>NC_054742.1:35030651-35348155 GCF_018143015.1 Lytechinus variegatus | reverse complement strand
CATGCTTGTCCGAATACTTGGGCCCACTTCCAGTTTTTCAGATATTAAATGAATATCATGAAAATTTACAGATACTCAATAAAGCTTTAGAGTATGGTGGCAACTCACATGTACATTCAGAAGTACATCAAAATGTACTTGAGTGGCCCTTTTATGAGAGAGAGAGAGAGGGTGAGGGGTGGTGGGGGGGGGGGGGTAGGGGAGGGGAGATAGGAAGGATAGGAAGGGAGAACAGGATATGGTTATATGAGTGTTAGGATGTTTCCGTGTGGAGGGAGGGGGGGGGGGTGAATTAAGAAGGGACATTTGCTATCGGAATAATAATCTAATATTGCAACGACAAATAATGCGTACCCGTTTCTTAGTTGACAGTTACTCAAAGTGCATCACTTGAGAGACAGAAGACTTGCTCTTTTTTCATTTTTTTATTGCACTGACTGCATTTCACTCCTTGTAAATGAAGTGTCTTCTTTTTTGGCCTACACATACAAACATAATGTGGCGATGATGTTCAGAATAATTACTTGGATTGCCACGCAGTCACGTATTAGTCGACTTTATTTCCACCCAACGTGTCTCGTGTGATAAAAGGAAAGTCAAACATCGCAATTTACTTTTCATAGCACGCGACTGTGATTAAGATTAGGAAAATTTGCATTGACTTGTCGATTTATTTATTTATTTTTCAATTTCTTTCCGCTAGGTTATTGCATTTTCCGAGAAAATTGAGAAATTTCTCATTTAGTCCTACCTTATAAAAAGGTAGGCTATTATTCAACAACAAGATTGGGGACACGGATTACATAAAAAATAGGGGAATCGGACGAGAAGACTCTTAATGAAAGTAAATGCATGAACTAGAGTAGAAAATAAAAATAAGGGCAGATCGAAATGTGCAGTTCTTTGAAAGATTATTCTATTGCATCTTGGTATTAAAAAAACACACATCTTCTTGTTCTAATTTCATACGTTTAACAAAAGCTGATTGACAGTTTTATAAAGTTTGATGTTTCTTCGTTTATGAAATACAGTTAATTATACTGGGAAATGCATTAGTGCCAAGGCTATGCTAATAGTCGAGACAAACATGACAAACTACCCGTTGAAAAGGGACTACCATTATTATCACTAGCCTTTCATTTTCCTTCATCCAACATTTTTCAATGGATAATTCGACAGTTGATCTTACTTATCTACGTAAATTATGATGTGTAGTGTAGGCCTACAATTTTAAAAATCTCAAAGGATAATTTAAAGTTGGTATATATAATATTTTCTGTGAAGGGAGGAAATTAAGAAAAACGAGCCGGTGACAGTCGGAAATACATTTGTATTATAGTAATATGGAAGTTACAGACTTAAAAAAAATACTAAGGCAATATAAATCTCAAATCGTAAGCAGTTTGCAACAAGTTATATCAATAATTTGGTCTTTTCTCACAAGCACGCTTCCTTCGGGCAAGAATCAAATTATAACAAGTAACATGTTCTCACTGAGGATGTACTTCTTTGAGTTAGTTCAAATTAAAAAAAAGAAATAAGAGACATGAAATTGCAGATATTTTGTGTATATTAGAGCAGTTGTTCCTACCCAGCATCAAGATATAATAACTTATTGGGTCAATTCAAATGTTCTAGGGGTAGAAGTCATAACCTCTTTGTAAAACCTATATAGAAACCGTCTACCTTTCTATTTCTCTTACGTTTCATATGTCTTTTTGAAACAACGTTTAAGTTGGATTGTCCATAAATTATTGTTGAAGAAACGTGTGATATTTTTTCTTATTTTTACACAAATTCTTAAGTAATCTTAGCATCCTAATTATGATCGCAGTGACATAATTACGATGTACTAAAATGCGTTTTGTAAATCACAATCGCACCTCGTCCAAATCTCATTTTGTTGGAATTTCTTACGATTCTGTTGTTTTATTATTCAAATATTCACGTGTAGTTAAATAGCAAACAAACCTGTGAATAACACATCAACTTTGTGATCTCCATTTTTTTTTTACTTAGAATCCGATTTTATATTCTTATTTTCGAGAAATTGAAGGTGGTTATCATTTTACAACTTCTACCCATGACGAGGGGGAGGATAGCTTTATTGTTATCACAACGAAAACCATTATTATGCATCGTATCGATTTGTACGGAATGTGTTTAAGCAAAATACAGAGCTTAATTCATCTCTGTAATTCGACACTCACTGTATTTACAAGGAGATGCTTACGGCAAAATTAATAAAAAAAACATTAAAACGCAAGTGAAACCATGCAAATCTTCTTTCCTATCATTTAGAAAATCGTTCGTATGTTTTATTTTGAAAGAGCAATACACTGATTATTATTGAGGCGACTTATGAGAGTGTGAGAAATTACCCCTGAGGGGAAGCTTTGCATATGAAAGCTACATTTGCAATGATATGTCATATCGCCGTCTTGGCTTATGTTCATTTAAAATCAAAGAATTTTTTTCCTATTCTAATCATGGTAGACGTCGAGAATCAGTTACACGATAGTTGCATTTGACCAGAAATTCCAGTCTCAATTTGCAGACCTGATATTATTTATACGATCTTTATACGCGTACACAGGGATAAGTCAAGGGAAACGAAAAAATTGAAGACATTGTTCATGGCCAGAACCTCTTTAGCCCCGAATCAAAATAACCGTTTATAAAGATGTTTATATATTTATTATAATATACAAATGCCTGTTGACGACATTCAGGCCATTTTTTGCAAATGATCTTTTCAGAGCTTCTATAGCTAGATCCAAATGACGGCTTCTGCAAAGCCATTCAGTCGTTTCAAGGTATTTACACCGACGCCAAGTTTTTGAATTGGAATTAAGATATTCGTATATAAGCATGGTATTGTATATGAATTCGTTCTCTAAGCAATATCAAAGCGAGCGCACTACGAACATTTATATAATATCTACAGGTTATTCGAAGTTAAATCTTAAACAAAACAGGAGCTTATTTTTTTATAAACCGTATCGTTTCGTGAAAGGAATAATGATGAATAATCAGTACTTCTATAGCGCATGCCAAGTATCATTTAACATCTCGTATATCTACTTGGATATTCTTACCCTGGCTTAAGCCCGGTAGACCTTTCACAACGCATAAGCATTTCAATAAATTCTTAATATGAGTTGTACCCATTTACCTTGCCTGGGTTTGGTGCAGCAGAATGGTAATCTTTTTTTCTGCTGAAGTAAAAAAAATTACGGCATGCTTTATTATCGTATAACCTTTTGTCAGTAAAATTGGCCACAATGATGTGGAATGGAATATGTCTCAGGTTCCCTGTGCAAACTGATGAAAGAATTTCGAAGATTTTAGAATCTACTTCATAATTTGAAATAAAATTAAAAGGATGGGTTGAAAAGGGACGCTCCAAAATGAGCTTTGGAATAATATATTCTTTTTGAAACTGTATAGTCTAATAACTGCTTTCTGACGATCGACGCAAAGAAAGTGAAATGCCTTCATGTGATTCGATTTCTTCGACATCACCCGCACACATGTCCCCCAGCACCCCGTTGAAAAACATTGATAACATAGTCGTGGAACCTCTAATATTATATTATCTCTGAATTAAAAGTAAGAACGGAAGTCAGAAATTCTTTGTCGAGCCTATAAGGTATGATTACTATACAATCAACCCGGTCATACAAGTCTCTGTTATGTTTATAACCTTCTGAGATGACGGCACTTGTGGAAAGATTTGACACGTGCTGAGCCTTCTTCATGGCTCATTTCTTCCCAAATCTAGAGTCATGACATGCGCTACGGCATTCAAATATGTCTTTCAACATGCATCAACCCTTTTCTCTATTTACCTACAACGCGCACATTACGTCTGTTCAGCCATACATCATTATTAACGAGCAAAGGAATTTGTCCATTACTCATTTTGAACATTACCCCGAGCAATCTACCTGCTTCAATAAAAGTTAATATTCTGTTTTTCTTTACGGGCAGTTGAATACGTCATGATATTGACCGATACACTTATCAGCTTTAGATATGAACACATCGATAAAGTTGTTGATCGCTTGTATACTCGGCGCCGTTGTTAACAAAAGGTATAGCGAGTGTCCGTTGTAAATTTGGACTGCTTTATATGGGTAGTATCTTAATGTTAACAAATCCTTTAGTATGGAATCCGGGTATTGCATAAAAAACAACATCAACCTTCCTTTACATTTACATGTAAGTGATAATGAATTGAAAATGACAGAATTTACCCCAAAACATAGCAAGTTTCTTGTCAATAAATTAACGTTCTAAAGGGTAATATGTTCATGAATCTTTGCTCACGGGACCACACTACACTGCTTAGGTCATGTTTAGGACGTTTTGTTTCATTTCTTATTTGTCCAAAACCTCGTAATGTATTTTATACCCTTCAATCTGACAATACAGGTAACTCATGAGTCCTTGGTTGAACGCATAAAGACAAGGGGTGTACGGTTGGTGTAAGCGAATTGCTTGATTAGTTTGCATCATCACCACAGGCATGTAAAATGGATGCAAGGATTAAGGAAATTTCTGGATTCTCATGTGAAAGGGATGGCTACAGGCCATCTCATTCATTGGCAAAGAAGGTTTCTTAGCAAGAAGTTCAAATTCTAAAATGAATGATTTTATTACTCTCTCCAAACCTCCGAGTAGAAGACAAGTTTCAATGAACCAATGCAACTGGTCTGGTACTGGATTTTGGAACAAATCTTAATTTACATTATTTTTCTTAAAATTTAAACACGTTTCTGTTGTTACAGGTTTATAATAACTATTAATGTGGGGTAATTGTTAGAGATAAAGGTAACATTGCTTAAAATTGTAACCAATCATACGATATATATATACAGTGCGTCCCAGAAAAAACGAAACCGAGATTTAGCGATCATTTATCATTACTTAATCATACATAAAATAGACAAATGACCTACCAATTTAAAGCTTAGAATCTCCTCTTTCATCTGATATTACTTAGATTATTTTTCATTCACGCATGAGTGAGCAAATACAATTTGAAGAAAGGATATCAAAAACTCATTTTTCGGGGGGTATCTGGGTTTCAAAAAGAAAACCACATTTTTGAAAAGTTCAATATCTCCTCTTTAATTTGATACCTAAATTACAGAAAACGGTCATGAAATAACAAAGTTCTGGTCATTTGAAATAAGGCTTGAATTTCAATAATTTCATAAAATGAAGAGGTTCTCCAGGCTGGCTTTGAAACTCACTCGACACTCTGTTTTGTTGACGATCAGCCATGCATTAAATCTTTTGTTCACCATGCGAAAGCTTCTGTGGGAAACCGGTGAAAACACGTTTCTCTCATGAAATTATGGAAATACAAGCCTTATTTCAAATGACCAGAACTTTTTTATTTCTTGACCATTTTCTGTAATTTAGGTACCAAATTAAAGAGCAGATATTGAATTGTTCAGAAATGTGATTTTCTTTTTGAACCCCAGATACCCCCCGAAAAATGAGTTTTTGGTATCCTTTCTTCAAATTGTTTTTGCTCACTCATGCGTGAATAAGAAATAATCTAAGTAATATCAGATGAAAGAGGAGATTCTGAGCTTTAAATTGGTAGGTCATTTGTCTATTTTATGTATGATTAAGTTATGATAAATGATCGCTAAATCTCGGTTTCGTTTATTCTGGGACGCACTGTATATATATATATATATATATATATATATATATATATATATATATATATATATATATATATATATATACGTCTGTGTATGTATGTATGTATAGACGTGTGTGGATTTGAGTGAGTTAGGATGTGTGTGTGTATTTCAGGTGTAAAGTTTGGTAGAACCATTATTTACGCAGCTAGGAAGACAAATGAAGAATGTAATGAGTGAAGATTAATATTCAGTTTTGTTGTATCTACAGAGAGAGAAAAAAAATGTAAATCTAGTTTTACTTTGATGATTTTGCATGTTTTCTCTTCCGTGATTATAACACTGTTGCAATGGTTTAAAAGCGGTTGGTGATGCACAAGTGCGAAATATCTCACCTGATATTGAAGTGAACTTCTCCTATTACGCGTCACCTGAGCACTTGGGTAGACGTGTGGTCGACGTAATGGATGTAAAGTATTAGGTTCATCTTCAATATAAATAGACTTTAGGTGGCCCCGTCTCTTGCACTTTAATTTTCAGACGATTTCCAGTAAGAGCGACAGAAAGGGGGCCGGAAGGTAATGTAGGACGTGATGGTTTAAGATTTCTGGTGCATCGGTAATGCATTCAGTATATAAGGTGGCCTGACCTTTAAGTTAAAGTAATGCTGTTAAGTAAGATCTGCGTCGGTGCAATGTTCAAAGATTGATGCTTCTTTTCCCACTAATTCAAAGCCCTAGGCATTGTACCTCCACTAATTCTTAACATGGTTGCAAACTACACAGTCCCTTTTATTTTCATCCATCCATCATTCCTCTGTCGACTTAAATAAGTTGGGGGTTGGCTTTGGGTAGTGACTAGTGAGTGAGCACCAAGTTCAATTGAGTTCGTGATGTATTCCAAGGGAAAAGCATACCTTGGAGTCATAAATCGAATTATATTATCGGGATAAACATTTACGAAGACAAGGAAATATGGACCGCCATCAATTACTTGTCCCTGTAGAGCCTGAGAGTAACCGACAAGCCTAGAGGTGTATTATTACATTAGATCGGGTTTCAATCAATGCTCATTTGATTCCTTCGAGGATGCCTGCATCTAGTTTACACTACAGCACCCAAGGGGTAAGCGGCTCCAGTAGATTACACTGATGGAGAACGGAACCAGGGCTTGAAAAGGTGTGATTACGTGGGGGCTGAGGAGATATTGTACCACCTCCCTTCCATTTGCCATCGCTACGTCGCAATCATTGAGGCAGTCATTTGCAACTTTAATGTCAAATCATTAAAACTAGTTTACATTGCTTCTCATCTTAAATGCCCAGGGTCAATTAATGCAACGTTTATGTCAAAATGACAAGATAGACAGTTCTGTTTAAGGGGAGCTTTTCCGTGGATGAAAATAGAAAAAGATATATAAATTAAAGTTTGAGAACAATCGGACAAGCAATAAGAAATTTATGAGCATTTGTTTATATTAGAGTCTCTAATGCTATGGAAATATTCCCATTAGCAATGCAACCAGTGTTTGTGATGTCACACAAGTACACTTCACCATACTCCGAAACCTTAATTTTCCTCATTCTAATTAAAGTGCACACTTATTGTCAATGATACTGATCTCAAAATCAAAGTGGTGATAACTTGTTATATTTTGAGTTTTTTTCAAACTTTCATTAATTTGTTTCTTTGATTTTTATGTTTTCATACAGCCCAACATATTCCCAGGGTGTCATTCTCCTTCAATCGAAAGGCTACATACTGACATTTCTTAGGCATAAATACATGGATTTCTTATAGAAAGCTGTGATAGATCTACATTTTCGCGATTACTGAACAACGATTAGATTTTGAGATTGAACTTCAATCTTGACTTTCAAAGCATTATGTTGGAGCGATAATGGTCTTGATAAGATTTTAGTTCATGAGAAGTGGTATTTAATGGTGTATAGAAATATCACTTCCTGCTATAAATGGAGAAAATTTGGATGGAGCAATTTTGAATTTGGCTTACATATGGTAGTCGTAAGCATCGTAAAAAGAAAAGAAAATCCATATGTAGAATAGAACCACCCAATCGATGTTTTTCAATCCCCTACTTAGGATTTTTCATTTAAATATGAATTATTTCCTTTGAAGTCCCAGCAATTTTATCTTCAAATAGCTTTCAATGAGGAGCGATGGAGCCGAGTAGTATTAAATGTCAATAGTGTGATAGTGGATGGAGACAGAGCGGTAGAGGAAATGAAATAGGAAATAGATTCAGATGCAAATAAAGTAAGAGATCAAAGGAAGGCAAAACTGAGAGTGAGGGAAAGGTGAGGGGGGGGGGAAGAAGAGAAAGGAAAGGAGATAGTCACATGATAGGAGAAAATTAGTAACTGAAAAGGAGGGATGCAGATACCAGTCAAGAAACCAGATCATGAAAGTGGATAATAGAGAAAGAAAGGATGACGAAGATATAATTGAGGAGAGGGGTGACCAGACAAACATATCTCTTAAAGAAATGACAAAAAATTGTTATTGTAAAGAATCATTAATATAAAACATATTAATATTCAAGAATCGAAAAGGAACATGAGATCTCTCGTCGCTAGTTTTGATAAGGCTTGGTGATGTTGAATTTTAAAGGGCAGAGACTACATGCCTTGTTGATTCGGATGAAAATGTTCTTTGGGGGCTAAAGATGATGTCCTCCGAAATGGATGAAATACCTCCATGCTCTGCCATGGATAATGATCTTATTTTGAGTTGTGTTTATTGGATAGACTGTAGTCATATTCTTCCCTTCTGAAATGCTCGTTGTCGCTAACGTTAAAGGTTATGGCATTTTGTTCATGTACCAGTAGTTTGTCGCCCTTTGACATTCGAAATGGTAATTTACTGATGTTTCTAATGTTGATTTTATTCAGAATTCGGCAAGTGCGGTACCCAAATCGTTGAACAGAATCAGAAATAATAGAAAAATGCACATAATCAGCTTGTATTGTGCGACATGGAGTTTCATGGGTACCCCTTGTTTGAGATATGAGTATTCATAAAATCCAGTCTTTTATCGAAGATGCAAACAAAAAGGTACTTCTTATAATTTTTTTCGACTTCTTTGGCATCTGAACATCATCTGATTGTTTTATGTGCAAGACCAACCTCTTAATTTCCATTTATCATTACAATGACACAAAACAAGACATAAAGAAACACACAAACTTAATGTGTTTGCGTTATTTCAAGACGAGATCTGGATTATAGTTATTTCTATGTTTTTACTAAATACAGTTTCCACCAGTAAGAATAACTATGAAATGCATTCGATAAGTTACAAATTTAGAGAATATACTCTCACAAACAGAGAAAATTATATATGCAGGAAATATAATTGCTCTTTAAATATTGATTTCAAACACTTGCTCAGATAGTTCAGCATTTGTTTGCATACTTCCCATTTAGCTTGAAGCTAAAATTATTCGTTTACCATTCACACGTATCGAAACCAACCTTCTTACGATCTAATAAATTGATTTATCTTTGAAATATTGTATGCTCTCAGTTTTCAAAGATTTTTTTATTTGATAAGAAGATTTGATAAGAATATATATGGCTAGATGATGAAGTCTTTTTTGCACATCGTTGCCTTGTGGCCAGCGATCATATGACATCATCGAGATGAGGCAATCGTTCTATTCTACGACAGGTGGTCATTTTGAAAATATTCATCGAGACGAGCACGGTTTATTTGAATTAATCTCTTTTATATGCAAAAAAATTCAACTCATGCAAGATTGTACAAAAAAAGGTTGACAGATTGTAAAGGATTACTACTTTAATGACTGTGAAAAGTTTCCTTTTCAATAAAGATCGAGGCTGAATTTCAATTAAACATGTTAAGCGATGTGCCATTTATGGTCTACTGCGCTTTCCCCGCCCCGTCCACGCACATTCATACCAAATACATCCAAACTCACCCATTCACACTTAAACAATCACACAAACATAATCAACATACACAAAACTTTCAAACATCTCACCACACACTAACCCCCCCCCAAAAAAAAAACACCCACCCATCCACACCAGGACACGCATCGTCTCACACACTTTTTTCACACGCACACCATCACACACACACGCACCCTCACCCACTAACAATATGAGGATTCTCTTGCTCAACAACCTCAACGACCCTTGAACTGAATTAAGTTCCCAGCTGGGTCACTTCCAACGCACAAAACAGAATTTGTGCCATTATGGAAGAAACGGATGGCTATACTGTTGTTGTCATTCATTTATTCTCTACTTAAGAATTATGTCAATCGAAAGCATCTGTCAATGTCGACTTGTCCCTTCATGTGGTAAAATTTATTCGCCATCATTCACCTCTGTATCTTCAAGCTAAAATGCACACCTTCTTTCGAGTTGGTTCACACCATACCGATAGAGAAAGGTTATCGATGGGGCAAGAAAGGGAATGAAAGATATGACGTTGAAATGGGAGTAAAGAGGAGAGATAAGAAAATAAAGATGGGATGGAGAGAAAGGAGACTGGGAGATGGAGGGTCTAAAGATATAGGATAAATCAAGAGACCGGAATAGAGCTTGAAAGAAAAGCCGAGTTGGGAAAGAAAATAGATTCGGATGAAACAAATACTTCACTTGGTTAAATAGTAACACGCTGAACTCATGTATCGCTGTGAAGCGATTGATTTGGCGTTTAGATACTTGTAAAGTCAGGGACTGACAACGGATTCGCTTGATTTAACTTTAACGCGTTAAGAAGAGCTCTGATGACCTGTGGGGTGTTCTGTTTTTAAAAAGGAGCTAAGGACATCAACCATGCGTGATTTGACATCTACATGTTCCCTTGAACTTATCCATTTACAAATAGCGGAATGCGACATGAAACTGAACAAATGTATATACTTTCCAGATATATTAGCATCCATGTCTTAATACCGGCTGACGTCATTTGACATTTACATAGAGTCTCAGAAGCCACGCTGATGACAGAGTCAATGAAGCTGAATGACAGATCTATTGAACTGTTATCTGGGTTTCATTTCCCAGACTCTTGTCAACGAATGCAACATTGCATTCGATTCGAGAGAAATGTGTGTAAATTGACATTAAAACTTAAATACAGAGTAAAGCTCATTTAATATGTTATGCCTGACATCATGCTTTGTTCTTTTCTCCTGCTTGTTATCCTTATTTTCGGTGCTGTGTAAACAGCATCCCCTTCTCAGATCTACTCTGACTCCAAAAGGCATTTACTTTCTCGATCTGTCTAACATGAAACATTCTAATATTCCTCGCCACTCCAGCATTGAATACGGGCAGTCACGAGTGATGGTATGAAATTATGCAAATCTAAATCAATCACGAAATTGATAGAAACGACAATCCATCAAAATTCAAGGGTATTGCTGATCAGATATCACTTTGCCTGTCTATAAAGCTTTGTGAAAGTGCGATAGTTAATCAGAATGTTCGGATGCATGACGTCAGCTTATATTGATAATGTAAAAAAGGAAAAACCTTATCCCGCAATCAATATTCGAGGCCCTATTCGCAGAATGGCCTTGCTCTTTGGGATGAGGAGCAGAAGTGTACGAATATTCCTATATCGAAACCCCTTGCTTTAATTAGATTGACCAATGGCGGCAAAAGTAGTATGCATATTCAAGAACAAACTTGACAATCGCAAAAGAGTAAATTAAAAGAATCCAGTATTATGCAATAAGTTTTATTCACCAATTCATCATACCATTAGGATTTGGAATGTTTACCCCATTAATACAAAATGTGTATTTTTTTACATATCATTGCATTACCCTTTTTTATTGATATTTGGTATTGATTTGAATTCAAATTAAAAGATTTTTAATGCAAATTTAGAATAAATAGCATGGATAAATCTTAGTGTTGTGTTTTCCCTCTTTGTGTGTGTGATTTTTAAGCCATCCAAACAGCGGTTCTTAGAGAAAAAATGACATCTTGCTTTCCTTACTGTCATGTTTAAACACAAGAGGCCTTTTCAAAACAAGTATGAGATGCGAAGACATTGTTTTTATCTGAATTTTTACATTTCTAGACATGTGCGCAGGAAAGGTGACAGGATTTTTTAAATGAACGGGGGGGGGGGGCGTCAAATCAATCTATATGGCGTCACGTTTTTCTTTCTATTATATAGACGTTATAGATCCATATGGCCCATACGTTCCTTTTTACAATCTGCTTTGTTCTTACTTGATTCTTTCCCTCTCTCTTTCTCTTTTGTTTTCACTGGGCGTTGTGGCGTGCGCCTGTAATCCAAGCTTTTGAGAAGTTACAAATTGATGCAGAGGTTCGAGCCCTGGTCACGTCTTTCGGATTGTGACGTTAAAGGTCGGTCCCATACGTAGATCATTTCTGATTGATACACATCTGACAAAACTCAAACACACACACACACTACTTGAAAATCCATAGGGATCGGGTGCCCCTGTCTCCACTGCTGTAGCTTCATCCCCACACGTGCATGACTTAGTCACCATGTCTTTTTCACACCCTTTCATTCTTGTGGAACGTATTTTTATACAAAATGTTTCTATCCTGTAAACTTAATTATTGTACTGTGCTATGGTCAAATCCCGCTGTATGTGTAATTGGATGCACGTGCGTCTCAGCTGCAATCTACTCCACACAATTTTCTGGGATACCTACATCGAATGGTGTGGTGGTCCGTCAGGCAGTAAACATGGTAAACGTGTTTGCGACCAAGCTAAGCTCTCTGTCACAATACTTATCAGCATAGAATATTTACATATCAAAATTTGGGGGGCTTACATCACCACGCTTTAAAAAAAAAAACAACGTGCAACTGACTCGACACAGCTATGAAGTTCAGGTAAACTAATTTTTCTTGTGCGTTCGATTTAAGATACGTGGACAAAAGGCACGACAGCCCTGTGTATCACTTTTGTTAATTTGCGTTTGTAAGAACCAAAGGTAAGAACACCTAAAGTTAAACGCAGCGTACACTTGACTTGTCCAAAAGTCATCTTGCGTCTTCTGCAAACTCTTGCGTCCTTGATGAAAAAGTGCAAAACCGATGCGCGCGACGCAAGGATTTTCTGCAAAGTACGAAGGTTCATGGCAGATTGTGACTAAGCCATGTCCCCTACCATATTTACGATTCCTTAAATTCACATCATTTCTGAAGTAGAATGTCCCCCATTCCATTTCACATAGTCTAATAAAAGGCCTACCCCCCCCCCATTCTCTGGGTGGCATGAACATGAAAATACTTCTCGGTACTCACAACCAATATATGGTGCAATATAAAACTCGTAAAAGAATCCATTAGGATGTATACAGACGTGACAAGAAAGTCGGATCACGTGAGCACTTGCAAGCAAGCAATATAAAAACAAATCTTATTTACTTTATCCATTCAGATCACCCCCGTCGGCTTCCATTAGTAACGTATACCCGTCAACCTTTTGTCGATCGATATAAAGCACTGTTTCAACGAGTACTGTCATAAAGCGAAGTAATAGCAACATTTCGAACTGAATCGAATTTTATCTTCAAAAAGGGGATATATTATTTTGTTTGGGGATGAATATAGTCTTGCCCTGCAACTCACAGTATCGAATTCACGTACAAGCACTGGTGACGCCAACAATAAAATCAAACAAACCGATCACTGGTCAATAAATCACTGTACTAATTTACTAAAAATTAATTGCTTCAATATACTATCAAAAGGATTACAAGGCGAAGAAACTGGATTGACCAATGTTCTCTTGGACATAATGATGAATTTCCCCCCGCAAACCATTATATCACGTAGGCCGACAACAGTGATAGGTTCTCCTTTCTTTTATTTCCCTGCTTTATGAAATTCATGCTTATGTCTACATCCTCATCAATGCAGGTAATTGTTTGAGTAGCAATTTTACTACTTGATAGCGTGAATAATCATCAGTGATATAAAAATAGTAAATGTATGTTCACATCTACCGTAGATCAAATGAAACATTTCATGAAGCTTTCTATTTATTTATTTATTCATTGCAACCATGACAGTTGGATTATTGACAATTCAAAGAAGTACAATTAATACACAATTACATATGAAATATTTAAAAACCAGTGAGAAATTTGTAACAATATACACTGTACATTAATACCAAAAACAAACAGGAAATAGGGAATAATCAGTATAAGAAGGAAAACGGAATATGAAAAATAAGCAGGAAATGAAAACAAGAATATCTATTCAAAGTTGATAAAATACATGAAAGAGGGTGTGGGGGGGGGGCAAACAACCTGAACCGCAATTTCTAATAATGGTCAAACCAGATCATTCAGAAAAAAATTAGGATAGTTAATAGATAATTCGGATGGGAAGGAGAAAGAAATGGGGGAAAAGTAATGAGGAATATGAGGAAGGAGATGAAAAGAAGAAAATGCAGAAGAGAAAGAAGGTGAATATGAAGAGAAGCAGAAGAAGAAAAAGAAGGAGAAAAAAGGAAGAAGAACTAGAAAGAGGAGGAGGGAGTACGAAAAGGGGCAAGGGGTCAAAAAGGAGAAGGAATGAAGAAGGAAAGAAAAAAAAAATCTCTAGGGTGTAATTTTAACACCTCAGGGTATGGTCCTCTGTTAACTAATTGGTGTCAGTTTTAACACCGCAGTTTTTACAGTGTAGTTAAGAGAGAGAGAAGAGAGGAGGAAATGGAAGTATAGAGAATGAACCTGGAAGATATTACACATTGTATCACTTTCAAGTATACAGACTCAACACTATAGCGAATCCAACGTAATATTTAAATATAAAAATGTATTAAATGTGATTGTCACTTTTAGATTTGGTCTGAGTCAATCAGATGCAAGTATACAGCTTGTAACAAAATTTAGTGAAAGTCATAAGTAGCACGTGTCATTGAATGTGCCTCCTTTCAAGCGGGTATCACAGGTACAATTTGACTACACATTGATCGATTAATTCATTAATGATTCAATCCATTAAATGGATTGCTTTTTCCTCTTCCGGTACTAGAGTAATATCAGTGAAACAGACAATACACAGCAAAAACTGTGGTGTTAATCGGTGTACATCGAGGACCACACCAGTTATTTTACACCTGTGTTAAATTGGTGGTGTCAGTTTTACACCTATATAGGTGTTATTACAACACCTTTTGTTGTTACACTCTTTGTTGTAATGTTTAATCTCTAGGGTGTAATTTTAACACCTCAGGGTATGGTCCTCTGTTAACTAATTGGTGTCAGTTTTAACACCGCAGTTTTTACAGTGTAGTTACTCATTTTGATTGCCCATTGATCTTTTCACCAAGCAGAGATGCGAATAATATGTTAATATCTACTGAAGATGAAAGAATGCTTCCTTGAATCAAGGTTTAAAGTTCCCCTTTTGGAAGTCAAAGCGGATAAACATACTTCTCTATCTATTTGGATACATAAACCACAGATGTAAAGAATGCTCTCATAGAATGTCAACTTGGCTAGGTTATCTTCACAACAGGAACTGAATATACCAATGGGAAGCGGTAAAGTGAGATGTAAAGAAGAATTGCATATATTTTTCAGATTTATCGATAACAAACTTATTAAATGGAAACATTTTTCTAATTATTTAAATTCAAAATGATGCACCTCGGGCTGATAATGTACAGTATGTGACATGAAAATATCGATCGATGGATGTTTAACTAAGTCTGTTCTCCCTGACTGTCAATTTAAGGTATAATGTCATTTTCTGAAGAATTTCGATAAGTATTTTCCATGCAATGTATAATCCTTTTCGGTTGCATATCACAGACATATGGTGACAAATTGGACCTTGCAGGTCGATTCTTCAAGTCATATCAACGTTGATCAGTGCCAATAAGAAAGATAAAGCTTCATTCTCAAGCTGATTTATGTAGAAAAGGTCTTATTCACGTGTAGGAAATTACTGCATGCCCGGGCAGCTCCTCCGCCTCCCCCACCTCTTAGTGGTATGCATACAGAAACAGGTTCCTCGTCAAAATAGCATCAAGTGTTTGAAGCCCGACAACATACCCCCGGGGAAAATGTGCTAGAAGTGGTTTGGGTTTTCCACTCAGGAGACTGCATCTATGCTTTATTTGTTTTCACCCGTGGCTGGCGTTTTCCCTGCCTGGAGTGGTGTAGGCAATGACCAACGAATCGCGCAAAGGATGCACTCCTTCGAAGATTAGAAGAAAACAGATAGGAGGCCCCCCAAAGAGGAACGTGAGGGGAACACAGCGGTGCATTTCTTTCCAATCTTTTTCATCTAACTGCACAAGACGTCAATAAAATGGAAATAAATGATGACACTCTCCTCATTTTAAACCCAGTCTTCCATTCTCCCGCCATCAGCATGATCAGTAGCGAATGTAAAGTGCCAGTGGATCCTATCGATATTCTTTCTGTAGCTATAATGACTTTGCACTTGAGCATTATTTATGCTGAAATCACACTTAACAAGTGCTATTTGAGATTTCTCGTAGCACCTCCAAGGAGAATGTATATTTTCGAGATCGTGACTCTCAACTAATATATTTTTCGCTTCTCTTGACGGTGCAAGATAACAACTAACTGTAAACATAGTTGCTAGTCATTAGAGATAAGAATAGCTTGTCTAGTCCAGACCTATGATATTATGACCCTATATAACGACGAAATATACATTGCATAAGTGTGTGTGTTTTTTATTCACAATGCTCTTTAAACTTATTGACATTAAACTCAAAATGAACATGCATGTTGCGCCGAGAAAAACAAAACTGTTCAAGAACCATGAAACCAAGGAACAGCTCCCTGAGATAATTTCTCTTTTCTTTATTTCTCAGAGTGCATGTTCCTGACACTTTAGTACTAAATTAATACTAAAGCTAAACTTTGAAAAAAAGTTATCTTTAGGAGTGTAAAGAATCTTTTTTTATTAAAACTAGTAAATTAGAAGCTGTCTTTCAAAACCAGTGATAGTCACCTAAATTTGACTCTAATGCATCAGCATGATTATGTATTATCGTGTGATCCGTTTCTTTTTTTTTACTGTTTGATGTATATGCCCTGAATAATACGGTCGCACCTTTAACTTTGCGTTTAAACTAAAACACTATAGTCAGACAGATAAAAAGACTAATTGGAGTTTTATTAAACTAAGTACATCATCTAAGTAAGAAAAAAATCAGTTACATTCGATTATAAGAAACCTGACTAATTAAAGTTCATTGCCACACCGACCACTAAAAGCAAGACAAGTATTTGCCTTTAAGTTAGTATAAAATCAAAATCACAACCATTTCTGATGCAACGTCATAATTACATAATTGTGCATTAACACCAGCTTGCATTTTGAATATAAAATGACAATGTGCATCATGTTTTTCATTTCGCCCGCGATCTATGCTAGAAGAATTATAGCATCCTATATATCTTATTAATTTACTACCTCTCTTGCTTTCTCCTAAGAATTCACAAGCCTCCTCTATTTGCGAAACACCACTTGTTTTTCCAGCATGTCCCTTATCAAAGATAAATGTCATTTATTCTCTAACATTTATCAGGATATCCTCAAGATTGCTGGATAAACAGTGACAAGCGAGGAGACACGACAATAGTAACATGAGGGCAAACATTTATTTAGTATCCATAGTAACAATAACAGAAACTTGACGATGCCGTTGTACCGAAGAGGCAATGGTGTCGTTTTCATAACAAATATTCGTTATGTTAATGACGAGAGGGGCATTTAAAAATGACTTGTTTCATTCATAGGTTTGAATAATTAGCCTTTACCTTGATTATAAAAAGGTTACAGAGAAAATGCTTTAAAAGTTCAACAATTTTAACCATGATAATAGATTGCAATTGTATGTGGGGACCACCAAAGGCAGCACGCCTATCAATGATATTCCCTAAATGGAGCCCGTCAGTTAACTCATAGAATTCGTATGCTGATCTTAAAATACATATCAATTTCTGTCATTTTGTGAAGTAACTCTGGACAAGAGAATTAATGTTGTTGCCTTTGAAATAATATTAAAGCCGTTTCAAGGTCGACTGAGATAATATATATATATATATATATATATATATATATATATACACACACACAGACACTGTTGACGGAGATAGTGATTTCCCTGCATCCCATCCCAAGTGTACGTATTATCTTGGAGTAACTTGTTTTACCCTGCAATATTTTTCTAATATCATAGGGCCGATAAATTTAGCAAGGAAACCAACATCAAGCTAGACATTTTTTACAATCTTAATTACAACGGAAGGCTAAAGTAATTCAAGGCAAATTCTTGAATATCGAAACTCCGTTTGATGTCCCAGTTTCATGATATTGAAGAAACAACCCCCACTTCCAACCCCAAAAATACTGAAAAGGGAAAGAACAATCCCTTAACTCCAACTTGCAGATGCCGCGAAACTGGGGCGGGGGAAGCTGGGATGGGGGGAGTGGCTGCACCCCCACACATTTTTCCCCGAAACCGTGTAAAACACATAAAAAATATTTGATAGTGATTTTTTGTACGGTCAGCACCCCCTCTTTCGAAACCGTTCCGCGGCCTCTGACTAGAATATTTAATTGCAGCATATTGAAATACAAGTCTGAGATTTTTCACTCTTTTATATACAGAGCTTTACTCTAAATATTAAGGAAAAATTATCTTTAAAGCTTTTCGTCTTCAAAATTCAAGACCACAGCTGCAGTATGCTGGCAAAGAGAGTCAATTTTCACATCTCCACTGCTTTAAATCGGTTGCTCTCTGCTTACCACATTCTTTAATCAGTGAACAAGTAAAAAGCCAATTCAAATCCATTATTAAGGTTCTCGGGCATATTGGTATACGATCCCCTTAATATAATATAAGGGGTGAGTAAGGAAATTGCCATGCCTAAACTTGGAAGTTAACATCGGAAAGTTAAGCTATAGTTTTGATGTAATGCTCTTATATCAATACCAATTTCTCATTCAATTTCCACTTTCGAAACCGTTCTGTTTCTCGTTTTCATTTTCACTCATTCAACTAGTCAGCTCCTCTTCTACGTCAATACTCTTTGCGACGTTTCTACTATACTTTATTTCATCCTCGTTCTTCTTTTTTCTTCAGATAACAGCACAAGGTAACGTCTGATGCATTGTCGTACTGGTACTTGCTCTTTGACATTAACGTAATTTAATTAAAAAAATAAATAATTGAATTCATTAATACTGAGCGCATATTAACACAGCACATCTTGACTGTCTGAACATTTCAGATGATTATGAGTCATGATTGTATCTTGAACTGAACATATCTTGAACATGATTGTATACTGGACGTCCTCACCAGCATGAGGACAAGACAAGAGTTCGACCCGAGACGATTTTTCGCTAAAACAGTCAAGGAGTTGGTGAAATTGCTTTTATGGAGGGCGTGTAAAATACGGATTCCCAGCTCCTAAGAGAATAAAAAAGTGCAAGATAAATAAATGGAAAGAAGATGACACGTTGCACACGTGCATGATTCCGATAAGAGAAAGACCATCTCGTTTTAGGCTACGGCAATGATAACTCGAGAGTGAGATGAAATTGAAAAGCATTGAAGCAGATTGCTGAAATGATGAGAAAATCCAAAAGGAACATTGTTCTATTCTTGGGAGAATGAAAGGATGTGCGAATTGGTACATTGATAACAATAGAGTAAGAAACGCAGAGAAGGGGAGACAAGCATAGAGAAATGAACGAATTTAATTCATCGGAGATGTGTCCAGTATTTCATGCTTTTCAAAGGGAAACATAATAATTGTATTCAGTGAACATGAGGCGAATAATAAATTAAGTTTAGAAGGTTGCATGAGGCTAGGATGTAGTGTATGAATTGACTATAAAACGTACCTTTTCGGCTACCTTCCCTTTACGGACACGAACGTCGTCTCTTGTTAACCGACCGTCTTTTTCATTACCAGACTGTCAGCAATCAAATTGCTTATAATTAGTGGATCGAACAACAGTCGGTGAGCAAATAAATTGCTAAATGATGTACCATTCTAAGGAAAATGAAGCTTTTTAATCTCTGTCTGTTTCAATACGGGATTTTTCATCTTTCCACCGTGTCTCAATTATTGGATGTATCGCCTCCTAATGAACTATAACGAAAAGGTTTCCTGCTCAGAGGTCTTTATTTATACGAGTTCAGTTTGGAAAGTCAAATGCAACGAAACATACCTTTTTTAAGATATGCTAATGCAAAATGTGAAAGGTAGTCATTGTGGATAGCACACGAACGTTTTAAAATATTTTAAAATTCCTGATAGCGACGTTCTTTGGAGGAAGGTGACAAGCAAAGCCACTTAAACCACTGACAACATAAATGGCCATGCCTTTCGATGTAAAAATACTCACAATCCATGCGTTTGAAATAAATCATTGTCCAATATGTTTAACGATTAAAAGCTTTAAATATATTATTCTTCATGATTACCAGTATTTTTTTCAGATGGTAAGCTAAACTCATCACTTAGAATAATGAAATGAACTTGAATGTTCCGTTGGTACGAAAAAGAACAATTTCGTATATAAAATAACACAATATTGCGCGATAAAAGTGTCATTGAGAATCAAACAAAATTTCATTAGTCTAGATTGACCCATATAAATGTGTCGAGAAATCTAGGAGATTCCACTTTATCCTACACGTAAATCCCAAACAATTTATTTTTTTTCTTCAGCTTGTTTAGAGGTAATGCTGCATGGGGTAAACGTATAATCGTGTCACGAACACTAAATCAGAACATTATACATTGCCCGAAAAGAAAATGGAATAATCACTCATTATGGATAAAGGGAATGATTTGAATTAATAAGATAGAACCACGAATAAAACCAAATGGGGGCATAATAATTATAAAGGATGAATCGTCGTTAACGTGCATGGACATGATTTGATTTTGATTTTATATATGATGCGGAGTAAAATCTGACATAGCGACAGCACAGCGAGTTAAGAGTGAATGAATAGCAACGAGACATTGAGGTGAGATGAGGGGGTTTAAATGTTACAGTGGGAATGCACCAGTCAGCTAGTAAATTTAATGAAGTCGCTCGAAGGAATGTGCGAATGCATGCCAAATACTGGTAATGAATGTTTTTCGAACATGACTTGTCGCCGTTAAATTCAATTTGGCGAGACACTGCCATGTTTTAGTTCCAAGTAAGGCTGGATTTTTTTAATGTCACGACATTTCCATGCAACCGATGATTATGCCTGTCAGACATTGGAAAAATTATCATCAGTATCCACTTAAGCCAAGGTAGATATTTTAACCATAAAATATGCATTCATCTATTATGTTGTACCAACTTTTGACCATCAAGGTTACAAACACTCAGCAAGTTATCGTCACATGAACATGAGTGTTTAGAAATGAGAAATACATGGTCAGAACTATTTATCAAAACCTGAACAACTTTATCATTGTGCTATAGAATGAATGCAAATAATAATAATCGAATCCCACCATGGCCTATTTGGCAAGGCGTGAATCCACACTTTGCCACTCTCCACCCAGGTGTTAAATGGGTACCCGGTAGGATGTGAAAGCCTATATGTAGTATGCCTAGCAATTGAGTCTTGGAACTCTTGTTGGAATACTCCCCAGGGAGTGGAGAAGATGCATACATTTTATGCGGGCATGCAAGGATCCAATGACCGGGTAATGTCTGTAAAGCGCTTAGAGACGTCGTTCCGATGTGTTAAGCGCTATATAAATGCGGAATATTATTATTATTAATCTTGCATTCTATATAATTCTAACAATTTCCACAACCACCTTTAATATCATCCCCCAAATTTCCTTGGTTCTGTACACAAACTTTAACATTTTGATCAAGTAATGTCACAATGTAGGGGAAGGCGGGGTAAGTTGTGACAGTTTTTGCTTTTTGCATGTTAGAATTGATATGATTAATAATCTTGTCGAAATAAGTACCTTGCCTTAAAATTTCATTTTTCTGAAATATTTCCACCTATATATAACTTTCTACCCCAACACTGAAAGTCATCGTGACCTTTGAAAAAACGATGTCAAATGGCTCAACTTGCCCCATATATGGGGTAAGTTTGAGCCACCTTCTGGGGTAAGTTGAGCCACAAAAACTATGTACAAAATATATGGGGGGGGGAACCAGCATGTCAATTTATTGTTTAAAGTCTTTTCACTTGCTAATTCTCTATAAATACTAACATCCTGTAAAAGGAAAAGAGCAGTCATGTAAATTTGCTCCTTTCAGCCTGCATTTCAATCTATTTTGTGGTTTGTTTGTTTTTTTAAGATACATTACCATAGGAATTACCATGGCTCAACTTGCCCCATGCTGTTTGGCTCAACTTACCCCAGTCCGAACTCAGTGCGATAATTTTGTATCCACACATTTATTATGCATCCGTCATATAAAAGACTATGACAAGAATGAAGATCCATACCTGGACTAATAATATTGTTATCATTCCTTTATTATATTTAAAGACGTGTGTGTTTATAAAGCACTTATCTATTTCACACTCTTTTTTACTTTTTTGGCTGAAATTCATATTTTTCCCTCTAAAAAACTACTTTTTGTTTCAAAGTTGGAAACAATGTGGTGGGGTTAGGGGTTATGCTATGGGTCATCAATACATGACACCACCACAATGTCTGACTCATTCATTATTGGCCTGGAGCTGGTGGCTCAACTTGCCTCTATGCTCAACTTACCCCGCCTTCCCCTATGCCCATTATTATTTTACAACATTTTTGCTGTATATTCTTTAACACCACATTCTATGAAGAGGGAATAAGCTGTATTCGTATTGCAAAATTAATATTTTCTGATAAATATCGTTTGACATTCATGGATGAAAGTGTATATATATATATATATATATATATATATATATAGCTGAATATGTAATTGAACTGGACTGAAGCAAGGCCACAGGTTTAATTGACATACTAATTGTTTAAGTAAGCCTTTCCCGCTCAAATATAAGAAACTTTCATTTTAGTTTACCCTTACTTGTAAACTTAATCTCACCTCACGGTGGCGAAAAAAATAACTCAAATAAATTTACAAGCATCAATCGTTAGATGATTGTGACACATGTATATAAATTTGGATTATCTTTATATACTTAATTGAGATATTTAAGAATATCAACCCTATAAATTGCTTAATATACGCTAAGTAATATTTGTCTACAGTAAAATCTTCCATCGCGGCAATATCCATGATCAGGTGCACTGATTCTCCAAACACTTCGGATTGATCGAATTGGCAGAAGGATTAATATTGAACTTAGTTTTACTGAATATGTGGTTCCATTTCATAATTATATAGTGCAGGGAAAAGGAAGGCCGAAATATATTAACATCATTGTTATTTTATTGAATAACACTGGAACCACTTGAGTTGAACATATCGCATTCATTAGCGTGGATAATTGCATAAGTCTGAGACGAGTAGCGCTATTATAGTCATTTTTAAACTTATATTATTTATATCGACTTTTATTGTTATACTTATTATCAATACAACCAATATTACCATTACTACAATCGATAATACTAATTATCATTTCTGATAGTATTCTTATTGCAATCACTCTAATCTGTACAAGCATTTAAATGAATTTTATTCATAATTGCTTTTAATGGTATCAACGGTGACGCGTACCTAAATAATGTCATTTTCTTGTTTGTGTGTGCTTTCTTTTCATGAATACTGATTCTTGTATGTCATTATGTACCTATATAGATTTAGCTCTCATTATCAAACATCCTTAGGCATTTCTTGTGAAGCATGTTTGTCTTGACATTCAAATGGGGCCATTTAAGTCCAGAGCATTCTTACTGCATTTTTTTTTCAACTCGCTCCCATCTCTTATCTTTCTCTAGGTCTGTGCAGTGTTACCCGATACGAAGAGCTGAGATGCTTTTTCACCAAGGGAGACGCCAACCAAACCGTGGATGATCTCGCGAAGAGTAAGGAGGGATTACCGTCGCCGAATCACCCTCCAAATCTGGAAAATGGGACGCTTTGGACAGATTAGTCGGTCACAGGCGGGATTGGCGCCAGTGCTTGCGGCGATCATTCTGATAGCGACCTGGTTAATACTGACTCGTATCGCCTGGATACACTTTGGAGATTCAGAAGATGACTTGGAGGGAAAACAAAGAGAGAGTGAGGATAAAAGACAGGATTCGATATCAGATTGGAAGAGGAAACAGAAGGGTACTATTACACAGTCTGAAGCGTGGGATATGTACAAAGTAGGATGTTATACATACATGGCGAGCGGTGAGATTGACCTGCTAACGAATCATAAAGCATTGCGTGCTTTGGAATGCAAACAAAGGTTACCCCAGGCACTAGTCATTGGGGTCAGAGGTTGTGATTCGTTTATTCTTACTAAAATACTGGGACTTCATCCATCCGTAATTTCGCATTCGGAGTCACACCTCGAGCCGAGCATCGACTTGGATAGTCAGATTTCTAAGTGGAGGCGTAAGCAGCCATTCTCATCACGATTTCAAATGACAGTCGAGCATTCTCCCGCGTACGCCGATGATCACGATCTATTAGAGGGCGCAATTCAACAAGCAGCTTCTGGGATCAAGGTGGTGATCGTGATTCGAGACCCAGTCGCTAGAATAATATCAGAAATTGCTAGTACACATAGAGGTGTTTTAAACCTCACTCTGCATTCCATGCAGCCCACTGTCTTCCAGAATAAAAATGAAACAGTATCCAATGAAGAAATGATTCCCTATAATCACCAGGACAATTCAGTGACTGTTGAAAACACCTTGATAGATCGCTATAACCGAGTAAATGCTGACTCCTCGTTAATCCAAGCAGGAGTCTACTATCATACCATCAAGAAACTGCAAACACTTTTTGATGGTAACGGAAGTTATCTAGTCATTGATAGAGACGACTTCGTACATCAACCTCTTCAGACTTTAGCAAGGTTAGAAACGTTTCTCGGCATTAAACAATTCTTCCGCAATGAACATTTTGAATTCCATGACCAAGATGGGCGTTATTGTGTGAACGTTGAGAGGAGACCCGATACACACTGTGTTTACGAAATGTCACAGCGCCATCTCCCGATTGTAGATGAAAATATAATTGAAAAACTGAAGCAGTATTATGACGAGTATGACCTGAAACTGGCAGGTCTGCTCCAACGTAATTTTTCTTGGATGCAATAAATTACGACTCGTAACAAAATACATCAAACATTGACAACAATCATCGTTGATCTGCATGTGTCTCGGAATACCGATGTGAGGAGATCTGAGTATAAGTAACCAAAGATGATAGCAAGAATTGCAAAATGAAATGAAGAAAAGATATCGGACATGTTGGATTCATATATTTTGTTATATAGGCAGTAATATATCTGTATTTGAAAACATTGTGTTTGACTTGACTTGATTAATTGTATTAATTATCCTCTCCTATGGTGTTAAAGATCAGGTTAAGGTTCAGTGTGCAATAGTTCTTTATCTTTCTTTCATTTAAAATTGAGTATTAAACATTCCATTCCAAAGGTGAGTAAAAGATGTTCTTTCTTCTTATTTTCTTTCGGTCTTTGGACGACAGGGTAGAGGATATAGACCTACATACAGTGGCGTTACCAAGGGGGAGGGGTATGGGGCATTTGTCCCCTCCCCAGTCAGGAGCGTCCCCGAAACATTTTAAAAACCTGAGAAAAAAGTATAGTAAATGCACCTGTGCTCCTCTCCCAAAAACTGTTTGATCCCCCACTTGCCTCCCCCATTTTGAAATCCTGGTGCCACCCACTGCCTACAAACACAACATAAATGTAGCATAAAGTGAACAAGTGCCCTCCAAATTCTTGTCGATACCGATGTCATGAAACAAAGACCCCATGAAATAAACGTTAGAGACAAGGAAATAGATAAAGAAAATAAAGAAAGAAAGAGAGAGAGAGAGAGAGCGGGAGGGAGGGAGGGGGGGAGAGAGTCCGGGAAAGTAAGGGGTGAGAATGAATGACAGAGAGACGTATACGAGAGAGTCTACCGGTCTCATTGCACTTATGCAAAGATGATGTATCGCGTAAACAAATCTTGTCATCCGTTCAGTGGCGTAACTACGGGGGGGTTGGGCATTGGGGCACATGTCCCCCCCCCCCAAAAAAAAAAAAAAAAAAAAAACCCGGGGAAAATAAGACACAGATGGAGAAAGGAAGAGAAATAAAGTGGGAAAGAATAAATTATTGTTCATTATAATGCTATACTATGTTAAATAACATAAGAAACATTTTTTTTACATAACTTTATGCAACATAATTCGCTCACGGCCTATGTCTTTATTGTTCCTGGTGCTCGCATTGTCTGTTTATCGAAATATATAATCCTGTTATACTAAAACCTGTTTTTAAGTCAATACATACCAAATATATTTCCTCGCACTTCGAGTTATTATTGTTTTATGTAGTGACATTTGCTCCTTTAACATGACTACTTAAAGTGATTGTTCAATTTCAAGGTTTTGATATCAAACATTTCCTGTCCGTGTTTAGGTTCGCATAGTGGATTGGTGAGATATGTCTACTCTTCATGAATTCCTATAATCAGTCCTCAAAAATGTCCCTTTTTCTGATCCTAATATAACAAATTTTCAGCTCATTTTGTTAGTGAAATACCTATGGTCTTAGTGAATTCCTATACGAACAAGCCTTAAAATGCCCCTCTTTAGCTCTTCGCAATATTTGATTAGTGAGATGCGTATGTTAACCCAACAAGGACTGGGGCCCTTAATGGCCCCTCCCTCAACGCTTCACGTGATATTTCAGAAACAAAAAAGATAACGCCGCAAAATTTTAAGGCCTTTTTTTTTTAGGTCTCGCGCAACTTTTGAGATCAAATGTGCGACATACGAGTATACCATCGCGACGCCACGTGACTTTGTATGAGACGATGTCATGCCGAAAATGGCTCATTTTTATACTTTGTGTACAAAGTCTGTGGGAGATGAAATTCATAAGGGGTGATTATTTTTCATTCTAACTGGTCTGCTTGGTTAATTTAGGGTTTATTTAGTTGTTAAATGGTCTGTAATAATTTATATTGAAAAAAAAACAATGAAAAACAAAAGAACACTTCCATTCGCTTTCATCCGCTAGGATTCCGCTGATTCTTTTTAACGTCCCCGCTAAAGGCATGGTCACACCGCCCGAGCGTTGTTGGAGCGGTCGTGGAGCGGTAGGTAGAGAGGGTCAAATTTCGACAACGCTCGTCATCGCTCACAAAATTGGGGAAAAATCGAAAACATGGGCGTTGTCTTAGCGGTGCACCGCTGAAGCCAGCGTAGCTTTAGCGTTGGTTTAACGGTGGCGAGCGGTCGCGCGCGTTGGTTTAGCGGTGACTCGAGCGTTGATAGAGGCGGAGTTCTGCGCATGCAGGCGTCGGCTCGACGGGGTTTAACATTATGATCACTTTTTTTCAATTTGTTTCCCCTCCACAGGGATTTTATTATTATTCAAGCATAACAAGATATCTTTTCAATGACAAATCAAATTAATAACGAAATACAGTATAACAGTTATTGCAACAAATATATAAATTGAACTGTCAGGTTCACATAATAGTAAACAATTTAAGAAACAGGCGAGGAGTAAATGAACAATAATATTCATATGTATAATTGTACATGGAAAGGGAACTGAACAGATCACTTCATGTAAACATGGCACGTAATTGAAACCATTTCTTTGTAAACATTACCATTTTACAATTTGACTCTGCGATATATTTTTCATTCTTGAAATAATTCTGAAGTTCAAATTTGATATTATCAAAAACAGGTAATTGATGTTTTACTCTGGAAGTGTAAATCATTAGCCGTATCACTATCAATAAACAATTTAATGCATGATTACTTGAACCTCTTAAACCAAATAATTTTTCTTTATTAGAGAACAATATTCTATTTCCAGTTTTAAGAAATATCCATTGCTCAAACCTGTCTCATATAATTTATGTTTAATACATGTACATTCACAAAGTAGATGAGTGACTGTTTCACGGTGTACATTACAAAAAGTACATTCTTTTTGTTGAGCTAAATTAATTTTAAACAATATTTAATTTGTATATAAAATGCGTTGCATTATTTTGAACTGAAACCAACGTAAATTCACATCGATAGTACAACTGAATCCAATAGAGCAATACGACTGCCATTGTTTGTCATTCATATCGAATATACACTTCCACTTAAGAACTTTTACACTCCACTTTTCTTTTCTTTTTAAGAATCGATGTGTGAACAACCTTTATTATATTTTATAACAAGTGATATTGTATCAGGGATAATAGGTTCTTGGAACTTACTTAAGTGTGTGCCATTGCTAAAACCGTCTCTTATAGGATCACATAATCCACGGTAAAAAAGAAAATTTATTTGAACATTGTATTTTTCCTGAAGGTCATTCAAAGAGAGGAAATTGCCATGTACATCTAAAATATCATTAACAAAACGAACACCCCTATTATTTAGAGATCTACTGTGAATTGAGCTATTTTACCTATTTTGATAAAATCATTGTTCCATAAGGGTTGGCAAGGTCTATCATTACAGTGCATAGAAAACAGTTTGCTATACGCTAAGAACATTTCTTTCCAAAAAGGATTTTTAATTTTTTGTGCCAGTCTAAAAAAATAGTTATTTCCCATATAAAGATCCACGTTTTGAGTTTATGCAAAAAAGACTGAAGACGACAAATAATATTACCGTCAATGGAACCGTTTATCATTTTTACTCCACCTTCAGATAACTCTGAGACATTTGATTTCTACTTACTTTATCTGGTTTCTCTCCCCATATGAATCTATGAAATTGGGAATTTACATCTTTTAGAAATAACTCACTTGGAGAGAAAGAATTAAGTAGTTCAATAGACACAAACAATGACTTGACAACCGTAACTCTTCCAAGGACCGTCAGGTAACGTCTTAAAGGAGAAATATATTGATTATGAATGTGGTCTTATTATGGAAAGGTGATGATGTGGGGATTATCAGTGGGTCATTCAAAAATACCGAAAATAATACATAAGGTGAAAATTGCCGATTAAAAAACGCTAAATTGCCTCTCCGAAATATGCCTCGCATCGGTCTCTGAATTGACTTGAATTTGATGACGTCACTTTCTGTACGAGAGGCGTGATTGGCTCTCCCACGTGAAGCTCCACTTGCATGCAAAACCTGTTGCGAGGGTACGTTTTCTCCACACTGTCACTGAATACTTCGATCACGAAATGAAAGAAAACCCAGAATTTTATCCAGATTTGGATTTTCAAATTGATGATTTTGAAGATGAAGAGAATGATGATGAAATGAACAACAAAGGGACGTAGTTGGAGGTAAATCGGGGGAATTACGCCGATGATGATGAGTCAGACAATTGAACTTGAAACACGATCACATGCCGATTCGCTACCAACTCATGCAGCTGCTAAGTGCCAGCTACACCGCGCGGGCCAAATTGATCATGAAAATGAATTACCACACTGTCCAGATAGAGTCTCTTACCTCTGTGACTATGAAAAGGGAAAATAATGATAAAACTGTACTTAAAAACAAGTGAATGTAATCCGAACTTGAAGGCAAATCAACTCAACGAATAGCAGCAGACGATATGCACCAACGATAAACTTCAGGTTGCTGGGATAGATTGTCACTCGTTCTGTTAGATGTAATTTTTATCTCATTAATTTGACAAAATTACGAATCACATGGAATTATTTATTTATATAAAAATGGATTCAGAAGAAGAGCATAATATAAAGACACAATATAAAAACAAAATGGCCCGAATTCACAAAGGTGGTTTTGAAAACCCACGGTTGAGTCCATGGTTTATGCAGATTTCGTGTATAAATTACGCTTAATTTAGCGCGTATCGGGTGCGTGTATAAAACATGTCCAATGCTGATGCGCGCTTTTGTCACAGTGCGCCAAATTGACGCATGTTACCATATTTATATACGCTATTTTATTCATGAGTCCACTGTTTTTATCCATGAATCTAGGGGAGCGTTTCATGAAAGGACTTGTCGGACGTTTTATCCGACAAATCCCATTTTATCCGACAGTTACTATAGTAACAGTGACTCTCAGCCAATCAGAATCGCGGAAAGATGTCAGATCTGACAACTTGTCGGACAAAAATGTTGATGAAACGGTCCCCAGATCCACTCTTCAAACAGTGGACTCATGAATAAAATAGCGTATATATTCACGCTGAAATAAGCGTAATTTATACAGAAAATCTACATAAACCATGGACTCAACCGTGGGTTTTCAAAACCACCTTTGTGAATTCGGGCCAATATGTCGCCTAATTTCGGGCGGCCATAAGTGCCAAAATTACCGATTTGAGAAATATATATGTACCGTTGAAAATAAACTAAAATGCAGAAATATATCTAAAAATAAAGAAATTTTTAAAATAACTAAGATAACAAAAAAATAGAAATTCACAGAATCAAACATTAGTGCAGAAATAAGGACAAACACAAAAACAAGACAATCGCAAAGAATAATAAATGATAAAAAAAATACGTAGATAACCATATAATTGAACACAATCACAGAAATATAGGTTCATGCAGGAATAGAGAAAGACTGAGAAATGTAAAGACATTCATAGAATTAAATACAACTTCAGAAATATAGACAGCCGCAGAATTGAAGAGAACTACAGGAATAATAGAGACCACAGAAATAAAGACATTTTCAAAAATATAGACAGCCAGAGAATTGTAGACAACCTAATAAATATAGACAATCTCAGAATTTAAGAAAACTTCAGAAACATAAACAACAGAAATATAGACAACCTCAGAACACAAAAACTTCAGAAACATAAACAACAACAGAAATAGAGGCAACCTCAGAAATACAGACAACCGCAAAATTAAACAAAACGACTGAATTATAGTCCATCGCAAATAGCGCTACCTCGTCGAAAATAGAGACTGCAGAAATTCTGGAGAGCACAGAAATTCTGTAGAGCTGAGAAATAAAAGTACAGCACGTCAAACATACTGGAAATGAGAGGGCAATAGAGGGCGTACTACCACCACGCACGTGTATGATGCATGCATGCGACGAGTGCGATCGAGCATGTGCTATGGTTTTCATCGTTACCGGTATTTTGTATTACATTATCCCACTTGTTTTGGGATTTAATTTCAACCTCTATGGTTGATTACGTTTGTTGGGCCTGAACTTGGTAAAGAGGACTTCGTGAAACAGCGGACAAGTAGCTCACTATCTCCGATTCAGTCAAGAAGTTAGACTTATAACGGTGTTGAGAAACGGGCCCCATGATGTCTAATCTACGATGACCGGCGTGAAGTTGGTTGGATATTCGATATTCGATATTCAAACTGTGAAGTTGGTTGGATATTCAGGTTCGATATTCAAACGCGTGTGAAGTTGGACAGATATTCAATATTCGATATTAAAAAATTAGGGGTTTTGAAAGCTAGCTAGGGGGTTTAAAAGGTGGAACACGTCTCGGGCAACCATAAAATAGCTGGCTTGCCCTAATACGAGGATTTTTTAGGGGACAAAAGTCAGTGAATAAAAGGGTTGGAAATTTCTAATTTAATTTTTTTTTTCAAGGGGCCCCCAGGGATATCCCGACGGCCTAGCCAGGGTAACCACCTATCCTAACTTGTAGAACTCGATTCGGGTAACAAGATAAACACCTGCTTGACCCGGCGCATGTACATTAAGGGGCTCAAATTAATTAAAGGGAATAAAGGGCTATTTAGACCATTTTTTAATTAAAAAAATTATTTTTTTCAAGGGGCCCCCAGGGATATCCCGACGGCCTAGCCAGGGTAACCACCTATCCTAACTTGTAGAACTCGATTCGGGTAACAAGATAAACACCTGCTTGACCCGGCGCATGTACATTAAGGGGGCTCAAATTAACAAAATTAAAGGGAATAAAGGGCTATTTAGACCATTTTTTAATTTAAAAAAAGTATTTTTTTCAAGGGGCCCCCAGGGATATCCCGACGGCCTAGCCAGGGTAACCACCTATCCTAACTTGTAGAACTCGATTCGGGTAACACGATAAACACCTGCTTGACCCGGCGCATGTACATTAAGAGCGCTCAAATTAACAAAATTAAAGGGAATAAAGGGCTATTTAGACCATTTTTTAATTAAAAAAAGTATTTTTTTCAAGGGGCCCCCAGGGATATCCCGACGGCCTAGCCAGGGTAACCACCTATCCTAACTTGTAGAACTCGATTCGGGTAACACGATAAACACCTGCTTGACCCGGCGCATGTACATTAAGGGGGCTCAAATTAACAAAATTAAAGGGAATAAAGGGCTATTTAGACCATTTTTTAATTAAAAAAAGTATTTTTTTCAAGGGGCCCCCAGGGATATCCCGACGGCCTAGCCAGGGTAACCACCTATCCTAACTTGTAGAACTCGATTCGGGTAACAAGATAAACACCTGCTTGACCCGGCGCATGCACATTTAGGGGCAACTCGGTAAAGCATCTCATCAGCAGATTTTATTCATTAATGACACTCAGTCCTAATTCCTCCGCCACTAACATAGTTCCGAAAACCGAGTGATACATGTATTTTGTTTTATTCGCACAAAGTTTGTTGAGTTGTTAACCATATTTTTCTTCTCGAATCAGTCTAATCATTATACATACTTACTTTTTTGTAATCAGATTACAAAGTAAGAAAAATGAGAATGGGTTGGGTCGAATGATTATCTTTAGCCTTTTGTTGTAGATCGGCTGTCTCTGCATGCTCTTGCAGAAAATAGGCATACCGAAAAAATATGGGGCCGTATATCGATACAAAACGTCTTGTTGAAAATATGAGTTTAACGTTCTTCTAATCTTCAAATAATTCTCAGGAAACATTTTCTATGGCACGTGTAGCCTTCAATTCAATTAATCAACAAGGACGGAGTTATACCCCTAAAAAATAATTGTATTATGAATTAACATGTCTCTTTTATACGATATCGCGTGACTAATTATTGATTGATTGATTGATCGGCTAAATTGCCAATGCGACCATCACATAATTTGAATTTATATTTAAAATCTTTTTAAAAGGCCAAGATTTTCTAGCTCGCTTCGCTCGCTGGTGACTTATACAAATTTTCCACTTTTGCTATGTTTTGCTGCTTTAATATATTTCGTTTATTATCCGCACTGAACTGCTTTGAACTTAAAGGGATAGTCCGGGGTGAAAATATTTATATTTTGATACATAGAGTGGTATTCACTGAGCAAAATGCCAAAAATTTCATTAAAATCGGAAAACAAATACTAAAGTATTTGTTATTAATTTACCCAAGCCAAATTCTAACAATTGTAAAAGGACATTTTTCTATCGGGGATATCAATTTATAATCGATTGCTCAATGAAATTCATAATGTACCAACTTTAAGTTGCTTTCATACTCTATTATGATTATTTAGATTGAGCATTTGTATTTTTACTTCTTTCTTTTTGTTTTCATAGTTTTAGTAAGTTTTTTTTTTAACACTTTTCTGTCAATGTACTTTACTTGGAAATGTTTTTCTTTTAGTATTTTTATTGGTGTATATTACTTTGTTTGGTACATGTAGGACCCCAAGGAAGAACAGCAGTATTTTGCAAATACAGCTGAATTGGGCGATCCTCCGTTATTGTATCTATATTGTTATGAAATAAAACAAACAAACAAGTTTAAAGTTTAGCAATATTTTGTGAAAACAATCATCATGAATATTTATTAGATGGGCTGTGGATGTTACATCTCAACTTTCATTTTTCTTAACGTGTTAATACATAATTTTTTCCCCGTTATTTCATACTTGTGTGAATAATGTCTCCCTTATAGTGAAATAAGTTGCAGCAATAAAATAATATCAAATGCAATAAATCAATGGACAATCCAATTTTTCTAGCTCTTGGAGGAAAAAAATTTGAATAGACCTAATTTCATATAGTAAAATACAAAAGAACAAGTGGAGATGTGACATCATCAGCCCACCTAATGAATATCATGACCATACTGTTTTCACAAAACATTGCTAAAATTTAAACTTCTTAATTTGTTATCCGATTTTGATGAAATTTTTGGCATTTTGCTAAGTGAATTTTACTCTATTTATTAAGCTATAATACTTTCAGCCCGGACCATCCCTTTAATATAATATGTGGTGTATATACCCGCGATATGATAAAAAAATGTTGGCCATCTGCAAAGTTTAAAAATATCACGAGGTTCCGGGGGCTCCACCCAAGACCAGTGGTGGCACCAAAGGATGAGGCCCAGTGAGTTGCCCAACCCCCCGAAATTTTGAAGAAAAAAATGTTTAGTAAGCATTGTCATAATTCTCCAAGACTTTTTTTTTGTTCTTAAAATTTTGAAAATTTTCTCATCCATTCACCGTTAGCATTTAGCTCCCGACAATTTTGGTCACTAACATAGATCTTTCAGGTCATTATATAAAATTCACGATGTCGCTCGCGCTACGCGCTCGCAGTAACTAATAATTGAAATAAGTAAATTATCTATTTACATGGGTCTTAAAAATCCAATGTCATTAGAGTTTTCATTATTTGTTTTAGCGAGATACATATCCTGCGTGTCCACAATTTTCATAACTGAAATATTTTCAGCGAATTAGATACCCATTCAGTTCATGATGACAAAAAAGGTGCTTAGAACGTCCAGGTATCATCCCTTCGCGCTCACACTATTTATTTGGTGAGATATCATCTTCATGACCCAATTAATGCAAACAGCTAGTCCTTAACAGGTCGCTTTTCAAGTCAGGAGGGACACCATTATTTTTGAAATAAAATTAGCTCGCACTTCTCGCTCGATTTAAAAAAATTGTGTGTCACCCCCCCCCCCACCGAGAATGTTATTTTGCCTCCTTATAGGATAAAAACCCTTGTGCCATTATTGTTCCAGACCCCATCCGATAACACTGCCCCAAGCCCCCCAAAAAGTTCTGAAACTGGGAACAAAAAAGAAATGACAAAAGGAAAGAAAGGAAAGGAAGATGAAAGATATATGATGTTCATTTTCTGCACACCATGCATGTCTAAAACAATCTCAAAGTTGCTCGGGGCACAATCCTAAAGTATCCTGTTCATACTATTATGACCTCTCCGTTCTCCCTATTTTTCTTTATATTCCCCCCTCCTTTTCTTTGCTCTCTCTCCGAGTCCCTTTCCCTTCTCTCTCTTCTATTTTTTTATCTTTTAAAGTTTTTATTGTTTTTTCATAATTTTGTATAAAAAATCAAATATAATTAATACAATATAAAAGAGTAGAATAAATGATATCTTCTATTTCATTTTCTCCCTTTTCTTATTGGTTTTTTTTCTACTCTTCCCATTGCCGGCACTAAGAGATAGGGAGGAAGTCGGGGCAGTAGTTCCCAATGCTCTAAATGGCCCTTTATTCCCTTTAATTTTGTTAATTTGAGCCCCCTTAATGTGCATGCGCCGGGTCAAGAAGGTGATTTTCTTGTTGCCTGAATCACGTTCTACAAGTTAGGATAGGTGGTTACCCTGGCTAGGCCGTCGGGATATCCCTGGGGGCCCCTTGAAAAAAATACTTTTTTTAATTAAAAAATGGTCTAAATAGCCCTTTATTCCCTTTAATTTTAATGTGAGCCCCCTTAATGTACATGCGCCGGGTCAAGCAGGTGTTTATCTTGTTACCCGAATCGAGTTCTACAAGTTAGGTTAGGTGGTTACCCTGGCTAGGCCGTCGGGATATCCCTGGGGGCCCCTTGAAAAAAATACTTTTTTAAATTAAAAAATGGTCTAAATAGCCCTTTATTCCCTTTAATTTTGTTAATTTGAGCCCCCTTAATGTACATGCGCCGGGTCAAGCAGGTGTTTATCGTGTTACCCGAATCAAGTTCTACAAGTTAGGATAGGTGGTTACCCTGGCTAGGCCGTCGGGATATCCCTGGGGGCCCCTTGAAAAAAATACTTTTTTAATTAAAAAATGGTCTAAATAGCCCTTTATTCACTTTAATTTTGTTAATTTGAGCCCCCTTAATGTACATGCGCCGGGTCAAGCAGGTGTTTATCGTGTTACCCGAATCGAGTTCTACAAGTTAGGATAGGTGGTTACCCTGGCTAGGCCGTCGGGATATCCCTGGGGGCCCCTTGAAAAAAATACTTTTTTAAATTAAAAAATGGTCTAAATAGCCCTTTATTCCCTTTAATTTTGTTAATTTGAGCCCCTTAATGTACATGCGCCGGGTCAAGCAGGTGTTTATCTTGTTACCCGAATCGAGTTCTACAAGTTAGGATAGGTGGTTACCCTGGCTAGGCCGTCGGGATATCCCTGGGGGCCCCTTGAAAAAAAAATTAAATTAGAAATTTCCAACCCTTTTATTCACTGACTTTTGTCCCCTAAAAAATCCTCGTATTAGGGCAAGCCAGCTATTTTATGGTTGCCCGAGACGTGTTCCACCTTTTAAACCCCCTAGCTAGCTTTCAAAACCCCTAATTTTTTAATATCGAATATTGAATATCTGTCCAACTTCACACGCGTTTGAATATCGAACCTGAATATCCAACCAACTTCACAGTTTGAATATCGAATATCGAATATCCAACCAACTTCACGCCGGTCATCGTAGATTAGACATCATGGGGCCCGTTTCTCAACACCGTTATAAGTCTAACTTCTTGACTGAATCGGAGATAGTGAGCTACTTGTCCGCTGTTTCACGAAGTCCTCTTTACCAAGTTCAGGCCCAACAAACGTAATCAACCATAGAGGTTGAAATTAAATCCCAAAACAAGTGGGATAATGTAATACAAAATACCGGTAACGATGAAAACCATAGCACATGCTCGATCGCACTCGTCGCATGCATGCATCATACACGTGCGTGGTGGTAGTACGCCCTCTATTGCCCTCTCATTTCCAGTATGTTTGACGTGCTGTACTTTTATTTCTCAGCTCTACAGAATTTCTGTGCTCTCCAGAATTTCTGCAGTCTCTATTTTCGACGAGGTAGCGCTATTTGCGATGGACTATAATTCAGTCGTTTTGTTTAATTTTGCGGTTGTCTGTATTTCTGAGGTTGCCTCTATTTCTGTTGTTGTTTATGTTTCTGAAGTTTTTGTGTTCTGAGGTTGTCTATATTTCTGTTGTTTATGTTTCTGAAGTTTTCTTAAATTCTGAGATTGTCTATATTTATTAGGTTGTCTACAATTCTCTGGCTGTCTATATTTTTGAAAATGTCTTTATTTCTGTGGTCTCTATTATTCCTGTAGTTCTCTTCAATTCTGCGGTTGTCTATATTTCTGAAGTTGTATTTAATTCTATGAATGTCTTTACATTTCTCAGTCTTTCTCTATTCCTGCATGAACCTGTATTTCTGTGATTGTGTTCAATTATATGGTTATCTACGTATTTTTTTATCATTTATTATTCTTTGCGATTGTCTTGTTTTTGTGTTTGTCCTTATTTCTGCACTAATGTTTGATTCTGTGAATTTCTATTTTTTTGTTATCTTAATTATTTTAAAAATTTCTTTATTTTTAGATATATTTCTGCATTTTAGTTTATTTTCAACGGTACATATATATTTCTCAAATCGGTAATTTTGGCACTTATGGCCGCCCATAAATTTCAGGACATGATAAGGTTTTGAGATATAGTCCGTCATGATTTGTGTCAAGTATCCATATTGTGTGAACAATTTGGCAATTATCTATTTTTAACGCAAATCCCTTTTCAGTTTTCACATGAAACTGGCGGCATCACAGTTCGCCATCAGAGGCTACAGTGCACCTGTGTATTCATTTGTACTTCTTCAGAACTTGGAAGCTATTCATGGAATTAATTGGCATTTCGCTGTCACTCCACCCTTTTTACCTACATGAAACAACAACTACAAGATGTTAACTATGTTTAGGTATTTCAATAAAACTCTCAAATTCATTCTGGAATACACCGAGATCTTGGCGAGTGATGAAATTATAATTATTTTGACACATAGGCCAACTCCCACATCCCTCCTGCTATTCCTATGATTACCAATATACAATTATAGATAGTCTTTCAAAATACAGGTTGGTGTAAATGGATCATCTAGCCAGGGGGCGTTTCATGAAAGGACTTGTCGGACGTTTTATCCGACAAGTCCCATTTTATCCGACAGTTACCATAGGAACAGTGCCTCTCAGCCAATCAGAATCATGGAAAGATGTCAGATCTGACAACTTGTCGGATGAAAATATTGATGAAACGCTCCCCTGGTTTCCATAAAGGTATTAATACAAAATTACAATGTAGGGCTTCCAAAAATATTTCTATTTCATCGTGCATGTGTTTTCTTTATATAGACTTTTGCAATTAATATGTAACGCTGAAAACATAGAAGGATACGAACGAACAATAGTATCCAATTCGTCAGTATTGTAATAAGGAACTTCAGAATTCACAGGAAGAATTGGAATAATGTATTACTCATGTTGATTTTCAAACTTATGAATCATAATACAATTGCGATTATAGCAAATCGGTTATTGGCTTATTTATAACATAAATAATGGTACATATAATAGTAGTACAAATACATGAAGAGTGAAGCATTTTAGAAACATGTATATATATGAACTTATTTACTATAAAGTATCAATGAAGCAAAGCAAACAAAAACAAAACGAACAATAATCATAAACTATCCAATATTAGTGAATAAAAAAGAGTTAAGAAATTAGATATACAGTCCAAGTCGGAAAAGAATAATACGTATAATTTATTGTATGTATGTTTTGCTAAATGTGGAAAACAAATAAACCGAAACTGAAAAAAGTGAAACTTTGAAATTCGAGAATAGCGCTTGTATTATTTGATTTGTCAAGTATCTGTTCTCTTCGTGTATTCCATAACGTTCTCAAAATATCCCTTTTTCGGTGTTGATTGTCAAATCGTATCAGTGAAGGCTGAGCGCTCGCATTTTGATTGGTGAGTTATGTGTAATGAATAGAAATTAATTGAAGGTTTTATTATCATTTCATCGCAGCCAGTGGCTGAATCGAGAAAGATTTACAGAGCAAAAAAAAAACAACACAATATGTAAACATAAACAGTGAAATATGAAATGAAAATAACTTAAACAATGAAAGTATACAGATATTTCGATATAACTGTCCAGTAAGAAATATAAATTTCTAGTAAACTCTGAAAACATAAAATTAATGTTTAAACCAGATTCATTATAAAGTACGTCTGCTTTTGAGAAAAAAAAACGGTATAGCGTTGTCACGTTGGGATGCCACGTTTCGTCCGCTCCTGCTGGACTCAGACAGTGAGCATTGTGATGGCGCTATTCCAGCGATATCTCCGATGATTTACGCCAGGCTCCAGTGCGAGAGAGATTTCACCCTCCCCTGTACAGCTCTCTTCATTACTGTGTGTGAGATAGATTCACCGAGGAAAGGCCGCTGACGGGGAGATGTCACCGATCAAGCCAGCCTGGTTTGCGACAACCTCGCGATTAACGCATGAAGAGGAAATATTTCATTTCATTCCATCTATTTCCATTTACAAAAATTACATTTTTCTTCGTACAATAATCATAATAATACAGAACATAATAAGCAATGAAACATAGCATTTTAAACGTACAAAAATTATAGTTACGATTTTAATATTAGCAGTTTGGAAATGGAGGAGGCTGCTAAAAAGCGGAGCTTTTAGGGTGCAGCCTCCTAATAAAGATATTCTTGTAAATATTATAAACAGGCGCGGATCCAGGAGGGGCCGAGCCGGCCCCGCCTCCCTATTTTTGACAACCTGGAAAAAAGTGTACTCTTTAACATGATTGAACTAAGAAAAACAGAAAGAAAAGTAAGAAAGAGGTATTATACCAAACAGGGCAGGCGCGCCGGAACACTTTCAGTTTTGGGGGGCAAAATCCCGAAGGGGGCACAATATTTTTGACAGCGTGAGATACCGAAGCGATCAAGCGGGAGAGGGTGTGGGACCCCGCCCCCCCCCCCCCCACGGTAAGGACTTTGTGTAAAATGGAGTATAAAAGTTGCGTTTCTAAGAGCATTCAAAAATACATTTCTTGAGAATTAAACATAGAATTCATTACGAAAGACTATACTCATAATTTATGAGAACCTAATGAAATCTACGCGCAAAACGATCGCTTCGGAATGTGGTTTTCGTGTCTGATTAATTAAATTGCGTATTACGCTTATATTAACTCAAAATACCAGAAATTACATTTTTCACGCAATGTCCTTTCAGAAATATTTATTTATGTACATTAATATACACGGACGACGCGAGAGAGCACAATCATAAGTTTTTAAGCAATTCTACACGGACGACGCGAGAGAGCACAATCATCATAAGTTTTTAAGTAATTCCTGTCAGAACAAGGAGTGTATTAAGCAGAAAAAGCGTAACAACAGAAACTAAATAAATTCTAATGAATGTCTTTTCAAATTCAAAAGTACATAATGTACATTATGTTACATTATTTAGAAGAAAACAATTACATTCCAATAGCGGATGTGGTTGACGGTACACCATGTGGAGTTTTCGAAAAAGTGGATAGAGGAAGAAGTGAAATTGATAGGGAAGGAAGTGGACAGTTGATAGTCGAGTAAATTTTTGTTTAAAGGGATGGTCCATGCTGAAAATATTTATATCTTAATACATAGAGTAGAATTCACTGAGCAAAACGCCGAAAATTTCATCAAAATCGGATAACAAATAATAAAATTATTGAAGTTTAAATTTTAGCAATATTTTGTGAAAACAGTCGTCATGAATATTCATTAGGCGAGCTGATGATGTCACATCTCCACTTTCCGTTTTCTTATGTTATTACATAGAATCATGATTTTTTCATTATTTCATACTTGTGTGAATAATATGTCTCCCTTATAATGAAATAAGTTGTAGCAATAAATATCTAATGCACTAAATCAGTTGTCAATCTAATTTTTCTAGTCTTGGAGGAAATTTTTTGGATATTTCATATAATAAAATACAAAAAACAAGTGGAGATGTGATATCATCAGCCCACCTAATGAATATTCATGACTACTGTTTTTACAAAATATTACTAAACTTTAAAATTCAATAACTTTGCTTTTTGTTATCCGATTTTGACGAAATTTTCGGAATTTTGCTCAGTGAATTCTACTCTATTTATTGAGCTATATTTGCTTTCAACCTGGACCATCCCTTTAAATAAGCGTAGTCCTGATAGATGAGTACTCCTGCTCTGCACTAAAGCTAGCATCATCTCATTTATCCAATAATCCAACTACTCAAGCCTCTTTAACTATAACCTTTTTCTGTTTTACAGTCATTTTCAGAACTACACACAAGAAATAGAAGTAAAATTGATAGGTGAGAAATTGAAAGATTGAGAGTAGGTCCTAGAGTAATATATGACGACGTCGAGATGTTATGGTTTCTGGGCTTGACAGCTATGACATAGATTCCATACGTTGCTCGAGTATAACAAGCGTTCACGCGCTTTAGTGATATCGGGTCCGGTCTGAGCGTTTCTGGGCGAGCCGACCGCGCGTTTGTTAGCCGACAAAGCCAGCATTTTGTGAACCACTTTCAATTTGCCATTCGGTTTTAGTCTGAAATGTATTCATTAAAACAATAAAAGGTTAAACATTATCACACTGTAATAAGATGGAAAAGGGGCTTATCAAAGGTATGTTTCACAGAGGGACATGTTCGTCAAAAGACGCGAGGCTTACTGTCATAGGTAATTGCCCCGTCAGGGGCGAAATTTTTTCATTATTGACAATGGAAATTACAATTTTTAGGCAGAAAAGTGCCTTCATCGTTTACTTTTGTCCTTAAATAATTTATCATTTTTGTACTTTTTTTGGGGGGGGGGGCACATGGGGGGGGGCAAAATCTCGTTTTGCCCCCCCAGAATTTTATTATGTGTTAAGAGATATGAATAAGATAATTTGAATAGTTGACAGTACTAATAACAAACATAATAAACATGAACTAGTCACTGAAAGGCATATAGAGAAATAATGAGGAAATTATTAAATGAGTATAATTATAATAATCCCCAGACATTAAAAAAGAAAAAATGCAGATTGACATGTGTGTACAAAGTCCGTTAAGACGGGATAGTTTGGCATGAAGTTGAACAGTTGTGGTGTTCTTATCTTAGAGATTTAGCAAGGAAAAATATAAGTGTATATATCTTTAATTACTGGATTATATTACTTGATACTTAAAAAAATTATTAAAATGACGTCATATGACCAGTCGATTCTAGGCCCATAATTACCTCCACATAACATGTTTTATTGAAAACATAGTACGAATATAATTTTTGCGCACTTAGAGCTTATTCTAGCCAACTGTGCAGCGAACCGTCTAGCAGCTCTGATTTAGTCAGACGTTTCTGTTTATTGTCATGTACTTAAAAAAGCACCAGTCCACAGGGCTTTGTAAAAGGCAAAGTCGTGCAGAACCCCTCCTACACTTAGAGCCCCCCCAAAAACAAAAAATGCTCGAGAAAACCTATCAAAATAAATTAGATTACTCAGTGGATAATAGTAGTAAATGATTCGATCGAATTATTGTGCATTGCTCTTTTCTCCTGCATTGAAATAAATGGAAATGCTTTACGCATTTTTGGTAGTAAGTGTGCACTTAAAAAAAGACAACTCTCTCATGATCCATCTTAAAATATTAAGAAGGATAACATCTGTTGAACTTGTATAACATCAAATTTTAGATGCTGCAAAATAAATCCATGGCAAATGTCTCAAGTAGCAAAACATCTCGGGCCCATAAATGGGTTTTGTCTGGGCTAAATGGGGGCCACATGCATGCCCCATTATGAATACCTGAAGGTCGATTCAAAATTTAGATATTATCCCAGACCCACCCATATCATGCATATGGGTCCCTTATATGTTATTCAGGCAATTTGAGCAGAAAACATTCCACACAAACACACATGGGCCCCATTATTTTGTGTGTTGTTCTTGGCAATCTGAATAGAAACCAACACAGAACAACACATGTGGGCCGCACATGGGCCCTAAATGTGTTGTTCTGGGCAATATCCGAATATAAATCACCCCAGAACAACATGATTGGGCCCCACTTGGGCCCAATGTGTGTTGTTCTGCGCAATTTCCAGATAGAAATCCTCCCGGAATATTATGTGGGCCTCACATGGGACTAATACGTGTTGTTCTGGGTTGTTATAAGTATGGCTCGAGTTAAACACACATTGGGTCAGATGCATAAAAAGTACCAATTGCTTTTGCTAGGTCTTTGCTTGGCCTTTTCTTGATTCCCTACATAAAAGCGAGAAAATGCTTTTGCTAGTAAGCACAAGTAATTGCTAAATGCTTGCTATCATTTGCTTTGACTGTTAAGCTATTGCTTAAAAGCGTATACTTAAAGAGAACTTTTTGCTTGTGCATTTAGGCATTTGCTTGTTTTTTTTTTTCAAGCTGCATCACAGAGCGTTTGCGTTTCATAATCGTGTTTATTCACCTGAAAGAGAACCCGAAGGTGTACGGTTGCGTACATGAGCATGTTTTTTTTTCCAAGTAAGTCCTGCAAGTAAGTGTAAACCAAATGCATTTATATAAATTTATCGATTAGAAACAAGTTAAATGAATAGTTTAGTTTGACGCCACGTAAAGGAACAGATGTTACATGAGAGAAGCGGTATTTTACTGCCACACATCTGTATTCGAGTCCATGTTCGCATCAGCGCGCTGCATCGTGACGTCGTATTGTTCAAACCGCCAGCAATTGCTTGCTGAAGGCAAGAAAAGTGTCTAAGCACAAGCAATGGGTTATGCATACGAAATAAAGCAATTGCCAATGCATGATCTTTTGCATGGCTAGCTATTGCTTATGCTTGAAGCAAATGCTTTCCAGCGATTGCTACTTTTTTATGCATCTGACCCAATGTCACCGACATGCACTCTTAGAGAGCAAGCCCAAGGCACAAGTTTTCATCAGGGTTTTTTTTGTAAATGATAAGAGTCCTGCTGGTATAAACTGCCTTGTTAACCATTCTTTATTTTTATGGGGAAAAATCGAATTACATTTTATCATAATTTTTATGCAAATTAATCACAATTATAATCTAGTTAATATTTATTATACACATATGAATCGACGGTATATCAAACAAACTGTCACATGATTATTCATGATATTGGGCATATTCATGATATACAAATTGAGTAAATGATTTATCATGGTCAAGCGAGGTCATGCTCACTGCCTTCGGTATGCTATAATGGAATATGTCTAATGAATATCAAATTCAGTAAGCATTTTGAAAGGATGGTAATACCTTTCAATATTTTTTTAATGTCAAGTACTGTTGATCTCTAAATTTAGTTTCTTTGAAGGTATTTTGGTACTCGGCTACCGATCATGGTAACTCAAGCTACAGTATCTTCGAAACCTGAAACCCTGATATATTCTACGTATATAATATGTGTATCTAAATTTTAATTTGATATAAATATAGAATACATACAGTTCACCATATCTGAAAAAAATATTTTCTCAGTTAACATTTACACATGTTGAAGGTTTGGGGAATTTTTGCTTATAGAACAGGGATGGCACTGAAAAAGTAGTGAAAAAATAATCTTGTTATGTTTCTAAGGATTTTCTTGATAAACTATGTAATTCTAAAACTAATATCACCTACTTCAAATTAGTTATGGACCATAAAAGGGAAGCGCTTATGATATTTTCATGCCAACATAATATGTGATGCATCAAAACGAAATGAGAGAAAAGTCGCAGATCAAATATTTTTGGGGAAATCGAAAAACTAATAAATTTGTCAAATTTTTATTTGATTATTTTGTTTCGCTTTCTGATTTTTCCATGATTCATGTTTACTCTGTTAAAAAAATGAGTGAAATTGATAACGGGAAAGTGATAAAAGCATTTTTTGTCTACAAGTATTTTTTTTTTCGGTTTGTTCTAACTTGTTCTGACACTTTGCACGCTCGACTTGATCAAATTTCGCTCCATACTAAGCTAGTAAAACTTTCGGCACCTGTTTTTCTCATTGTTTATTTGCTAAATCGAACAAATAAAGGAAATTACAGAATGAGAAACAGAACAGGAGGAACATAATGGAGAATTGCGACAAATTAAAACAAAAAACATCACAAAAGTAAATAATCATTTGGTAATCAGACGGGAGAGTGGAATAACAAAACATCATACTCACCTGAAAATAAAATAATAATAACAATAATAATAATGAACTAAACAAACAAATTACAAACAGGAGTACCTGACAAATTTCGAAGCAAACATTGGGATGCATTATATATATATATATATATTTCTAGCTATTCAGCTTTTTGCGATAAACTGAGCTTTTCATAAAAAAACAATAGTTTTCGAGTGATAAGCTAAGTTTTTTTCGATACGATAAAAGAGTTTTTTTTTATTTGTTTTGCATTAATGGGACAACAGTTTGCGATATAAGAATGTTTTTCGTTGTGTGCTTGCTAGCCAATATTAAAAAAATACAAAACCGATGCTCTTTTGATAGGATTGGGAACAGAACTAAGATATTACAATTTTTTTTTATAAAAGTGTTGTTTCTTACTTCGCCAAAGAAAATAAAAAAATGATTTGCAGTGGAACATAATTTTACTGTTAAAATGGGGGTTGTGGAGCCGGGTTATGTGCAAACGCCGGGATATGCGCAAACAACGGTAGGGGAAGGCGGGGTAAGTTGAGCATAGGGGCAATTAGAGCCACCAGCCCCAGGCCAATAATGAATGAGTCAGACATTGTGGTGGTGTCATGTATTGATGATCCATAGCATAACCCCTAACCCCACCACATTGTTTCCAACTTTGAAACAAAAAGTAGTTTTTTAGAGGGAAAAATATGAATTTCAGCCAAAAAAGTAAAAAAGAGTGTGAAATAGAAAAGTGCTTTATAAACGCACACGTCTTTAAATATAATTAAGACATGATAACAACATTATCAGTCCAGGTATGGATCTTCATTCTTGTCATAGTCTTTTATATGATGGATGCATAATAAATGTGTGGATACAAAATTATCGCACTAAGTTCGGACTGGGGTAAGTTGAGCCAAACAGCATGGCGCAAGTTGAGCCATGGTAATTCCTATGGTAATGTATCTTAAAAAACAAACAAACCATAAAAATCGATTGAAATGCAGGTTGAAAGGAGTAAATTTACATGACTGCTCTTTTCCTTTTACAGGATGTTAGTATTCATAGAGAATTAGCAAGTGAAAAGACTTTAAACAAAAAATATGACATGCTGGTTCTCCCCCATACGTTTTGTACATAGTTTTTGTGGCTCAACTTACCCCACAAGATGACTCAAACTTACCCCATATATGGGGCAAGTTGAGCCATTTTACATCGTTTTTTTCAAAGGTCGCGATGACTTTCAGTGTGGGGATAGAAAGTTATATATAGGTGGAAAATATTTCAAAAGAATTAAAATTTAAGGCAAGGTACTTATTTGGACAAGATTATTAATCCTATCAATTCTAACATGCAAAAAGCAAAAACTGTCACAACTTACCCCGCCTTCCCCTATATGTGCAAAATTTCGCCGGGAAATGTGCAAATAACGGAATTTGTGCAAACGCCACGCCAGGAAAAGTGCAAATCTGTCAAAATTTATCAACGGCATCTGTGCAAACGTGACGACGGGATATGTGCAAATGAACAATTTTTTACGGGAAAATTGCAAACCTCCGGGATATGTGCAAATCACTGTTTTTATCCATATTAAGGCTATTTCTCATGAAAAGTTTCATAACATTACTGTTAAAAATGAGAAACATGCCTGCATAAGGGAGAAGCTACAGTGCCATCGGCAATGAAACGCTTTTCAAAGAGGCAGGGGGGGGGGGGCAGGCGTAAAGGGGTTTCCATGACATTTGCTCCGGAGACAATTGCTCCGATGGAAAATCTACACATTAAGCGAAACATATAAAAGCTAACCTCCAAAACTAAATTAACCCTAATTGTAATCATGACAATATTCTGAACCAAAAACTCTATCACGATCTTTACACTAATCCTATGCCTTCTGAGATATCAATTATTGTCGCAATTGTCGCAGGAGCATATGTCGTGTCACCTTAAAGGGACATTCAGTACTGTTTCGAACACTGCATTGGGCAATTGATTAAGGGGGTGGGAGAGGCAAGCATGATTTCCACTGATACACACATTGAACTTGATCTGTTGATTTCATGTCCAGATTTCATCAGAAGTTGTCGAATTTCTATAGAATTTAATTATAAACCCAAAATGTCTTGATTACAATAGCATTTGATGTTAATTTTTATGAATCTATGAATATATAAACAAGGCAGTCCTTGCTATCTCTTTTTACACACCCAAAGTAATGTACAGACGTCAGCTAGTGTAATAACAGCCACATGTGTAAAAACACTGTAGCCACTAAAGAATATGGCCCTTATTCACAAAGGTGGAGTAAAGTTATACCGGGGTTAAATTTAGTCGGGGGTTAGCTAACACCCGGGTATAAAATTAGTCCACCGCGCTATTCACAAACGGTGGACTAACTAATCCATGGACTAAATTTAGCACCTAGGTGCTAACTTTAGTCCATGGATTAAAATGACCTCAAATGACGCGTTTATACCCCGGGTATAACTTTAGTCCACCTTTGTGAATTCGGGCCTATGATAATATTTCCCACAAATGTCATTTACCAACAAGAGGCATTAATTTTGAACTATATACCCACAGATGTGGTGCACTTAATTTACTCTCTAAATGAAATATTTTAGGTTGTAATATGAATGCAGGGGCTGAAATCCGGGGGGGGGGCAGGGGGTGCACAGTGCCCCCACATTTTTAAGCACTAAAATTTTTTCCCCTTTTAACCAAAGAACTTTGCCCCCTTTCAACGTGTTCAGTGCCCCTTTCATAGAAAGAAATGTGTTAAGAGTGCCTCTTTACTTGTCTTATAAATATAAGTGCCCATTCTCGTATCAGATAAATTTCCACTCTTGAAACCGCTCTTTTCATGCCCGATCATCATCCGTTTTCCTTATTTCACGTTCGAATCCCTTCTAACAGTGTATATTTTTAATAATAAAAATCCTTTTAAAATGTTCCTCTCGCCCCTTTAAGTTGCCCTTTTCAGAGTGAAATTCTTCTTCTGCAGTAATACATCTTCACCTTCGATCAAGTGCCCCATATGAATGTGTCCTCATTTAATTAGCGTCATTTCTTTTCTGCAGGGGCATCTGAACAGGGGAAGGGGGAGGGGGGCACTTGCCTCCTTAAAATGGACCTCAATCCATGGACCCCCAAAAGTTTTCAAGACCATGAAAAAGAAAAGAAGAAAAGCGGTAAAATATGATATTGTTCTCTATGTAAAAATCTATTGCAAATGCTTTTTTTAGATTTTACTCGCTCACAGCTTTAAATAAATTTTGCCCCATACGCCATGTCTGCCCCCTCAATTGTTTTGCTCATTGCCCTAGTAGGGTACGTATGCTATTTTGATTTTTAAAAAGTTTTTTGTTTCAAGTGGCCTTTTCAAAAGAGGAAGTGCCCCCCCCCCCCACTATCAATATCGCTCTGCCGACCCTGAATGTTTATTTATTTTCTCAGACCTAGTGGAACGTTCTGCATGAGACAAAGGGTGCTTCTCTACTTTTTAGACCCTTTAATTTGTGACAAATCCATACGAAACGAATGCTGGTAGTCTCCTTTTCCAGACCCAATGCGACCGTACCATACAAGATGAATATTATTAGTCTACTTTTTAATACTCAGTCTTGGCCATATATTCTTCCAAGGAACAGGATTCACGCTATACCTGAACTAGCTAATCGTATACTTTACTCAAGACCCGGTGGTTAAAAAGGGAAATAAACTTTAAAACTTAGACCTCATCATCTTCTAAACAATTGCCATGTAATCAAGCATAATTTATGCATATAGAGTTATTCTTTTCTCCAGACCCAGTCATTTGAAAAAAAGACAAGAATCTTCGAAACTTCGATCCCGTCATCTTCAGACCCTGTAATGTAGCACATGGGTATACAGTGTAATTATACAGTGGGTGTACAGTGTACAGTGTAGTTATTTTTAATAAATGGGTATGGAGTAAAGGCTATGCTAGTGACCCGTGCTTTGTTATAGACTATTAGTTTGGAAGATGATGGGGTCTTAGTATTGAAGTTTTTTTAATCACCAGGTTTGGAGTAGAGACTACACTCTATATTCTTTTTTTTCCCACAGGGATGAGACGGTGGGTCTTCAAATTGAAGATCTCCTAATTTTTGTTATACAACAGCGTCTCGGGTAAAGCCTATGCTCTTATATCCATGTTATTCCGAACGATAGTGGGTCTTAAATTTTAGTCTGGTGCCCCCCCCCCCCCCACTCTGAAAAGCGCTTCATTGCCGATGGTACTGTAGCTTCTCCCTTATGCAGTAATGTTATGAAACATTTCATGACAAATAGCCTTAATATGGATAAAAGCAGTGATTTGCACATACCCCAGAGGTTTGCACTTTTCCAGTGAAAATTGTTCATTTGCTCATATCCCGTCGTCACGTTTGCACAGATACCGTTGATAAATTTTGACGGATTTGCACATTTCCCGGCGTGGCGTTTGCACAAATTCCGTTGTTTGCACAAAACCCGGCGTTTGCACATAACCCGGCTCCACAGGGGTCTTCGATGAAATAACCATCGTATTAAACGAGGCAGATGTTGCCTTCCCATATAAAGTGGATTCTGACGTAATGCTACTTGAAGTATGATTTACGATATCATTATAGACTGTAAACTTTGGCAGCACCCAAATTAATAATTTCTGATGCAGTTGGTACCTAGTTTGATTTTACATATGGAATTTCACCGTTGGAAACATGGCTGGACGAGATGTGCTATCCATATATTACTTCATCATGGTAATACTTGCAATATCAACATCAATTACATTATCATCATCATCACTATCGCCATCTTCATCATCGTCAATAACATTTGGTATCATTCTTACTTCAGAGGACAATATGTTTGGTGCTCCACAAATGCTTCCGGCCTTCGACATCTCACTGCTAAAGATCACGACTTATATCGACGTTGTCATCGGCCCACCTAACTACGTCTTGCGGAAGACTGTCGACTCCTGTGATCACGGCACAATCATGATTGCACCTGCAGAAGCAGCCGAGTTGTACCTTTACGACAATGTCATCGCGTTTTTTGGCCCTTCGTGCTCAGAGGAAACGTCAGAAGTCGCTGATTTGGCTTCATATTGGCAGGTACCCGTCCTCAGTGCCGTGGCTATTGACGTAAAACTTGATGAAAAGGCAAGGTTCCGTACATTAACGAGGACATCGTTCGTGGCATCTCAGTTTGGACAAGCGACTCTTGAAGTTCTTCAGAGGTTCCAATGGACTCATGTTGCAGTGTTGTACTCGGACGATATAATCTTCCGCGAAATCATCGTAGGCTTGATAACAAGGCTTGATGCATATAACATAACCCGTGTTTTGTCATTAGTAGAAGAACGTGTCAAAATCGAAGATATCTTTCGGAAATTTAGGGGTATGTATCATATTCTGTCACTTCATTAAATTATGATGATTCTTTCTTTTATCTAAAGTGTATGACAGAAGAACGATGTTTAAGATTTTCAATTTTCCACTGAAGCTTTTCCAGTTACCGAAGTTTGGGTTTCCCTGTATGGAAGATTAGATATTATAATTATTCAAATAAGTAACCTTTAAAGATCCAAGTATATTCAGAGCATCATTCTTTACATAATGAATGAATATCTATAAATATGTCGCATACACCTTCCCCCCTCTCTCTCCAGGGCCCTGGGAACATTTTTTTTTTGCCGACGGTGCTGAAGTGAACCTAAATTCAGGAAGGGGGATCCAGCTTTCGCCAGGGGGGGGGGGCAAAAATTCACCCATATTTTCCCTGATCGGCCGCTGACAGTTCATTTTTGTTTGTTTCTTAAAAGTCCATTTTTATGGCCCCGTCACGCCTAACGAAATTGCTTGAAATATGCCTTGGGATGGCTGGCGAAAGGCATTTTTTTTTAATCGTTTTTAATGGTAACTGATAGACAATCATATCTACCATTCGTGTTTCGGTCACTTTCTGAACTAACAGCTGCGATTATTCAAATTCGCGCGGAAATTTTGAACATTGAACATGTTCAAAAATTCCCGACGAATTTAAAAATCGTCGGTCAACTGTTTGAATTCCCATCTCTAATTTAGTCTGCGGTTATCGTTCGTTTATCGTTCGTGTGTTGTTGTCGCGCATAGTCCCTCTTCGCGCTTTCGCCAAAGTTGACCGATCTCGAAAGAGCCCTCAACGAAGCAACACGTTGACAAAAAAGTAGTTCCACCCGACATGCCCGAGGAGCGCACACAAACGTACAAGAACGCCCGATCTATTGTCGTGTTGGGATGGGATCGGTGATTATTGGAAGGGAAGCGTAATGAAGAACTTGAAGAAAAATTTACAGTTCAAATCACAAAGTATTTAATCATCAATATTCAACTACAATTCGAAGTACATGAAGGTTCAGATTATATCAAGAGACGATGAATATAAAATAATTTAGAAGTATCAGATCGAGATTCGAAGTGAAGTTAGATTAATACTGGATGGACGACTAAGTCTTGAAGTCAGTCAGTTAGGATCATTGTGGGTCTAGTATTCTTTCGTTGGTATTCTTTATATCTAATAATCAAGAATTATTATTTATATCATTTGTTTCAGTGGTGTAACTTTTTAAGGTGGGAGTGATCTAAACTTGTTCTGATTGGTCTACTGGTAACTGTCTATCAAACTTTCTCTGGTATAATGGGTGTGGTGATGCTCTGTGTAAGTGACTGGGGCTGGAAGTGTGAGTCATACTTCTTCCATGAAGTTAGCTGACGTCACTGAGTGTTGGTCTTTTTGGTCAAGGATTAGCAGTTAAATGGTATTGGGGGTTTTGGATTCTAAGATGACATTGGGGGAGTTTGTAAACAAGTGAGGGTGAATGACTGAAAGGATAACAGGAAGTTAAATACATAATACATAACACTATTCCCTCGTCTTTGTTTCTAATCACATGCCATATCAACCATTGCTCACTGTTCGTTCGTCTTTTGGGGTTATATCAACCCTTCGCTCGTCTTCGGCTGCAATTCACTCAAAGAGGTGAACAGATGACCCGATATCTTCGCATGTCAAATTTAATGCTCGCTTACCGTTTGTTGATGAAATTATTTGACAAAAGTTACTGATAGCATAAGTTGACGGAAGTTTTATTTGAATTTGTTGAATTCGCGTGCATTTCGTGCATTTTCCCATTCGTCTCCCTTCGTCTGCCTACATTCGTTCAGGTGTGAAGAAGGTCCCCTCACACCTAACCGAATTGCCTGATGTATGCCTTGCGAAAGGCATTTAAAAATTTGTTTTCAGTGGTAACTGAGGGTAAATCATATTTACCCTTCATGTTTGGGTTCGTTCAACTTCTGAAAAAAAATGAAGAAAAAAATGTAACCAAAATGACCTTCTCTCTTTAGTGAAACCCCTTTTTTTGCATTTCAAATTCCTCGGCATAAATTTGATCTCAATTGTGTAGTAAAAACCTCTTTTTTTGCTTTTCAAATTTACATCAGCACCCCCAGTAAACAAAATTCGTTTCCAGGGCCCTGGATATTGGTTTTATTCACACCAAAAGAGAGACATCAGAAGTGCAGTGTAGTGATTCTACTCGGATGATGGAGGCTTTAAAAGTCTGACTCAATTGTTGACTGGATAGACGTCACTGCACTGTAATTAAGTTACGCATGAAACTTTAAAGACACACACCTTTTCTTTCTTTCCCCTAGACCTTTTCCACTTCCTCTTATCTTGATATAATTATATACACTTGTATACACTTTATATACTATTGATCTGGTCGATTTGCCGTTTCTTCAAAATAATGATGGGCCTTGTCAAAATTGTCCAGGCATGTGTCACGTACTGATTCTCAAGAAGTATAATAACATGTTTGTATCGATTCAAAAATTTGTTCAAACACTGAAACATACTGTAATCCTTCTACTCTGGTATTAGGGGCAGCCCGTGGCAGGCTTTGACGGTTTACGGATATCTGTTTTCGCATGTTTATGTGGAGTTTTGTACGTACAGTATAGCTGAACAAATGAGATAGACATTGATCGAAGTTTGTTAAAAGTATTTGTTCATAATTGTTGTAATAATGTCTTCATGAGTTTGTTGTTGCTCTTCAGAAAAATGATAATGAAATTCTTTACATATTGATCGATCATCGGTTTCATTACATTCAGAACGTTTCCATTTATTTATTTGGCGCAATTTAGGGTTCAGATCCAAAGTGAGAGTTGGATCGTAGCGGTGCTTTCCACATCTAGTAACATATTCACTGTAATGCTTTACAAGGAGACAAAGAAGGACAAATGTTATTATGTGCGAAAGAATCATGACCGAAAAGGGTATAACAAACATTTTCTTGATTGCACATTGCCTTCTTCTGTTTGCAACCAAATCGATGTCGCAAGTCCACATCGGTGTCATTGTTACCCGGCCTCCACACTACTTTAGTGAGATACATTTTAAGCCATCCATGGAGATAGTTATCGATAAAGTTCATACCATGATCAAAGATGGTTTGCTCCCTTCAGAAATCTCCATGACATACACGATGAAAGCAACCTTGAATGCCTGCGATGGCTACACGTCTATGATTGCTCCCGCAGTTGCTGCTGAATTCAAGTTTACCGAGTCCATAACAACGATCATTGGCCCCTCCTGTTCGGAAGAGATGGAGAGAGTGGCAGATCTAGCAGCTTTCTGGGATCTTTCAGTCATATCAGCAAGTGCTGTAGCCTCAGAACTAGACGATAAAACACGCTACAGTACTGTCACTCGAGCATCTTACAGAGGCTCGCAGTACATTGAGTTGATCAAGGAGATTTTCAATCTGTTTCAGTGGAAACGTGGGTCGATGATGTATCAAACTTGTTGTATTTTTCGCTTTATAGCGGATGCCATGGATAGGACGGAAAATTTTGCAAGAAACGTTCAATTGATTAAATTTTCGGACAGCGATTCTATGATCACTGCATTAAACGAAGCAGTTAAAGTATCAAGGGGTGAGTTTACATCGTGTTAATCTATTACCTGCCATGAACAGGATAAATATCATGATTAGATGCTTTGTTATTTACTTCGGGTCTTCGTGATCACATTAATAATAGTTTGGAGGAAATCATGTCAATTCCAAAATCGAGTTGGTCCAATTAACGTTCCTCCCTCAAGATCAGTGACGTAACTACGGGGATGAACATACCCTCAATCAGCTGGCCCCCCCAAAAAAATGGAGAAAAAGGAGCTATAGTGGGAGAAAGAAAAAGAAACATAATGGGGGAACAAGAATAAATCATATTATGTTCTGTAGGTTATACAGACACACACACACACCCTCACACACACACACACACACACACACACACACACACACACACACACACACACACACATATATATATATATATATATATATATATATATATATATATATTTATATATATATATATATATATATTTTACGGCATTTTCTATACCATTTATGATTATTTTATTCCATATGCCGAAGCAGACTATTTCTATATATATATATATATATATATATATATATATATATATATATTTATATATATATATATATATATACATATATATATACATATATACAAATATATATGTATGTATATGTGTGTGTGTTTCTGTATATATAGTATTACGTAAGATATATTTTTTTGTGTGTTCATTAGGCTTGGTGGTCACATTCTATGTTTAATGAGATAGATAATCCTGTTCAGGGGGATTACATTGGACTATAATAACCTCTTTTAAAGTCAACATGCACCAAATATATCCTCGCACTTCGAACATTTCAATTTTTATACTATGTAGTGACATAATAATGCTTATTTTTCATGACTACTTAAAATGATTGCCCCTTTAAAGTCTGAAAATAAAATATTACCAGTCCATGCTTATGTTGGCATTAGTGAATTGGTGAGATTTGTCTGCTCTTCGTGAATTCCTAAAACAGTTCCTAAAATTTCCCCTTCTGGTATGAATATCATTTTGCGCTTCGCATCACCATCATTTGATTAGTGAAATACATATGTTCTTAATGAATTTCTACAAAAAAAGACTTAGAATGTCCCTCTTCAGGTCTGAATATAAAAATTTCAACTTGCGCTTCGCGCTCGCATTATTTGATAAGTGAGATACGTATCTTATTCATGATTACAATGTCTACAAAAAGTGCTTCATGTGTTAGATGTAATTCTGAAAATTGAGCATGCGCTTGCCGTTCGTATTAGATGACTATGGTAAAATATGTATGCTCTTCATTAAGTCCCCAAAATAGTCCTTATTTGAGGTAAGTATGTACAAAAGTTTCAGCTCGCGCTTCGCGCTCGCATTGTTTGTTTAGTGACACAAGTACGTATCATGATTGCAAAATTTGCTCATAATTTCCTTTCTTAGCTCGTGCTTCGCGCTCGCGTTAATATCAATGAGATACATATTCTTATAATGGCACCGCCCTCTATTAAGTCAGTATACCTAGTAATTGAGTGCGCTTCATGCGCCAACTGATTGACTCAAAATTTTTGCTGGTGCCCCCCCCCCCGTGATTTCGTGGCCAACGGTACGCCACTGTTGAAGATATTATAAGAAAATTATTTCAAAAGGGGAATTGTTATGAATCCAGTGCTGCCTCATTATCATTGGGATCCAACTCATATTTAAACCTCCATGTATTGAACGAAACACCTTTAATGTGAGTTTCTTTTGGAACGAGTCTTGTTTGAACACACTTGTCAAACTAACAATGCCCAGTCTGGTTGTTTTCAGAAAGACATCGTCGAGGAGAAGCAGTACATGTTATTTAAATGCTATATGATTTTGTTATGTCCCTTGAAAATATCTTTCTGATTATCAATTATTTCCAAACTGATATTTCCCTTTTGATATGATGAAGGGTCCTTCAAGTGAGCAGCCCATGAGAAGCGATCAATCTTTTCATTGTAGATCTGACCAAGTCCACAAAGAGTTTTATGGATTCCTATAAAGAGGAGGAAAGAGAAGGAAGTATAGGTAGATATAAATACGCTGACGGATATGTTGTTGCCTTGTAAAGAGGTAATATACAGGCATCCATTAATGTGTAAACATGGATATCTGAAACCTATGAGACAAAGAGAAACGTGACAGCCAAGTCCTTGATAAGGCTCAAATTTCACGATCATTGGTAGGCGCCATGGGTGTCATGCTTCCGAACATTAGATTGGGTTGATATTGGGTGAAAGACTCACTACTCTTTGGCTAAGGACTCACTGCTTAAGACTATGGTTCTCTGACAATCTATGACAATCGTTCTCATGAGGCTATCTATCGTCTGTTGTATGAGAGTGTTATAAGAAATGTTACCCTTGAAACACCATTTTTTTCTGGGACTGAACTTGGCTCATCCAATGATAAAATATAAAAGCTTATCAAGTGAACTTTTCATGTGTATCAATTAATGTAGACCTTTCACCGTTTTTTGGTAATTAATGGCAATTTCCGTTATTGGCAGTATTCTGTGTCGAAGAATACAATTATTGTTTTATGTTATTTGGCAGAATATAAAACAAGTCGACGCTTCAATTACGATGATGAAAATAATTGTTACAGTAACAAAAAAAGTAATTAGACACTGGTTGCACATGAATGAGCTGCCAGGCATTGGGCAAACTTAACTAAATAACTTTAGTTCGCGGACAGCCCTAATTAGCCCAAAATTCATAATCCTAAAATAATCTTTGGTTTGGCAATTCACTTATGAAAAATGGTCATTGTTTATCAATTTCTTTAAGATCTCATTTCATATGAGTCATGATATTTCCATCTTGTTTCTGTATCTGTATCATGTTTTTACCGTAGTCAGTCCGGCTGGATCATCAATTTAAGTGTGTCATTAAATATGGCCGCTGAACGCACTTTACTCTCATCATGTTGTGAGATGGGATATTTTGAACAAACACGTGTTTTGTCTCAGACACGTTTTAGTACGTGTTCTGGGTAAATAAGTGGAATATTTGTTCACTGAGCGCATCGCCGAAACTACTTGTCAAATTTCTTGTCCTTATACAGTAATTTAACTTGTGTAAGCTGAATCATGCGTCGTAAGTATGAAGGCGAAATATATCCACGATTTCTCCATATCCCTTAAGTGGGAAACCTACCCCTAGGAAAAATCTATATCATTGACATTATCCACACAGTCCTTCCAACGCCAAGAGTGATTTTATTGATCTACTTTCTCTCAATGAAATGAAAACCGAATCATCTTTGGGTTGGTTTCAGACTGCAAGCTAAAATTTTCGAGAACAAAGTCAGTAGCGATCATCCCTAAAAAAATATTCTAGGTGGGTTGCCTGTGAAAAAAATTATCCAACATCATGACTGAAAATAGCACACTGTCAAATATTATCCTGTTACATTTTCTGTTTTTGTTTGCGGATGGAATGAGAGGAACATTTCACCTGGGTGTAATAGTTACGAAACCGCCTCATTATTTCAGTGAGATTCAGACAAAACCATCTCTGGACATAGCTGTTCAGCAAATCCACGATATGGCTCTGAATGGCCAATTTTCAAGTAACCTCTCTATGACATACGTCCTACGAGCGACCTTGGACTCCTGCGATGGCTTCACGTCCATGATAGCTCCTGCATTGGCGAGTGAATTAAAGTTTAGAGAATCGGTTACGACAATTTTTGGTCCATCGTGTTCTGAAGAGATGGAAAGAGTGGCAGATCTTGCGTCTTATTGGAATCTCTCAGTGATTACGGCAAGTGCTGTTGACATCGAACTAGACGACAAGGAACGTTACAGCACTGTCACACGAGCGTTTTACACAGCTAGTCAGTACATTTCTTTATTCAAGCAAATCTTCGGACTGTTCCAGTGGAACAAAGGTTCGATAATGTATCAGACATGTTGTATTTATCGCAACATAGGGGAATCTGTGGAGAAAAAACAAGAGGAGGGTGAGATGAAGAATCTTCAGGTATTTTCATTTTCTGGGGATAACATGGAATCCAATCAAGAAACCTTACGTAATGCTTCGATAGTTTCAAGAGGTAAGTCCTTCCCTGAATTATTAGCAAACACAACTAGGTGTACTTGGCTACTTCAGACATAAAATGAATGAAAATTAAAATAATAGTTACAACACACATTAATAAACAAAGATACATAAATCGAAAAATATCTGTAAAAAACAATCATGATTATTCATTCTCAATTTCCTCCACTTTCTAAACTTCTAAATCATTACATTTTCGATGTTAACTTTCCAAAATGACATATGCTGAAATCTATCAGAGAGGGATAGGGGTCTGGGGTATCTTCACAATTTTGAGGCCAGGCAAAAGACTATAGCAGCATCTGAAAATACAGGCTTTTTTATTTCAAGTCATATAAGACAGTGCCAATGAAATATCGAAGGAAATGTAAATGTCTGCAATCCATTATTCGAAGTATTTGCATTGCAAATGAAATGAACAATCTCTTTATTTTGTTGTAATCATATATACCTGGTCCATGATTCTATTCTGAACACATGGCAGGTCCATCACAAACATACAATACATTAACATTATTATAATCATATTACGCATATATAACATATTTAAATTATACAGTCAAAATGGTATTTTGGGGAATGAATTAATTCAAGTTAGGTTATGTATTTATGATAAATTATTATTTATGATAAACACCCCCACTCCCTCTACCCTCCCTCCCCACGACAATGTGTGTAATTTAGAGGCATAGTTAGAAATCATACAATCCTTGTCACAACCAAAACAATACAAATACATCAACTCTATAAATACTCTTCTTTTTCCTCTTATCAGGTTTGACGATCCATCACAAAAAATGTATTAGCATAATTAATGTTGTTGTTGTTTTTTGCTCCAGAGTCCACAATCAATAATCTTTTGTTTAAGAAAAAGAAGATTATTCGCATCTAATTTAATATGGCTTTATTACAGATTGATAACATTGTGCTGCCTCTCAATACAAAACTTGGATATCTTTAACACGTCATATAAATTCCTAAGCATGCTAAGTTTTTGTTCAAAGGCTTTCAAAGAAGAGTTTGTATCCAAATCGATCACGCCATTACATTCTGTCAATTTCCTCCTTTTATCAAACAAGGATGATCAAATATACACCACTTAAAGGTGATTGATAAAGCAAACTCATTCACGGGCACGTCCTAACTCTTGTTATAAATCGATGCTTTTGGGGTTGGTTCAGCTTTCACAAAATGTCCAACGAGAGGTTCCACATATGTAATGCTATAATATTCCTACAAACGGGCTCATCACTCTCTGTTAATAAAGAACTACCATGGAACTACTAAAAGTTTTATTCGTGATATGTTTCTTTCATCTTCATGAATGTTTAACAAATGAACATTATAATGTTACTCTGGGTGTTATTGTAACAAGCGATAAGGACCATCAGCACAGTAGATCCTTTACAGAACCCGCCATTGCTGTAGCCCTTGATAAAGTCCATGAAATGTCGCAAGAGGAGAGGTTCGTAGCCAACATTACAATATCGTACACCTTGCGAGAGACCTTAAAGTCTTGCGACGAATACACGTCTATGATAGGTCCTGCCGTAGCAGCTGAACTCTTTCTTACCAATTCGGTAACGGCAATTTTTGGGCCATCATGCTCAGAGGAGACAGTTGGTGTGGCTGATCTAGCAGCCTACTGGAATCTTACCAATATAGCCCCAATCTCCGCAACTGCTGCTCTAAATGATAAAGTTCGATATAAGACCCTCACAAGATTGTCTTATACTTCCACTGAAATCGCCTCGATGTTATTAAATTTATTCAAGTTCTATGGCTGGGATGAAGGATATTTCTTACACCAGCAATGTTGTCTTTATCGGCTTATACTGGACGCAATTAAAGAAGAGATAAGTCAGAGAAAAGATGTCAGTTTAACTTATCGATCATTTGACCAAAATGACGAGCCTTTTTCTAGCAGAATCGATTTCGAAGATGTCGTGCAGAAATCAAGGAGTAAGTACATTTACGTTATTTTTTATAGTAAAATCGAGACAACTTTATGGTGATGATTCAAATTCAGCGATACTCGTTGTTGAAAAATATATATCCGTCCGTGGAGTGGTCTCATTTATGAGGTGTTTATTAGGTGTCATAAAATGGATACTCAATCATTTCAATGTGACATATCCAACGTCTGTATGGATCCTAATCAACTGATTATAGCTGAATCATACGAGGTGACCAATCATTTATCTTAGATATCAGGATATTTGCTATTATAATCACTGCTACCAATGACTAGTTCTATTTTCAGTGATCATTGTTCTGTTTGAGATGAGGATGGTAATGCAAAAACAAGAACTATCTAAAAACACCACTATCTTATAACACATACAATACTCATCATTTACCTCATTTACATTTGAAACAGTCCAGACGCTGTAACGAAATGCTGGTTATCTAGAATAAACTCGTTTGTGTTCCGTCTTAATGAGTGTAGCATGAGATCCCCATAAGGCTTTAGCCTCTCACTTTGCATGTGTAACTTTGATAAGGTGCATTGAAAAAAACATATTTTTTATTCTTTTCTTATGTTTCTTTCTTAGATTAAAGATAATTCCTTTATATTTCTATTGTTACATTAACCGTAGTGAACACACTTTGGAGATCAGTCGAAAAAGCCATTCTTGTAGAAAAGTAAAAAACAAGCATTTTTGATTTACAGGATACCTATATATTTAGTATTTGTGCCGTGGTGTTATTTACCATAAAAAAATGGTAAAATGCGAAGAAATTAAATTTTTGAGCCACTGGTAATACAGAAAAAAATCTTTTAAGACCAAATTGTTTCAAGTTATAATGCATATACGTTTTACGCATTGTAAATGACATTGAGAGTTAAATTACTGGAATAAAGGTTGCAAAATGTGATTTTTTTTCTCAGTTGAAACTCTTCATTTTCTTCAGTCTGCTTTGAGCAAAATATAATTGCTGAATTCAGTAATGTTCATGATTCATATTTGTCTATGTCATGATGCACTGACATAGTATTCTAGGATTGTCATGTCATGGAAGACTCGAGGAGTGTTGGATCTTATTACCTATCCATCTTTATATTTGAAAGACGTATACCAATCATTGTCTATCAACCTTATATGATTATTTCCTCTGTCTGATAAAGTATCGGCCTCTCATCACTCATTAATTCACCATTGTCGTAGAGCGAGTATTATGTGATTTAAATATAGTTGATTAAAATAACTACTAAAATGGGCAGCTGAGAAAGTGTGCAATCACATCTAACGTAAATCACGTAATTGATTGACTAGAAAGGTGTATCCCTCCTCCCCACCATGCCCCTTTATGGTTCCCATGGAAATCTTGAATCATGAAATGCAGCTATCATTGTTACATCTCTATGAGTCACTGTGTTGCATTCAACTTGCTTCTTCTCTCATGTAACTTTGTACACTTTTGATAAAATTTAGATCATTTCAAAGAATCTGAGTTTTTATTGCGAAACTTTTGTAAATCGCAAATGTCAGTTGTGAAAATTACCCAAGTATCATACAGATTTGTTTCATGCTTCAGATAAAGAAAGTAAAAAATGGCTTGTTAGACTCTTGATATATTTTTAAAACTGATGAATAAAATTCAAATTGTTTAAAACCAAAAAGAACACCATACTCTTCAACATAATGAAGGCATTATACTGTATAGTAGTTTCATATCTTATGAAGATAACACTAGTATCAATATGGATTGCGTGAAATAGTGTCCTGCCTCAGGTGTGTTAGAAGTGTTTCAGAGGTATAGACGCGTCGTGTTTGTGATTCTTACCAAAGTCCTCCTTGATATCATTATTTGTATATTAATTGACCGATCCCGAGGTCGCAAACTGTGATCTAGATCTCGTTCTTGATCTAAAAAAAATATGGTATTGCATGGGCTTGATCTTGATGTAACTTTTACTGTTGATATATGAATTTTCACTGAAATTCAGGTTATCATTGACCATGCTGGTCGTAAATAGTTGATTATATACATCATATTTATGCAACAATCATCTTAGTATTGTTGTGGAGCAACAGTACCGTAACGAGCGAAACAAAGGAAAGAGAAAAATATGAGGGGCGCGTATAGCAATATGATATATATGTTTTTTTTAAGTCCCCAGTATGCAAAGCTTTTTTAATTGAAAATCTGATTTTTATACTTTTTAACAAATGTATTTAGAATAAATCATAATCAATACTCTTTCAATTTCTTTCCTTTTTTTCTTCTTATTTTCATTGGACAGGTTCAAGGCCCACATCTATACGCCAGTGGTGATGCATTATATTTTCTTTTCATATCATCCTTAGAATAGCTTGGCCTCATTCATCTTTCGTTACATAATTATGTTGATCTCTATGTTGACCTCGAATCAAATCGTGTTGGTATTGAAATTACGCTCGGATCTTCTGGTTTGGACACAATACTGGTAATAAAATAATGGAGAATCAAGTGTTTGAATTTACTCCAAAGAAGTATTTGTATAGTCAACTTATTTTATGTTCCAATCGAGACTTCGGTGAAAGCTAATCACATAATCATGATAATGGGTTATCAAATAGGGAACCAGATAAAAAATTCAATTAGGCTGTATTTATTTAGATCAATTGGGCTCTGCACAATCTGATGAGTCTATTTACAAAAGAAGAGCTATGATGAAGTCGGTATATAGATATGTTTTGCTGTATACATTATTGGTACCGGATATTGCATAATAGTACCCCTCCCCCACCCCCCAAAAAACAAAAATAGTTGGAAGGAAATACAAATTCAAAATCCTGTTAAAAAAAAATATAAGGAACAAGAAACACACTACGTTACTGCATTCCGGCCAAAATACATGTACCTTTAGATAACCTGATTGTATTGATACAGTGACATACTTTTTATAGATTTACAAAGTAAAAGAACAAAGTTTGCCACTTCCCCCCCCCCCTTGTCTCCCCTCGTAGCAGAGTGAGACTATAGGCGCCGCTTTTCCGACGGCGACGGCGTCAACATCAAATCTTAACCTGAGGTTAAGTTTTTGAAATGACATCATAACTTAGAAAGTGTATGGACCTAGGTCATTAAACTTGGAAATAAAGTTAATCAAGTATCACCAAACATCCTGCATGAGATTCACATCACATGACCAAGGTCAAAGGTCATTTGGGGTCAATTAACTTTGGCTGATTTGGGGGTATCTATTGAATTACAATCAAAACTTTAAGTTTTTGAATCTGATTCATGAAACTTGGACATAATAGTAATCAAGTATCACTGAACATCCTGTGCGCATTTTAGGTCACGTGACCAAGGTCAAAGGTCAATAAACTTTGGCCATAATGGGTTATCTGTTGAATGACCATCATAACTTTGCAAGTTTATTGATCTGACTTTTGAAACATGGACATAAGAGTAATAAAGTATCACTGAATATCCTGTGCAAGTTTCAGGTCACATGATCAAGGTCAAAGGTCATGTGAGGTCCATGAATTTTGGCCACGTTGGGGGTATTTGTTGAATTGCCATCCTATCTCTGTAAGTGTATTGGTCTAGTTCATAAAACGTGGAAATAAGAGTAACCAAGTATCACTTAACATCTTGTGCGAGTTATTAGTAGTTTTCAAAGTCAGCAATGCTGCTTTGTGGAATCGCGTGATGCAGGTGAGACGACATTCCACTTGTTTTAGTGTAGTTGCCCTCTCCTTTTCATTTTCAGTTTTCGGTGTCTTTTACAAAGCACAGCTTTAAACTTTTGTTTAGTACTGTGAGGTGTAAAAATACACAAAATATATACAATAGATACACACAATTGGACTGTATACCTGTAGAGAAAAAGGTTTGCTATTAGAGCAAATTGGTTGGAAGATTGCACGCCCTGTTACAGCGCGCATTATGCGATCCGATAGGATGCGATCTGTTTTCAACAAATCGCATTTTGCACTAATTAAAAAAGTTCAAAAAAGGAAAATTATCTCATTTTAATTTCCGCATAATGTCAGGAATAGTGATATCGTAATTTTAAATTGCGGCAAGTCCTGTGGTTGGAGGAGTGTCTTAATCGGCTTCAAGTCGCAGATGACGATGACTTCATCACAGTTTAGAATTGAATTTGCTGTTATAATTCCTACAAGAATGCTCGAACTTGACTGACTTTCGATTTCAGTTAGTCCTACCACTATTCTGAACTCTGATGACTAAGATTGTTATTGGTTCATATCGAATGTTATTACAATTTCTTTGAAATTCGGATCGCAACGAATCACATAGTGTGCATTGGGCTTTACATTCAGGCATTCACATTCAATCTAGAAATGCAGTAGAAACATGAAAGCAACAGAGACTGCGTGAAAAGAGACAAGGGGCCTTTTCACACGTGAATCTTTAATCTTCATTGTATCGTTGATTGCTGTTGTAATCGTGAATGTGATTAGCGTTCCTGAGTCTAATCATGTTCTAATTTGGCTGCACACGTGCTAAATATTCGACTTTAGCCTTATATTTGACTGGAATCATCTTTCAAACTACGATTTTTTTTTACAGTGTGAAAGGGCGGAAAGAGCTTTTGGAGACAATGGGAGAAGGAAAAAAGAAATTGAATAAAAACGATGTAGAGAAAAAGAGGGAAGTGTAGTAAATATCTTTAAACAGACGACATTCCACTGACAACTGCTGATGCTCTTCTACCTCCCCCCCTTATTGTGTGACATGTGTAGAAGAAATGAAATTATACAAGACAATGTGAAAATGAAAAAGCCACTAGATCATCAACAATTGGGGAAAATCAATAAAAAGGTTTAGGGCTTATCTTCACCACACTCCCTATTTCATTTTTAGAATGATATCAAGATATTACAGTATTTCACAAAAGGTCAAAGCTATTAACTAATATAAGTATATATAATATTGAGAGAGCTTATCTGATCATTGTGTAGGAGTAGAAATGTTTTGCAACGATGTTGTAGTTAAATCTTTTTTTGAGATGTTAACATGCTTTGTTAATATCTTGTCAAGGCCTTTTCCATCTCAGTAAATTACTCTCCCATACGACGGCTTTTCTATTCACTCATACCCAGCGATTCACTCTCCCATCCTTTACAATATCAAGATTTAAATTTAATGTCGTAACCATTGATATAAATACCGCTTATTTGTTTCACTCTTATTTTTTATTAGCCGAGAGAGAGTAACTTCCAATCTCTAGCTGCATTTTCCTCAAAGAGGAAGTATTTTAGCAATTACTTGTGGAAACATTGTCTATTATTTCAAGAATGTGACATATACTTTTCAACTACTATATCGATTATTGTATTTTGACTGCATTTGAGTACTTATGTTTGAAGATTAGATAGCTATGTATCCTTACCAAATGAAGGGAATTGTAAGTCTGCTGTGTACAGTTCTTGCTTTAAGTAGTCTGGTAGTGAGTGAGAGATTAACGATTGGAATCATTCTATCGGGTGGTTTCCACCCTTACAGTCAGATTCACATGAAACCATCTCTTGATTTAGCCATTGAGGAGCTGGATGACCAAACCAAGAATGGATCTTTTGTCAAGGACCTGTCCTTTTCCTACGTTCTAGGAGAAACACTCGATACTTGCGATTCTGACGCTGGTGTATATGCACCTGCCATAGCTGCGGATTTCTTCTACAGGCACAATGTCAGCGCCTTTTTCGTACCGTCTTGTTATATGTCTATCCTTAGTGTGTATGATCTAGCTGCGTTCTGGAACATCCCAACTGCCACCGGAACACTCCCAATGGAGTTTGATAAAGAGCGATATCCATTCCTAACAATCACATCTTTCACAATTTCAGGAATCATTGCATCTCTCGTTCGGTTATCTGACTGGAATAATTGGAAAACTTTTAGCATTCTGTTCATTCGAAACGGCTTCTACCAAAGCATAGCAAGATACTTTAAAAGAATTGTAGAAGCGATGGATATGAAAATAACTACTGTTTTACTACCTGGTACCCAAATAACTACTGATCATCTTATTTCGGCGATTTCTTATTCAAGAGGTGAGATGCGGTCACGGGCGTATATCCCGGGGTGGGGGAATATACCCCCCGCACTTTCCGGAGAGGGGGGGGGATGGCATGTACAACCACCCCCCCCCTAACTTTTCAAGAAAGAAACGAATTTTGTTTCAATAATCTAACGATTATATTAATGTTAATGCGTGGATGAATCTTTAAAATGCGGTCAAATTGCTAAAATATGCCCAATAATTTTGCATTCTAAAATTTTGTATTCTCGCGTGGTCACTGCGCTCCCGCATTTCATTTACAAATCTAATCCTACAAGATTTTGGCCATGCCAGATCCCTACGTTTGGTTTATTGCAAAATACCCCTGCATCATGGGAGTTTGGCTGAAATACGTCCATTTATGAATTGTATGGTACCAAGTACTTTTAAATAAGATTATATCTTTGGTCATAAACGAATCAAAACATCCTTTGAATACACTGACGTTAATGCAGGGGAAGTCATAATTTCCTAGCATCTTTGTAGAAGCGGGAGAAAATTTGAACAATATATATTGGCACTCTATACACCAAGTTAAGTGTAAGGTGGCTTTCTGTAGACAAATCACTGCCATTGATGAGACACATAGAACAGCAATATTTCCCACAAATTTTACAATTTCACCCCTTTATAGCAGACGTTGAATCAGAGTAATTCCATAGCAATCTAATAATATTTTGAAATATGATTTTCTTTTTCAAAATCTCATTTTAATATTATACAGATGTTGACTAATGGGGTGTGTAATATAAACATTCTTTGGACCGCCGGATTTGTATTTTCCCGAGGGGTTATATTTTCCTGAAGCGCGCAGCGCTGAGGGAAAATATGATCACGAGGGAAAATATTAATCCTTTAGGTGGTTCAAAGATTTTTTTTTTACACATCCCATCAGTCAATATCTGTTATATCAGATAGCCTCTAATGATGAAGATACAGTTAGGCCTATCGATGCGTGCAGCATGTTTATGATATTCACAGTGATTGATTGATTGATTGAACTGGTATAGATCTAACGTTAGATCTTGATCTATAGATATCTAAGTAACGTTAGTCTAACGCAGTGAATGACCCTTTTCTAATCAAATCAACTTTGTTTAGGCCTAGCCCTAGATCTAACTCTAAGTTCGAGCCCAGTCCAGGTCCTGGACCCAAAGGCAGGCGGATAATGCATGGTAACATCTAATCCACAAGAGGGCACCATACAAGTAGAAAAATATATTCATGGACCGGTTGGTCAATATATTCATCGAAGGTGGACCGGCTGGGAAAATACATTGATTTCAATCATATCACGTGACGCGCTATGGACCAATCGCGCTTGGCTATCTGTCTTGGCTATCTAATATATAATGATAATATAGGGTATTTATATTGTGCACATATCCACCTTGTTAGGTGCTCAAGGCGCTCCTATATTACCTGGCTAAGCTAGGCGTTCATAGCGCACACAGATTTTTAAGGAATTACTTCCTACCGGTACCCATTTACCTCACCTGGGTTGAGTGCAGCACAATGTGGATCAGTTTCTTGCTGAAGGAAATTACGCCATGGCTGGGATTCGAACCCACGACCCTCTGTTCCAAAGTTCGAAGACTAATCCACTGGGCCACAACGCTCCACATGTTGCATCATCTCCCGATGTAATCTTTAAGATTGTTCAAAATCTGTCCTTTCTACATTATTTTCTTTTTAATTGAAATCATTGTGATACTTTCACGTTATTTTTAAGTGTATATTGTGGCCTGTAATGGTCTATTATAACTTCATTAAACAACCTTAATCCCGATAATCATGATCCTTTTTTCCATTCTTATCTCACCTTTAACCAGTGAGCAAATGTGTTTTCATTGAATAAATCATGGACTGTTTATTGATTTACCTTTATCGTCCTCCGTAATATGAACATTATTCTAAACGACTGAAACGACCTGTTTTAAGGCTCGCTCATTACGCTCAATCGCTGCATTTTTCCAATAATCACATAACCCTTGAGAGGCAATTTCGGTCATCATTTATGTCTTCTAATTATTAAAAAGTTGCTCGCTCGCTCCCAACAAATTCATCATGATAGTCATCGAAGAAATTATAACTACAAGATAACTGCAAGATGGTAGTAAAATGTACACATTTACAGTATATACCTTTAAGTATGCATTGCGCGTGATAACTTTTTTACACACAACTTGACAGAGGTTTTTGGACACTATTAGTCTGTCAATTTGCTCGCTCGCATATTGCGATCATTGTACTTCATTACTTTATATCACAACAAATTCATTTCAATATAGCCAAGATAAAATCGCCTTTAAAAGACGGTAATATTATGGACACGGTTATATACCATCGCTAACATAGCCCTTGGAGTGGGAGTGTCCCAAAAATTTTGAATTTTCAGGTCAATATATTGCTATCATCTCACCCTCTGCTCGGACTGGACTTATGCCAGTGGATGCGGTGTTTTACCAACCATACTAATATTGGAGCAGCCACCATAGTCCAAACTAAATTAATTTTTGTTAGTTTGTTGTATTATTCATTAACAACAAAATTGCATAACTGAAATGCTGAGAAAGATGTTTGTTCTCTTGTCCAAAAAAAAATACAATGAGAGATAGAGACAGTGGTAAAGCCATCAGAATCCCAATGGTAAACATAAATTATACATGGATAAAATCATAAAATTATAGGACTACAATTGATTTACATAGCTATACTAAATACTATTCTGTCTATATAGGATCCAGGGGCGGTATTCTGAACATTGTCTTATCTCCATATTTTATCTTATCTCAGAGATATGACAAAATCGGTATTCTGGTGGATGTCATAACTTTTGTCACAAAAATTGTCATAAATTTTGTCTTATCTCTTTGGCGCGCACCAAAAATACGCGGCTTTAATGCGCGTAATCCTTTTATACAAGCAAAAGATATGACAAAAGTTATGACAGGGGGTAGCAGTCATAAATTTTGTCATATCTTTTAGTACCAAATATCCCGATACCCTGCCGACTGAATATCAAGCATATAACGATATCATTTAGATTAGATTGTGGCATAAGTTTCACTCATCATCCACGACAATTTTTAGAATTATTTTGTCATGCTACAATAAGTTAGGTCCTACATATTAATTTCTCCTTTTTTTCTCTGTTTTCCTTATTTTTCTACTTCTCCTCTAAAATCCTTCACAGCTGACAATGACAATGACAATGACAATGACAATGACAATGACAATGACAATGATTTATTTACCCATGTCACCCTAATTCGGGTATTGGGGATATTATCATATAGAACATAACATATTCAAAATCATTTCAATTATATTTACAAAGTATTTACAAATATATACAATCACATGTTACAGAGTAATTGAATAAATACTACATGAAATTACTTTAGAGACGTAAAAGTAAAAGGAATGATGTGTCTCTAAATCAATTGGTGAGAGAAGGAGGAGAGACAAAATAGGAAAAGAAGGAAAAACAAAAGGGGAAGAGAGAGAGAAAAAAGAAAAGAACAAAAAGACAAATGATTGTAATAACAATAATTTTTAAAAGAAACAGTACTAACAATGATAATAAATAAATACGAATGAATGCGTGTTATAGAATTGAAAAAGTTGGAACTGCAATGCAAAGGCACCGATATGTGTATTTAACGTGGTTATATATATAATTATATTGGACTTTGGCATAAAAATTGATAAAAATTTATTTTAAGAAATTAGAGAGAATTAAAATTTAATTTATCCTTTACCTAATTATTGTTTATTTACATATATACATGAACGTGTTCATGTCTCTCTTTGTAATTAAGCGCATCAATATTCGCGTAGTTGCGCGATGCCAGCAACAGAATTGGGGATATCCCCTACCTGTCACGGGGCATTCCTATTGGCTAGAAGGGCTCCCACTGGGAACTAACGATGATTTTGATTGGATTGCTTCCGAAAAGATGGGCGGGAACTTTGAGAGATATGACAGGGAAAAGACAATGTTCAGAATACCGATTTGTGACAATCATAGCGGTGTCACATCTCGGAAAGAAATGACAAAAGTTATGACAGTGTTCCAGAATACCACCCCAGGATTTTTCGAAAGGGGTGCACATTTTCCCGAGGAAAAATTTGACAAGCAAAAAGGAAACAAAGGATCCAGGATTTTTCGAAAGGAGGGGGGGGGGCACATTTTCCTGAGGAAAAAGTTGACAAGCAAAAAGAAAGGGCTTCAACCAAACATTATGTGGATTTCGTCCATGAAAAAAAATGACTAGCAAAAAAAAGAAAGGCTTTTCAACAAGGTTTAAATTGAATATCAAGTGGATTTCGTCCGTGATAAAAAAAATTGACAAAAAAGGTCTTCACTTTCGAAATGGGGGGGGGATTTGTGTTTTAACGGCATTTTTACATTTTTTTAATTCTGCCTCTCAAGGGGGGGGCACGGGCCGGCTCTGCCCCCCCCCCCCCCTAGATCCGCCAGTGTGCCTGTCCGTTCCTCATTATTTTTTTTCTTTTTTACCACTTACAGAGTCACAGTGTACGACCGCACAACTGCCCCACCTTCTCCTGCGGTGCCGCCCCTGGTTTATATCTAGTTTTATTTTTATTGTTACAAACATTGTTCATTAACTTGATCAATGATTAGCAATGACGATAAATCAAGTGGAAAATCTTATATACCTCTACCAAACTACGTATTTATGCATACTCGCTTTTCAAAAATGATAATGATCATTATTTGATATATACGGCATCAAAGAAGAAAGATTTCAGTTCAGCACACACGCCATTGATACAATCGTTAATTCAAACACTCTAATCCTTTCAGAGACCACTTCAAGTAGTTACTTATTAAGTTTCTTTGACTCCTTTAATAACATGATTATAGTCAAAAATTTCTGAAATATTGCCCTATTGCTACTTGACTAATGACCGAATACTTGTTCGGAGTATCATTAATCACATTTGTTTGACGTTATACGGCAACCCCTCATCACACTGAATATCGAGAGCCCTGTGACGATCGCCGGTGTCCCTTAACATTATATTTTTGTTTGGAGGATATAGCATATCCCTCCAAGAAAAAATATAACGATGAATAAAAAAGTAAATAGTAATGATAAAAAATAATAGAATTTTGATCACAACTTTCTGATATTTCAGATGTTGACTCAAAATAATTAGTATACTGTTTAAGTTTGTTCTATATATTACAGAAATAAGTCTACAATTTAAACAATAATCATTACAATAATCATGACCATGCCTCCTTTTTGTCTCACCTGCGAAGCAAAGTGAGACTATAGGCGCCGCTTTTCCGACGGCGGCGGCGACGGCGGCGGCGGCGGCGGCGGCGGCGGCGGCGGCGTCAACATCAAATCTTAACCTGAGGTTAAGTTTTTGAAATGACATCATAACTTAGAAAGTATATGGACCTAGTTCATGAAACTTGGCCATAAGGTTAATCAAGTATTACTGAACATCCTATTAGAGTTTCATGTCACATGACCAAGGTCAAAGGTCATTTAGGGTCAATGAACTTAGACCATGTTGGAGGAATCAACATCGAAATCTTAACCTGTGGTTAAGTTTTTGAAATGTCATCATAACTTAGAAAATATATGGACCTAGTTCATGAAACTTGGACATAAGGTTAATCAAGTATCACTGAACATCCTGCATGAGTTTCACGTCACATGACCAAGGTCAAAGGTCATTTAGGGTCAATGAACTTTGGCCGAATTGGGGATATCTGTTGAATTCCCATCATAACTTTGAAAGTTTATGGATCTGATTCATGAAACTTGGACATAATAGTAATCAAGCATCACTGAAAATTTTGTGCAAGTTTCAGGTCTCATGATTAAGGTCAAAGGTCATTAGGGTCAATGAACTTTGGCCGAATCGGGGGTATCTGTTGAATTACCATCGTAACTTTGGAAGTTTATTGGGCTAGTTCATTAAACTTGGACATTAGAGTAATCAAGTATCACTGAACATCCTGTGCACGTTTCAGGTCACATGACCAAGGTCAAAGGTCAATGAACTTTGGCCGAATTGGGTGTATCTGTTGAATTACCATCATAACTTTGAAAGTTTATGGATCTGATTCATGAAACTTGTACATAAGAGTAATCAAGTATCACTGAATATCCTGTTTGAGTTTCAGGTCACATGATCATGGTCAAAGGTCATGTAAGGTCAATGAACTTTGGCCATGTTGGGTTTTTTTGTTGAATAACCATCATATCTCTGTAAGTTTATTGGTCTAGTTCATAAAAAGTGGACATAAGAGTAACCATGTATCACTGAACATCTTGTGCGAGTTAGAGTAGTATTCAAAGTCAGCACTGCTGCTATATTGAACCGCGTGATGCAGGTGAGACGGCCAGAGGCATTCCACTTGTTATGTAAATTTAACTTACAACTATTAAGGACGGATTACTTTCATGAACGAGGAATCCAAACATTACATTTTGTTTTGTTTACGTATGGTTCGAGTGCCTCAGTCTGGAACGACATGTTTTCAGTATTTGCCATGAAACATTGATGTCTTAAAATTCAATTTTTAAATTATCAACAGCGTCAATTTATCTTTTCATGCATTCGTTGATATGAAGGATTCGGTATTTCATTTATCCAGGGGGTTCATAATGAGATTTATTCGATCCAAGCTGTATGTAAATAATTAACAGGGCCATTTCGTTGTAGCTTGGCAACATAATTATAGAAAGGCTCAATTTAGAGTCAATTTGACATGAACAACACATAGGTGACAAGGATAATTAAGAACTGACAAATAGTTTAAATCAGCCATTTGTGATGGATAATATACCTTGTAGATGCCATAAAAATCATCATTATCGTCGTAAATAGCTGAGGTTTTTGTCACTCTTCTGGGAAAGTTTATTGTTTATCGATTCGTTCGAAACGTTTCCAGGAATGGAGTATAGGATGGAGTGCGTTGAAAAGACATTGATATGCTTTGTATTAGTCAATATAATGGTGGCGGGATTCATTGAATCTCAGGACATTGTTATTGGACTTTTGTCTCCGTCCGAACCAGCTTTCATCAATACCGTTCAAATCAAGCCGGCGGTTGATATGGCGCTAGAAGCTGTCGCTCGGCGAGTCCGAGCAGGGCAGTACCCCAATCTTAGCCTTTCGATAATTGTGAACGACACGGGATCAGGCTGTGGAACGAATCAAATAAGGGTGCTTTCTATAGCTGCTATGATGTTTATCAACTCCCGTGTCTATTGCTACATCGGCCCACCATGTAGTGGAGAAAGTACTGCTGCTGCGGATCTAGCAACATACCTCAACATCCCCATCGTAACGGCAACTCTCCCATCTATAGAGTTCATCAACAAGCAGTCTCGCTTCCCAACGATGACTCGAACATCATACGAAATGAAAACTATCATCAAGGTCATATTATCAACACTTCGTCATTTTCGGTGGAGTAATTTTGCTTTTATATACCAGTTTCATACAGGTAACGCTTCTGTCGTGTTATTAGACTTCGTCATTCCTTTTCCAGAGTTTACCGATAACGAGTTTGCCGTTAGGTACATCTCAATTGAAGAACCCGACTCACTTGATGCTGTTTTGCTTAGTGCTATAGAAAAGAACAGGGGTAGGTTTGATACAACCTGTTAATTGTGCTTCCGCTATCATTTCGACCTGTATATTTGACCAAAATAATGTTACATCTCCATTTAAAATCAGTGCTATGAATTCATTATCCTTATATTTTTCCTACTTCATTTGTTTATAGTAATAGTGCCTTTATCAAAGTAATCATATTTCGCGTAAAAGTTGAAGTAGTAGTGGTGGTGTTAGTAGTAGAAGTAGTAGTAGTAGTAGTAATAGTAGTAGTAGTAGTAGTAGTAGTAGTAGTAGTAGTAGTAGTAGTAGTAGTAGTAGTAGTAGTAGTAGTAGTAGTAATTGTAGTGTTCCCTGATTGGTAGCAGACAGGAGGGGAGGGGTTAAGAATTATGGAAGCGCAATATAAAATGAGTGAATTGTGGCAGGAGGGCGTGTTACTTGTTTTACCATATAGCTGCTATGATGTTCCACCCTTGGATCTGCGCCTGGTAGAAGTAGAAAGCAATTGTAGGGGAAGGCGGGGTAAGTTGAGCATAGGGGCAAGTTGAGCCACCAGCCGCAGGCCAATAATGAATGAGTCAGACATTGTGGTGGTGTCATATATTGATGACCCATAGCATAACCCCTAAACCCACCACATTGTTTTCAACTTTGAAACAAAAAGTAGATTTTTAGAGGGAAAAATATGAATTTCAGCCAAAAAAGTAAAAAAGAGTGTGAAATAGATAAGTGCTTTATAAACACACAAGTCTTTAAATATAATAAATACATGATAGCAACATTATTAGTCCAGGTATGGATCTTCATTCTTGTCATAGTCGTTTATATGATGGATGCATAATAAATGTGTGGATACAAAATTATCGCACTAAGTTCGGACTGGGGTAAGTTGAGCCAAACAGCATGGGGCAAGTCGAGCCATGGTAATTCTTATGGTAATGTATCTTAAAAAACAAACAAACCATAAAAATCGATTGAAATGCTGGCTGAAAGGAGCAAATTTACATGACTACTCTTTTCCTTTTAAAGGATGTTAGTATTTATGGAGAATTAGCAAGTGAAACGACTTTAAACAAAAAATTGACATGCTAGTTCTCCCCTCATACATTTTGTACATAGTATTTGTGGCTCAACTTACCCCAGAAGGTGGCTCAAACTTACCCCATATATGGGGCAAGTTGAGACATTTGACATCATTTTTTTCAAAGGTCATGATGAATTTCAGTGTGGGGATAAAAAGTTATATATAGGTGGAAAATATTTCAGAAGAATTAAATTTCAAGGCAAGGTACTTATTACGACAAGATTATTAATTATATCAATTCTAACATGCAAAAAGCAAAAACTGTCACAACTTACCCCGCCTTCCCCTATAGGTAATGGTGCTGGTACTTGGTAAAACTGGTGGTAGCTTATCACGGACAGTCTAGTATTGCTAGTTTGGGCTATACTGACAATGGCGTAGAAGAAGTTATCAATATAGAAGTAGTAGTATTGTAGTAAGCTTATATTATGTCATTTAAGCATAGTTGTTCTTTTTAAAGGTTTATGTTCAATATCCACGTATATATCTGTCTGAAGTTAGAGCGAAGCTGAGGTTTTATTCTTTTTCATTTTTTTAACATGAAGTTCTCATATTTTATCGCCAATAAAATCATTATATTAGACAACCCAATCTATACGCCACCATTTTGTATCAAGGTGTGTGGTACCGGGTCATGATCGGTGGCCCAATGGCGTATTAAAATAGATGGGGCCCTTATAGTCACACGACGAAGAAAGAGAAAGGAAGGAAATGGTCCAAGGGTAAAAAATTGTTTTCTGAGTAATATTATTGTGTAAAAAACAATCACAATTTAGATTTTTATTTAAAACAATTCGAATTTTTGCTTACTCGCCACTATTTTATAGATATAAATATGGTGGCGCTTAGAATTTTCTACCCTATCATGACTTCACCGATGATCGCTTTTTATTACGCTTGTTTTAGTGTGCTGATAGGAAGACGGAAAGGGGTAGTCATAAATCTGCTCATTAAGTTACCTTTAAACGACTGGTACATGCCCTCAGTTGGTAAATTCTTTTTATCGTTCCCAATTAGCTAGTATTGATTATCATCTTTGTATTTTAAAATTGATTGTTTTATCAGTAATTTTACTGTCATTAATTGTCAAAATTTGATTGGCATGAGATTTTTGTTAACAAGAGCAAATTCCAGTTGTTCGTAAGCTATACCATTTTACGAACAGTTCCGTAAACACCTACACTTCCGAGTGCAACCCCTTAGCCAAGGTATTTTCATCATAAATTTTACCAAAAACAAACAGATTACGGCGTTGTAAAGTTTCGCAAATGTAAGGAGAGAGGAGTTGGAGAGAGAAATGGAGTTGATGTGAAGAGTGATGTAAACTTTTTTTTTCAGCCTTACAAGATAACGAAATATTGATCTATACTGAATTAAAATAGAAATAATTTCCATACTGTTCTATCTTACACTGCTATACTACTACTGTGCTTTCATATCTTGCCAACCATTGTTTATGATAAATCCACTATGGCCTAGATCTTTATAAGCCGATCCAGCAAGGAAGGTCGTATCTGAATAGACTTTTCACTGTCTCGAAGAACTTTATATCAAGATGGCTTTATATCGAATTAATCTGAAAATGTCTTTTCACCCTCTTTTTTTATTCATTCTTTCTTTGTTTAATTTTGCCTCGTTTATTTCAATGGACTATACCTACAGGTTGACTGCGTCTGTAATGTAATATCACCCTTGTATTCACTTTAAAGGTTACTGCGCACGTAGTCAACCCATTTCAATAGAGGAAAAGCGGAAATAGGCTAAGACCGAAAAAATATAACACTAAAAAAAAAAAAAAAATCGGTTTTGTATGCCGAGTTGTCTTTTGTGTTTTTTCCACTTTATTTAATTTCACCTTATTCACTCATTTAATAGTCAAGGGTGTATTAAGAGTAAGCTGGGAGTAGATCTTAATGAAACCTAATACTCTGAAAAGAGCGAATAATCTTGGTGCTTTTAGATCAAGTTCACTTAAATGCTTTTAAACCAAACGTGTTTGTTTCCTTTAAATATGCACCAGCCCCCAAAATGGAAATGTGTACCAAAATGGATTCTATTCAATTCGGCTGAGCAATTCGTAAAACGCCATCTAAATTTTCAACAGTTAATGATGTATCGAAGTCGGTAACCAGTTTACAAAGATGGGCATATCAGTTACAATTTTTATTTAACACATTACTTGAATTCGTCTTCCAGGCATCTATGCACGGCTAGTGATTGACATACAGTGGGATTTTAGGGCAAATCATTGATATGAATATTTCTTGAACATGATATCTTGTAAAATGTACACATCGTTCTGCTTTTATCGCAAAATTATGCATTCAACCTACGAATGAGGAAAATGTACCGAGATAAATAAAAAGTATATTGGGTTGATTTGGTTTTAGATAGAAGGGCGGACCACTTTTTTTTCTTGATTTTAGGATAGGCAAAGAATGGTCATCACTATACTCATTTTATAATGGAAAGCTCTAGTTGGGATATAACTAAAGCTCATATTGACAACCGCCCAACGGATAATACCCAAATGTTTTGTGTTGTGAGGTACTTGCCATGAAACTATAGTCATGATGCATGTTGTACTAGCCTTGATACTGTTACAACCTCCTAGCAGCTTATCACCAGTTTTTCTCCGACCTGCTATTGATTTCGCTTTTGAATCGGTGAACAATGCCGTTGCTGAAGGCCTCTACCTAAACTTTTCCTTATCCTACATATATCGGGAGACTGGTGCAGATTGTGGAGTTCCAGTGATGGACGCACCGGGAATCGTAACCGATCTGTACATCGGATACGATGTTGATGGATTCCTGGGTTCTCCTTGTAGTTACGAGACGGAGGGTATTGCTGACCTTGCTGCCTATTGGAACCTACCTGTTGTCTCAGGTGTATCGACATCAACATCTCTCGATAACAAGCTTCGTTATCTTACTCTAACACGCACATCTTTCAAGACCAGTGCTATGACCGAAGCTGTGCTGTCGGTATCCGCAAGCTTTGGATGGCGCCGGTTATCCATGATACGATCAACTCCTGGATTCTTTACCCTAGTGTATCAATCCATCGAAGAGCTTTCCGTATCTTACAACTTAACCATATTTGATATTCCTCTCACTAGAAACACGAATAAGCATGATGCCTTGTCTAAAGCTCTAACGAAATCGAGAAGTAAGTTTCACTTGTATTGTAAGGATAATCGATTAAATCAAAACAGTCCATGCAAACGTGCGTGATTCTAATCTGACCATCAAATAAATCACGATAAAGCACAAGTATTTTGTTTGTTTTAATTTTCGCAAAGCAGAACAATATTTTAATTAGCAGATGATACGTAGTACGAACTATTAAAGCTAAACAAACAGTTTTGAAGCACAGAGTCCCTCAAATTACATAGTACATAAGTATTTCGTTTCGTAAAACACAGAAACGTAGAAAAAATCGAAAATTGATCAGTTAAAAAGTAATGCCCCGAGAGCACATTAGGATGGACGATCATGAAATCATTCGAATCAATCGAAAATAATTGTTGAGCGTTGTGGCCCAGTGAATTAGTCTTCTGACTTTGAAACAAAGGGGCGTGGGTTCGAATCCCAGCCATGGCGTAATATCCTTCAGCAAGAAATTCATCCACATTGTGCTGCACTCAACCCAGGTAAGAAGAATGGGTACCCGGTAGGGAGAAATTCTTTAAATGCTTGAACGCCTAGGCAGCCCAGCTAAAGACAGGGTAATAACAATATCAGGTCCCGCAGGGAGAACGGTTTTCAGAACTGAAGTGGCTTCCCCTGGTAAATATACATATATTATTATTATTTTCGAGTTGTCAATGAATTCACTAATATGTAACCGTCATTGTGCTCTGAATAACATTCTCCCCATATTTTTCTCCTTTCATCTTACCGTGTTCCGCGTCAATTAGGCCATGAGTTGAAAGAAGCAGTTCGTGATTAGACATTGATATTGCACAAACTGTATGCGTAGAAAATGAGAAACCGCTTAAATGGAAAAATCGATGTGCAGTTCCGGTTTACCTTTAACAATCTTAGTTCCAAAGTTTTATTTGGAAAAATGTTAAGATGCAAAATTTAAGATAGAGGCAATATTGTGTTTGATTATTTATTATTTATAATCAAATTTTTCACATTTTCCTCCTAATATTCCTCTATTGCTCGGTTGCCGCTTAAGATTTATAGCTCGGAGTTAAAATTTTGCTCACTTTTTCCTCGCCCCCTCCATACGTACGGTACCCGGTTGGCGCCGACATAATCGTGCGGTCGCCGTCGAACAATTTGGAGGACCGCCCGGGAATCGGAGGGTCATCAGCCGATCAATGCTCGGACGCCAAACAGATAAGTTCGCCAATTTTACCCAGATTTGGCCTTGAGTAATGGGTAATCGACCGGGCACTGCTCCGCCACCGCTAAGTATTTACAGCCTGCTCGACTTCTACAAAATCTTTCGGTGATGCCTAAATTCCAGTGGTGCCCGAGCAGGCTACTAATCGGTCGGTCGACGCTCTGAGTTGTGACTGAAGCCTAATGTTATCGGGAAGGAACAGTTGGTCAATCACAATACTGTTAATCAAATACATAATCTTTGTTTATAGTAGGAATAAAAATAAACCCCTGACCTCAAGAAATAACCAAAAAATTATAGAAAATGAACATGAAAAGAAAAAACTAGCTGAAGAGAGGGGCACTTAAGTGCACCATCTATGAAAATAGAGGTGGCGAGGAATGCACGGATATCATGGATTGATATGATAGTATAGGGGGCTGTGTACTTCCGAGGGTTTGTGTGTGTGTGGGGTGGGACCGTGGGGGGCTGTGCGGTTGTTGTGAACTTTGTATGTTTTGTTCTTTTTTATGATGAAATAAAATAATGCTATAAAAAAAATCAAAATCAAATGAAGGTCATTTTTGTCCAAAAAAATTTGACAAGAAAAAAAAAAGTTCACTACAAGATGAAGGTCGTTTTGGCTACATTTTTCTCTATTTTGTCAAACCTGCCAGAATTCCAGGAGTGCTGCCTATGGAGAATTACACACGCAGTACTTCCACTTCCCAGGACCTGGAATCCAAGTTTAAAATATATATATTTATATTTATATATATATGAAAAATACCGCTTTCCTGATATTAATTATATCACGATCGGTCGATTTTTATATTTTTTTCAAGTATGATATCTATCTTTGGAGTCTCGAACAACAAAAATATTTGTGACTCAGATCCTACGTTTGCACCAAATCAACAATTTTGCAATCGAAATTTGACACTATCGGAGTTGCCTTCTGTGGAAAAAATGATCGCTTGAATGCACACGCCACTATGTAAAACAGTGAACCTATGGTAAAAAATAATTATATATTTGCCTCATCGTTCTTAGACATATTTGACTAATTTCTTAATTTGTTTTTCTTTCCTGTACAGTCATAATCATCGCAGCACGAGGGGAACTAGTAAGAGAGACTATGTTATTAGCCTATGATATGGGACTTATCAACGGGTCATATGCTTTCATCAGTATCGAACCTTTCAGTAACACCTTGGTCTTTGGCGATGACAACTGGAAACAGGTGACAATTTTCTTTTCTATTTCTCATATTAAGACATTATTCGTTAATCAAATTAGACTATTATGTACCAAAAGTTGAACTGATAAGACATTAGGCCTATTAAAACACTTCTGGAAATGAATGAAACTTATTGGGAAATAGTACCTCTTATTCAAGTGTTTGTTCAGTGGTAGACAGAAATATAGAGTCCGGTGTAGCTATCACATTGTGAATACAAAAACCGATAAAATTGTGTCGTTCCATGTGCAATTGAAGATAGTTTTAATACGATATGATGTATTTTTATTGAAATTGATTTGAAACTGGTACTAGAAATAATTTTCCATGTCAAATGGTTTTAAATTACAAATCAAACGCACGTACATCCTCAAAATTGTACAACATAATGGCTAATTCACCCAGGTAAGCAGGTATACAAAACTTTTGGAGTTCAGAATACCCAAATTATAATAACTTTGGTATGGGACAGAAAATATCGTTATTGTGTATACCTGTTTGATAATGTCAATAAAGGTTTTTAAGAAACTAATATTTATATAAAACCAAGAAAAATAAAGTCAAAAATAAGAAAATAAAATATCTTCCAACTACTAGTAAGCATAGGGTCATCTTTGTTTAATTTCATCATTGGGGACTGAAGTGGTTATTATCAAGCTATATAGAAACGTGCAAAATATGTTTTGTTGACGCTTGTTATCCTTGTCATATTCTTGTCATCTTCTGAGATTATCAGGTTTCACATAATCGTGTCATCCATTGCCTTGAGAGAGCACTCGAATAGTCGCCGCACGTCATTATTCTTCCAGTCCGTTTCCATGACAGTATAGCAATTCATAACAAGCTATCCAAGATTAGTTTCACCTTTCACATCTTGTTCGCCTTATTACCGTATACCCATAAACATGTTTATTGCGATATAAAACAATTTAGAGACATGGTGCAATCATTCTTATGCCTTTTACGACCTATTTTAGCAAGGATATCTGATAAAACACATCTACTGAATATGAATACTATCGGTTCGCCAATATTCACTGTCGCACTTTAAATGCTGCAAAGTAGATGTGACTAGTTACTTTCCGATCTTCATTTGTCCCGTTTTCGAAATCAGCATGATCACGGAACATAATATTGTGCCTTAACATCCGAGAAGAGACAAGTCGGCAGCTCTCATGAAAGTTTAAAATACCGAATATGAATTCGTATTGTCAACATATGCCCCTGTCACGTTAATGACATGCATGCATCGGGGTTTGAGACCACGTGGCGTACAGATGGGGGCTTGGGGTGCTTGACGCCCCCGCCCCCCGGTTTTTTACGACCAAGAAAAACTATGATTAATGGAAAGAGTGGAAGGTCAAAATTTGTCAAAAAATATGATTTTTATAATAAAAAACAAATTTTGTTTGCTCGCTTCGCTCGTCGCAAATTTTTTATATTGATTTTTCACGATACGCCACATCTCGCCCCTATTTTTTATTTTTGCGTATAGCGCCACTGCTTGCGAAGACCACCTCCGAATGCGGCTATGAAGGCGCCTTCGCACCTATTGTTCCAGTTCAGTGGTCAAAGCCGGCTAAAATCCACTTGGAGGTGATACACATACTACCTATTGCAGGACGGAAAGCGCCTTCAAGCCAATTTTAAAGGTCAGTCTAGTCCGAGGCGGCGTCAGTCCGGCAATAAAAAAAAAATTGATGCACAAAAGTTGGACCTCGTCCGACAACTGCTTAAGTCTTATTTCGGCGTATGTGTACACCACCCTAAGTTTATGGAATATGTTTTATGAGATAAAAACATAACTTTAGAGCAGTACGATTAATTATCATTACTGTGCAATGAACACGTCGTTTTTATGATTATCAGTCTTAAAAGAACAAATTATCTGCTTGCCCTTGAAGTGCAATGCCAAGCTTCCTGTTTCATGCAATACGTTTAGAATTATCAGTTCGGTTCAATCACTTAATGTTTGTAATTCATCTTAACAACTGCTCAAAGGCAGAATCATCCGTCCTCTCTTCTCTTTATTTGCTTGGAGATCATGAATAATGCACCGAACAAATTTGGTTGGGAACCATGATACAAGAGGTAAAGGTGGGAGAAGTAGAGCAATTACTATCGTGGGAAGCAGTTGCAGCACTATTCGAGGTCTTCAAAGGAGGTAGGGAAAGGGAAAAATGGTGGAAGAAGAAGGATGATAATGAAACACTCGAAGAAGGAGAGGAGGATGAAGGAAAATGGGAAAATAGTCATTATAGCAGAGTTAGAGTTAGATAAAGTGTTCCATTGCCACCGTTGATGTATTCCTATCAGAACGACGGCCGTGATGAAGATGCGAAGAAGGCCTACGAAGCTCTTCTAACCATCCGTCTCTACGAACCAGACACACAGGAGTACAAAGATTTCCAGAAGGAACTGGAACGCAGAGAAAAGAGGGATTATAATTGGACCAGACCTGATCCTGACCATGTAAGTTTAACCAGTAATGATTATAGTTGTAATACACCAGGGGCTATGGACATTTTTTTTGGGGGGGATGAGACGAAAATTTCGGGGGGGGCTGACCGTGTGAAATAATAATCAAATATAATGGTAATTATTGCGTTTTTCTACACGTTTTGGGGTCCCCGTTTCGCTGCTCCTGTACTAGGTCTACAGCTCGGGGTATATTTCCGCATTTTTCTTGAGCTCAGTCGAATTTGGTACATGTTAATGAGAACATGCATTTGTCGTAACGATGTCCGTAGTTAATAATGTGTCATCACATATTTCACAAAAATAGAATTTCTTAAGTTCAGATCCTTTTCACTTGAGTGTAATCGCACATTATGACGAATTTTGGAGGGTGGGGAATATCCCGAATCTCCCGGAATTTGTCATAATATGTATTTTGTTTTTAGATAGGAAATTAGAAGTATTCTATAACTAAGAATACTCCTTGAGTAAGACGAAATAGATTACAGAAGATTAATTGAAGAAGTACATTTTGAATAGTGTGCGTCGCAACCTGTGTCAACATTAAATTATATGATAATTAATTTCAAATCGCAAGCATTGTAATAAAATGCCTTTTGCTGCTCCTATATCTTGGTAAGGAAATTATGGCCTGATTCCTCCAATCACACCCTCTGAGAAAAATCTGAAGACACGCGAAATTCGTTTTTCATGTAATAATTCGTGATTACTTAACAAACATGCCATAAATACGGCGGTGGTAATTATGTTATCTAAGAAAGACCATCGTTTTTCATCGTAAAGCATTATTGACTACTTATAGTAGTCAATAATTTTATTCATGCCGTATAATAGACGGAGCTCATATTTATCTTTATGGGATTTTATTTATACGTATTCTCATAATCTATTCTCTTGTTATAATAATGACTTTACGAGTTGAATTTTAATAATCAGAACAATTACTTCGCGAGTGCTTTCCACGATGCTGTCATCTTGTATTCACTTGCCGTCAACGAAACCTTGGCAGAAGGAGGAGACATCAGAGATGGATATAAGATCACAAGAAAGATGTGGAATAGAACGTTTGACGGTGAGGATAGATTTTTTTCTGTGTATTTGCCCATGCGTTTGTCCATCCTAGAGTGTGACATCGCGCAGTATCTTTGGAGTTTTGCTACAATCATGTCTATCTGAAGAATACATTCTTCAGATGCCGCTGATACCATTAATCCGTACAAAAGGCGCACAGTATCGATTATGCTATCAAAAAATCAAACATATCTTACTTTCGGACACACATTTTCATACACGCACCCTCACACCCTGTCTCTTTCTTCTCATGCACCCCCTCCCTCGCATACGTGTGCTTAGCACATATATCCACACAAACGTGCATAATATATAGGCCTACATGTTTGTTTGTTTTTCATTCTGTTTGTTAGGTATATCTGGTAAGGTGACAATTAACAGTAACGGGGATCGTGATGCAGACTATTCACTGTGGGATATGACTGACACAGAAGCAGGTACATTTGAGGTAAGCATCGGCCAGGTTAAAATAATAATTAGGGCATTTATTATAATAATGATAATGATAACAATGACTCTAATTTACCCAGAATAGCCACTTCAGCTATAAGCTATTCTTCCAGCAGTTCCCGCTTAAAATACCATTTTATCATTACCCTTCTCCATTCCATTACGTCCTGACATGAATGCAAAAAATTGGGGGTGGTTAGTCTGTGCTATAACTCTGCGAGGGATTGAACCCACAACCTTCCGCTCATGAGGCATGCGCTCTACCACTGAGCCTCCATACCCAGTGATGCATCATACCTGGGCCTATAATTTCGTTTACATTTAGAAAAAAATGTCAAGAAAATGCTAAATAATAAGAAATGGGGCTAAACCATCAAAGCCTGATAATAATAGAGTCAGTTGCATAATCCAGTGGTTTAGAGTCTGGCATTATTATAACGTTAATTTTGTATCTCTCCTGACAAGAGCAGAACCAATGATATACATGTACGTCTTACTTCTTCATCGAGATAAGAGCATTTCGAAGAATATAATAATGCAAGGTTTCTTTATTAATCTATAGGTTATAGCAAACTATTATGGGGCGACTGGAGAATTTCATGAAACTGACGTGAAACCGGTTTGGCCTAATGGAGCTACAGGACCGCCTAAAGACGAACCAGATTGCGGGTTCAACGGTGAAAAGTGTCCACCTAATCCGAGTATGGACATTTTCATGATTTCATTAATTTTTAATTATATTCTCTTTCCATTGTTATCTGTCGGTGATTTTTAAATGTATTAATTCCAGGCATATGCAGGCATAATTATGGGGATGTGTGCAATCAGACTTTAGAAGCATGTGAATACCGCAACCTATAGCTCCTACATAACACGAATATTTTTTTCTTGCTCCCCCCCCTTGTGCGTTAAAGGGGAATCCAACCCAAATAAAAACTTGTTCTTAGGGGAATAAGAAAAATCAGACAAGTTGATAGGTGAAAGTTTGAACACTATCAGACAAATAATAAGAAAGTTATGATTTTTTTTAAGTTGTGAATATTGGTAATCCCTAGATCCATGGAGACTGCAAATTGGCCACATATGTGATGTCACAGTGATGTAAGGCAAGGACTGCTCTTCCATGTACTCCAATACATAAAATGGCTAATATGTCATTTTTTCAAATGTTTTTACTTCAAATTTTATTTTTCTTTCATGAGGACATAAAACAATATAATACCAGGGTTATATTTAGATTACTGCCCCAGGGGAATGGGCAGTTAGGAGAAAACCACAAATCCCTGATAATTAAGTACATGGCCTATGGGAAAGTTGTCCTTGCCTCTTGTCATAATTTACTTACCCAGTTGCCAATTTGAAATCTACATAATCATAGGGATTTCAATTTTAAAGCAGCCATAACTTTCTTATTGCTGGTCCGATTTCTTTCAAACTTTCACCATTCTGTTTGATCTATTTTTCTCCTTTCCAACACTTCATTTTATGACCAAGACTGGATTCCCCTTTAATGGTGTCGGCTGTCAAACGGGCTGTTCAAATTTGCAAAGTGGTTCGAAGGTGTAATTCCCCATCCCATGAAGTTGTCAATTTTGTCATTTTTAAAAAGGGGAAGTTTACCCTGACGAAAAGTTTGTTGTAAAAATAGCAAAAAGGGTAATAAAAACATTGGTGAAGGTTTAAAGAAAATTTATCAAATATTAAGATAGTTATTATAATTTGATATTTTGAATTTGTGACGTCATTAACGAGCAGCTTCACAATTATGTTAAGTAATATGAATTCGTGAATTTCATTTTCATGGGTTTGTGATGACTTATTTTTTAATTTCTTATTAGGAGCATGTGTGAAATGATTTGACTATCGATATACTGGTACAATAAAAACATTTTTTATTTTCATATAAAGCTATATTTCTTTGATTTTTACCATATGACTATGTAGGAAAGCTGCTCGCATGACGTCACAAATCAAGTAATCAGAATTCTAATAACATTTTTTATTCTTTGATGGACTTTCCTCAAATCTTTGCCAATAATTTTTATAATTTTTTCTGATGTTTTTACATTAAACTTTTTGTCAGGGTGAACTCCCCCTTTAATTGTCAACAAAATATGTTTCATCACATATTTGAGTTCAATCTGTATTCACATTTCCATTTTTTGAACGAAATGTTATGTTCTTCCCCCAGTGGCGTAGACAGGTCCTTAGACCTGGGGGGGATGATCCCTAGCTGGGTCATACTTTATATATATATATACATATATTATATATATATATATATATATATATATATATATATATATTATATATACTTATATATACATATATATATATATATGTATATATACTTATATATACATATATATATATATATATGTATATATATATATATATATATATATATATAATTAATATATGAATATAAAGAATGAAGGAGATAACGTACTCGATAAAAACAAAATATCATGGGCCAAAGCAGACGAGTTAAAGATAACAAAATAACACGATCTGCCTCATGGATAATCTCGTGTGTCTTTTAATCACTTTGCTTTCAGCAATAAACAGGGCATCCAGTAATAAACAAACTTCCTTGCACATTTTTCATGGCAGTAATCTTTTGTTTGATTAATGACAATGAGTAAAGATGATCATAAGAGAAATGTCATTTGTCGGATGTCTAGTTATCATCTTGGTCATGACAGTCCAGCTAAACATGATCTAGAATAACTAGTATTCCTTATTTTACTAGTATAGTAGTATACTCTTTTAAAAGTAGCGATATTGTTAATGATCAAACGAATGAATCAACAACTAAAGGAATAAACAAATAAACAGCCAAATAACTAAAAAAATATCAATTACAATCATAGTAATAGGGGTAAAATAAAAAAAGCTCAACATTATATTTCGTATCCACGTGCAGATATGCGGACACTAAAATGATAAGCACACTCTGTTTAAAATTACCATGATTACAAAGGCTTGATTGAATTAAGTATGGAAATGAAATAAACCTCATCGGGTTGTCGGAAGTAAATTGTATAGATAGTAACTTGTTATAATTTCGATTCATTTCTTATTATGTACCTTGTTATGATGATTATGATAAAAACATAGGTAAGGAAATGTTTATAACCTTCAAACCTAGAAGACTGCGCACGTACAGAAATCACTGGTATAAGTATAATTCCAAAATACATTGCGCCTCGACTTACTTCTTCTTGAAACTGGAAGACGTTTATTTTCACCCAATATAGTTATGCAAAACAGTAAAGGATTATAATGCCCAACATGAAGGAAAAACAGGCATACTAATGCTTCATATGGCAGTATCAGGTAACACGCTCGAAAGGAACATACTTGCTAAGTTCCTATTCTCTTGAACGATTCAATAATCAGTACATGTATAAGTAAAAAAGTATGAACGCTAAATTAGACCATAAATCAATCTTATCCATGGATTGATTCAATCTGCCTTCGTGAATTAAGGCATGTCTATATATTGGATGATTCTACCTTCTTTGAAAAGCGCAAAGTACTCTGAAAAAATTAGTGAAATAGTTCACTCTTTAAGGAGTGAATATATGAAAGAGTGAATATTGAGTGAAGAAAACCTCGGATATCACTGAGGCCATCCAAAATTTGCACTTTCATTCCAAAATCATTCATTTACTAATTCGCTCCTTAGAGACTGAAAATTTTCACCTTTCCTTTGCAAAGTAGGGGTTGAGGACATGGCCAGCAGGGAAAATGGTCAGTGTATGTGTATAGGTAATATCTTATTAATTCGTTTGAACAGTGTTAATGTATTATGAAATCAATTGCTCTGAAAGGGAGTGATTAAGCGACACTTTCTTAAATCTGTAATGAAATATTTTGAACTTATCTCCTTTGCAAATACATAATTATTATAAGGAAATGTACTAGGTGAAACTCTGAATAACGATCCTTAAATGTATATGACGACGCAAGACAGCTCTTATTACTTAAAACGTGCAAGTTGTAAATGCATATAAGATGATTGACTCTGAATAAAAGTCCAATTTTGATCATGTTTGTCATTGCTGTACGTTATGATTATTACTGCTATATTATTGATTGATTTTAACTAGCATTCATTGCTTTATTACTGTATAGTTTTGCTTCTTCCCCCACAGAAACCTGGGGGGGGGATGATTGTACACACCATCCCCCCACCTAAAATTCTGGGGGGGATGCATCCCCCCCATCCCCCCGCTATCTACGCCCCTGTCTTCCCCTTATGACAAATGATTGAAGCATCATAGCGCACGCCCATGTCATCGCATGCTGGACTTTGATCTAAAATTAAGTTTGTGATATTTTTTTTTTTGTTTCAGACAGCTTGACAGTACTTGGTACTGTGGGTATTACGGCAAGTGTAATTGTTATAGCTGCCATCTGTGCTCTCTTTCTTATCTACAGGTATGTGACAATGGAAACACCTCTTACTTTAAAAAAAATCTATTGAAATTGTAAGCTAGAGTGACGTTGATGTGATTTAAAAATCTGAAACATCCTCTCATTTGTTTTTATAAATTGTACGTTTCGGTGAAAAAGGGAAGCGTTAGTTGTATATGAAAGCTGCACTCTATTTCAGTTTTGCTTAATTCAATAGTTATTGAATAAGAATATCCCGAATCAAATGAAATACAATGAAACAGAGTGCAAGTTACGATGCCTTTCCTACAATAAGATGAAAATAATGTTGACCCAGTAATCCGGTATTAGGCAAAAGAGTGCAGAAGAATTATCTGCAACTTGTTCACGAATCATGTAAAATAGGTATTTTACAATATATCTATAGTTCTACGTGATTATTATTCAGTACTTCTTATTCAGATAAACATTAAATGTTAAGTCTATCCCCCTTAATTCAATTAAATTTGCCAATTGCAAATGAATTGTACCAAATTATTTAAAAATATCAAGATCATTTCTATTTTCCGTAATTTGATAAATTCATGTAGTTCACATAATTATTCAAGTATAACTTTTTAAAGTTTCTTATGCGCTTCTGGATATGAGTTGAAATGAAATCCATTCTCATGGATTATTGATGATTTGTTTGGGCACCTGGTTTGTTTTCATCTTGTTTTCTTGAAGTGAAAAATTCGTCAATCAAATCACTTGCAGATATATCATCCCTATGCCTATGCTATTAAGGTAATTACCATAAATAGAAACGGGGCGCAGACACCTATCTTATTTGAAGAATCCCTGGTAGTAACCGTAATGGTAAGTTTGTGAAGAGCAGAATCCAGAGCAAACTAAACATTTCTTGAACACTTATTTCCCTGGATAATCGAGTTTGTTTAATTACTTCCTCTTGTTTATGTAACTGGAATTTATCCCAGTAAACGCTCAAATTAATTTTCTCGAAGGAAACTTCGACTGGATGCCGAACTAATGAAGATGTCATGGCGGATCAAATGGGAGGAGTTGGTCTTCGAAGAAATCGGCAAATCGGTTGCCACGGCAACATCAGGTTCCAGACTTGTTGCATCAAGGGTAAGAGCTTTACCAACAAGCACGGACGCATCGGTAAATAACCGCTCGCTCCTCTCTCGTCTTCATTGAGAATCAACCAAGAAAAAACAAATAAATGGAGATGTTTTTCTTATTCATCTTTAATTTCAATCTAGTTCAGTTCATGGTTTTGTTCGTACAAGCTTTTTGCAGTTGTAATTGCGCAATTGAGAAGTAAATCGAAATCTACTCCCTTCCCATCCCCCCTTCCATCCCCAACTCTTCCCTGTTTTTTTTAATGGAATGCGTGCATGGGCTTGGATCTGCCATCCCCCCCCTCTCTCTCTCTCTTCTTACCTGTCTCCTTCTATCTCTTCCCCTCTGTATCCCTTCTGTTCTTTAATTATGTTTCTTCCGCGTCCGCCTCCTTATTTTCCTTCCCTTTCTGCCCCCCCCCTACCACCACCGCTTCCGCCATTCCTTTCCCCAGTATCGGCACCTTCTCTCTCTTTGAGTCTCTTATCCCAACCTCACATGCAGCACTGTATATCTGCTCACATACCCGTTATGTGTGATCACTTTCCATAAGATATAGAATATCATTCGTTGTAATCATTAATAGTGTTCAAGAATAACTCAATGCACTATCTTTATCTTCTTTTCATCGTCAGTGCATGTAGATTTTTTCTTAGGATCGTGTGTCCCCGTTTGTCAGATACCCTCGTACATATTTGCGTGCTATGATGTCGTACTTCCGTCAATTATTGATGGACTCCATAGAATCTTTGACGACACCATGCGACAATTAATCAATAATGTTATTTAATTGGTATCTTGTTTCTAAAATGCAATACAGGGCACACTTATCAATTCAGATGGCCAAGATGGAGGCCAGATATTTGCAACAGTTGCACGCTATAAGGTAAGACAGTTTCCTATATATTTAGCTTATGTAATTCTTCCCCCACCCCTCACTGTAGCGTTGTCTGCCCCCCCCCCCCCCTCTCTTGTTGACTTCCTCCTCTGCCATGCCTGCTTCGTCCTTCATTGTAAATTCCTTTCTTAAACTTTTCTTTTATAGCGTTTGCATTACAGCAATGCTTAGGGAAGGGATGCCATGGTATTTTCTATAGGGGCAAGACAACCTATAATTTTTTCTTCAATTGAATAACTGGGTTGAATAGAGTAGCACGTCCCAGGCCTCTCTTTTTACACCTACCTTTCTTTTTTTCTCTCTTTCTTTCTTTCTCTCTTTCTTTCTTTCTTTTCTTCCTTCTTTTTTTCTTTCTGTTATTTCCCTCACTTGGAAAACATTAGGACACCCCTGCCGCCCCCGCATCAATGTCACAAGTGGAAAATGATTATATACTTCCATCGACCCTCTTCCATTTTTCCCATATCAGTTTTGAATATCATTATTCTTCACAAATGGTAACCATGGTAACTGACATCGAGTTGCATTTCAATGTCATAATAATTTTTCATTTCAGAACAGTCCAAAAATGGGGTTCATTCATTGCAGTTCTTTTATACAGTTCCGTGAGACTATGAAGGACGTAGACAATAAAGACGATGTCTAAAACGCTATTTTTTCTTCTCTCATACAGGGACGTTTGGTGATGGTGAAGAAGATAAACAAAGCCAAGATTGAACTAACACGAGACGTTCTAATGGAACTAAGAAATGTAAGGTCTTTAATACAAACTTAATGTTGATCTGTCTTGCAAAGAAGAATTAGAAGACATAGTACAGAAAAAAAGACGTGTTATTTTCTAGTTTCCTATAATATCAAGTAACGATATTTCTAGGTAATTCCATGATGATCTTCAGACTTGTACAGTTGTCTGCAAAGTTGTAATTCTAAAGTTTTATGTGAAAATGTTAATTATGTTTAATTATCATTAATATAATATTCATTTTCCCCGATGATTGGTTATTCAAGTGAGGGTGTGGTAAGTGATGGGCATTGTGTGTTTTTCTTAATCACTGAATGATGTTGTTTATTTCATATGTATAGATGAGAAATTTGGAACACACAAACATTGTTCGTTTTGTTGGCGCATGCGTAGACCCTCCCAATCAGACCATAATGACTGACTACTGTCCACGAGGGAGCTTACAGGTAATACTAAATTAAAATATCAGTTTATAGAGTTTGGTACAATATTGACCTCTGAATTTTCAATTGCATTGAATTAAATTTATTTTTAGAATACTTTAAGAATGAGCAAGTTGTAATAAACGCACAAATTAAATCTTCATTATATTCATAAAAATGTTTTGAACTTAAATTACTTTATCAAATTATAAATCATCTATAGTTATACTTTCGAAAAATTCTTAAAAGCAATAATTGGGTCAGGTATTCATATAGCTTTGTATGTATGATTCTATTCTAATGTTGCTTTAGGGTAAAAAAATAATAGCAAATGAAAAGAAAACACCTTGCCTTGTATTGCTAATTATTACTCAATGTACATGTGCTGAAAGTGACTTCTTTAATGAATTTAATTTTCTTGATTTCAGGATATTTTGGAGAATGATCATCTGAAACTAGACTGGATGTTTCGGCAGTCTTTGCTGATGGACGCAGTCAGGGTTAGCTATTTCATTACTAATATCTTTATCCCTTGATTTATCTGACAAACGTCCAAACTCTATTGCTATAATTTATTTATCCTTAGGATGGCGTTTCATGAAGTTGTATTAGCTTTCCCTAAAATTACACCTGACTCTACGTGTGGCTGGATGAAATGTATTATGCAAATAAATCTGAATAACTCTGTATTTCCATGATCTCTTTAGATAAAATTGTATTTGAATGCAAAGTCTGTTATTGTGAAGCGGATGCTTATAGATATTAACAACTGATTGAAGTTTTCTTTGCATAGAGTCAATGAGACAAACATGACGTTTCGCTAGGCGCAAAGGTCGATAACACAGATGAAATTGATATATGAATTGAAAATGGAAGTTATGTTGAGATGACATTAAAGATTGATGCACAAAAGGAAATCCTTATGTAATGACACCAACAACTTTCCTAGATTTCTCCATGTTTTCTCGAAACAGCCTAAGTTACAACCCAATCATTATTGTGATCAAATTGTTTTCCGTCTTCTAATGGGGAATTTAAGAAAAAATCATTTTATGTATATGTTATAAATATATACCTTTTTAGGGAATATACTACCTCCATGACAGTGTAATAGGTGTCCATGGACGACTGACGTCATCAAACTGTGTTGTCGATGGCAGATTCGTTCTCAAACTAACTGACTTTGGGATCCCATCACTTAGGAAGTCCAGTATTGACAGCGAAAACAAATACAGTAAGAAAATTTCTACGTTCATTGTATAGAATTTGACAAACAAAGGTTGCCAACCCAGGTTATTTTGTTTAATCTAACAAGGAAACTGGAAGATCAAAACCTTTTATCACTTGAAAGTTCAGCATTTCTTCAACCCCATGCCGAGTAAAGAAAAGAAACACCCGAAAAGTACACATTCAAGTTCAACCTAATTCACGTCTTTGATGACCCTCATATTTGGTTTTGTTCCACAGGTGATTTTCAAGGCGAATATCTCTTGAAGATTTCTCACATTCTTTTCATGGGTTATACAGTTGTTGCATTATCGTCATGTTCGGGTGTACCATTCATTTTTGTATCACCTGCATAGCAGAGTGAGACTATAGGCGCCGCTTTTCCGACGGCGGCGGCAGCAGCGTCAACATCAAATCTTAACCTGAGGTTAAGTTTTTGAAATGACATAACTTAGAAAGTATATGAACCTAGTTCATGAAACTTAGCCATAAAGTTAATCAAGTATTAATAAATATCCTATCAGAGTTTCATGTCACATGAACAAGGTCAAAGGTCATTTAGGGTCAATGAACTTAGACCATGTTGGAGGAATCAGCATCGAAATCTTAACCTGAGGTTAAGTTTTTGAAATGACATCATAACTTAGAAAATATATGGACCTAGTTCATGAAACTTTGACATATGGTTGATCAATTATCACTAAACCTCCTGCGTGAGTTTTATGTCACATGACCAAGGTCAAAGGTCATTTAGGGTCAATGAACTTTGGCCGAATTGGGGGTATCTGTTGAATTCCCATCATAACTTTGACAGTTTATGGATCTGATTCATGAAACATGGACATAGTAGTAATCAAGCATCACTGAACATTTTGTGCAAGTTTTAGCTCTCATGATTAAGGTCAAAGGTCATTTAGGGTCAATGAACTTTGGCCGAATTGGGTGTATCTGTTGAATTACCATCATAACTTTGAAAGTTTATGGATCTGATTCATGAATCTTGGACATAAGAGTAATCAAGTATCACTGAACATCCTGTGCGAGTTTCAAGTCACATGATCAAGGTCAAAGGTCATGTAAGGTCAATGAACTTTGGCCATGTTGGGTTTTTTTGTTGAATAATCATCATATCTCTATAAGTTTATTGGTCTAGTTCATAAAAAGTGGACATAAAAGTAACCATGTATCACTGAACATCTTGTGCGAGTTAGAGTAGTTTTCAAAGTCAGCACTGATGCTATATTGAACCGCGTGATGCAGGTGAGACGGCCAGAGGCATTCCACTTGTTTCATTCACCTTCCCTTCTACTTATCGTCATCATCTCCGTCGTCGTCATCGTCTCTTTGACTACTACTAAAACTTTCGTTTCTCTACCTTCTTCAAATCCCATTCATTTCGATCTTTAATATTTGTTTTCCAATTTTTTTCCCATTTTCTAAGAACTGTTATGGAAAGCTCCAGAACACCTCAGGAACCCTATTAACCCTCCCACTAAAGAAGGTGATATGTATAGCCTTGGTATCATCATGCTTGAGATAGGTACAAGGGCAGGACCATTCGATGAAGAAAGGAAGTTCATGGACACCGACCGTAAGTATTGAATCTGCCCAACTGTTGTTCATAATTCTTAATGTACCTCCTCCCCCCGTCTTTGTATAAATTGGTTTCGTCTCCCAGTTGCTTCTTTACAAAAAAAAGTGAAAACCTTTTTCAAGAAAATGGAAGGGATGAACATTAATTAGCGCAAATAAGCACAAATGTACTTATGAGACCCAGCCATTTGTACCCATCCACACAAACACCCCCTCCCTTACCCTCACCTCACCCCCCACACACCCTCACACATCTTAGCTTCATTCTTACGAAAAGGGTAAGGTATCTCATGAGGCCTGAATATCATGCGAGCGCGAAGCGCGCGCTTAAATTTGTTGTTATTTGGTATTCAGTTATTTGGACCTGAAAATTAATTATTCTGAGCAGTTTTGAAATAATTGTGTGAAAACGAAGTGCGAGCTCATACTATTAATATGCTGATCTGCGAAATGGCATGTTAGTGAATGTTTTAGTAACTATTGAATAGAACATATTTTTTCACAAATCAAGAAACGGGAGTGCGAAGCGTGAGCTGAAAATTTTGATTTTTTTTCGCCTGCCATTTTGAATCCTTGAACATGATCATGGTTATGTAACTAAACAATTGAAGCAAACGCAGAAGGCGTCAGACCAACATCCCTGCGCTCAAGTAACAAATAATTTTCCCAACAGACAATAGCTCAGACTTTGCATCTTTAATTGCACCGACACATTCTCAGGTTATCTCAAAACCTCGTCATCCCTGTCGCCTTCTTTCTCTATTTTCTCCTACAGTTAATTTTCATTTGATTTCCTTTTTTTAATTTTCTCTTTCCTTCTATTTCGTTGTTCCCTTTTTTCCCTTCCTTCTTTTTTTGACCTCTCTCCACTTTTCTTCATTTCCCGACGATAGCGCAGATTTACCGACGACATTCAGAGTAGTGGGGCAATTAGTAGCCCTGCACGAAACGTCCGGCCTGAAGAAAATTGAAGGCCTCCCCCCCCTTGAACGTGGGCAATATATGTCGAGTTATCAATTGTCTTCGGCAACGTTTTCCAGTTAATGATATTAAGGATATCTCAATTACACAGAGATCTTGGATTGCTTAAAGTCAACGACCACTCAACCACCGTTTCGTGCCTTGATTCCCGATGAGTCATGGAGCCCTGAAATCAAGGATCTAATGAAGAGATGTTGGGAAGAGACCCCAAACGATCGACCTACTGCTGGTACTCTTCACTCTACACTCAAGAAAGTTAACAAGTAATTTACACCTATACATGAATGATAACAATCTAGGAGGCATATACATTTAAGACCCATTTTCAAATTTATTGAAATAGTTATCATGAATATACTCTGATATTTAAATGGATTTTCTTGCGTTCTTCGTCAGACATCCATATAACTCATCACAATTTGATAACATTTTTTTTATCAAGGAATGAAACGTCCTCCCTCCTTCTATCCAGTTGTAGCTTAAAAAGATAACTAAAATAAGGATAACCATTTTGTAAATTATTTAAACATCTAAATTACACCCGAAGACGACCGATATATTTCGTTTATAGTTTTAAGAATAAGATATTTATTACACTTCGCAGTTTTTATCCACTTTAACAGATTTTTTTCTGAATAAAATTACAAGGCTTGAATCCAAACATCGTTCCCATATTGTGTTGTAGTTATACATTATCTATTTGATATTGTGTACAAATGATATTGATGCGGTACTTGGTTTAAACCAAGTAAGTAATGGATGCAAAAGTTAAGATTGCTTTATTATCAATCACTTTGGCGGTTTCAGTGTTTTCAGCCCTTTATGGTATTACTTAATTTTGCAAAATAGGGGGATGTCTAGCGGTGGTAACATTTTGGACAATCTATTGAATCGTATGGAACAATATGCCACAAACCTGGAAGCCTTGGTCGAAGAGAGGACAGCTGCTTTCCTAGAGGAGAAGAAACGATCAGAGACACTGCTTTATGAAGTACTACCTAGGTAAATACTTTCTTAGAGAATGATCAGAGACACAAAGAGTAATGCAGGTTCACTGGCGGATCGGGGGGGGGGGCACATCCTGCTCGCACGTGCCCCCCCCCCTTAAGAGCCATATTTAAAAAAAATGAAAGCGAGGACTTTTTCTTTTTTTCATATTTTGTTGGCGGACGAAATTTCCTGAGATGTTAGGTGAAAACTTTTTATTGCTTGTCAAATAAAATTGCTCCCACCCTTTGAAAATTCTGGATCTACCCCTTGCACGGGTTTATATAATCATCGGCCTGAAGAAAAGGTTAGAGACACTGTTTAAGAAGAATTATTTGGGAGCATAATTTATATTACAAGAAGAATTTTAAGACACATTTCTTCTAGAATTTCATTGGGTATGTCGGTACACTCTAAATTTCAAGGAAAAACTTGGAGTTGCTCCATTGGATTAAAAATTAACAAAATTTCTGCTGGATTCGGATTTATTTCAACTTCTTATGTTGGTGAAACATTTGTACTGCTTGAAGAAATTTTTACCAAAGTGAGTATACTAGAAATTGTGGAAACGGTCGGCTATTATCGAGATACAAAAAATAATGTTTACCCTTCTTGCATTTCCGTATCTCTGTCGTAAATAAAATCTGGTTCTCTCATTCGTTGAAACGTGTATTACTTTTTGGAAGGTCTGTCCATATTCCTCCATTATTTTCTGAGATTTGTAATCTTGTGAATAATGAGGATCTATCTGTAAAAAATCTAAAAACGTGCATTAAAGATGACGGCATTATCTGCATCAGTATGTCTTGTGATTTAGTTCGAATTGTTTAAAAAAAATGTGATATTATTAATCGGGGGACTTGGGGTCAACCTCGATTAGCATTCTGCTAGTATGTTAGCCCCAATTCAGGGGCGGCGATCCTGAGAGGCTGGGGGGCACATTGCCCCCCCCCCCCCATTTTTTGAAGCACTGAAAAAGTGCCCTTTTAGGCAAGAAAAATGCCCCACTTACGAAAGTGTACTGTGCCCCTTTCACCTGAGAAAGACCCATTTTACGAGTTAACGAGCACCCCTTTGCAACAAGAAAACAATATTCTCATTTGTATATGTTAAAACTTGTAAGGATCATCCTACTTCACAAGTCATGAGAGTGGGGTAGATAAGTTGAGGTGTACAGATGGGCGGGGGGGGGGGGGTCTTGCCCCCTACCCAATTTTTTCACGGCCAAGAAAAGGAAAGAGAGAAGAGTGAAATATGATATTATTTTCTGAATATTAGTTGTCAAAATATATCACAAAATTGGATTTCGTTATAATGTCAAATGTTTGCTCTCTCGCAGCTTCTTATAAATTTACGTGATACGACATGTCAAGCCCCCTCAAAATGTTTACCCCATTACGCCACTGTAGAGAAATCTTTTTTTTTTCTTCTTTGTTTTAAGATAGTGCCCTATTCAATAGAAAAGGTGCCATTTTTTCCTGTGCACCCGCCCCAATTTCAAGTTCGCTCCGCCGCCCCTGCCCTAATTTACATTTTTTTTAATATGAGATACTGTTTCATGTAAATGTACTTGAGAGTTGGATCTGATAATATATTCAATTCAATTGTTCAACAGATCTGTAGCAGAGCAGCTGAAGCTTGGCAAGTCTGTTGATCCCGAGTCTTATGAGAGCGTCACCATTTTCTTCAGTGATATTGTGGGCTTTACCGCCATCTCCTCCGAGAGTACACCCCTTCAGGTACAGAGCGTAAAGCTTATAATTATTCCAATATACCAGTATGGTTTGTTTTACTTTGATTAGGAGGGTAATCTCGCTAACATGTCCGGCAGAATAGAGAGAATATTAACGATTCATGATTTTATAACTACTTACTTTACTACGGTACCACTTAGCCCATTTTTAGATTATAAAATATTATTGTCTCGAATCGTCTCCGAAAATAGAGATTACTGACAGCATGATGCGTAAAAAATGACAAAGCACTCTTAAATGTTCTTTCTATATAAACTAACTCATTTAGTTACTTACCCATCAATATATATATTTTTAATTCATTGATCTATTCATTCATATTCATATCCCCAAATCATTCATCTACATGATATCACAAATTATAACATTTTTGTCACCCTTAACATGCGACACCCCTTGCTTATAAAGTCATCAGCATATGTCATTTTCTATCGTTTTATTTTTTTAGGTGGTTGCTCTTTTGAATGATCTGTATACATGTTTTGACGGGATCATAGCCAACTCCGACGTTTACAAGGTATGGATATAGTAAGGCGTTGCATAAGTAGTGATAATAATTATGATTGCAAAAATAATATTTGTAAAAATAAAAATATCAAGGTAAGTGTCATTTAATTTTAACAGAATCAGGATATTTTTTCATGACTAAATTGATTGGAATGAAATATTTTAAAAAATTGTTTGGATAACGATCGTTGAAATCTTACTTTTAATCCACACAAGTATGTGATCTAAGCCTCCATTGATACTACTTAATATAACCTTTCCAGCTATGCTGTTCCCCCTTCCCTTTGCCGACTGATCTGCTAAAGTAAAGAGATACATTGGGCAAGACATATTCACGTGATTGGTAAATCTTGCAATGCCTAGCTGTTGTAGTTATGTAAGTGACTCGCTGTAAAGTAATGTAATCTTTTCGCGATCATTATATATTTAAAAGAACTATGTTATTTATGAAATAATAAGCGAGCTTACGACCATTTGCAGAGAAGTCCACTTATAATGTGAACTCTGATTCATTGTAATTTTGGTACAGGTTGAAACTATTGGCGATGCTTACATGGTGGTATCTGGATTGCCTATCAGGAATGGTATTACGCATGCTCGAGAGATTGCTGTGATGTCTCTATCTCTCTTGGAAGCTGTCAAGTCTTTTAAGATTCGACATCGACCTGGTGAACAGCTCAAGTTAAGAGCAGGAATACATTCCGGTAAGAAAAAAAAGTCGGTCCCTCCCCAAAATTGAATAAAAAATGAACTAATCATAGCATTCTCATCTATGATGCTGAATCTTCACATTATTTTGAGGAAATAACATAACATGTTTATTTGGTGTGAATCAGGTAATTGAAAGACGATTCCTCGTCATGGACTAAAGATATAAAATATATCATATGATAAATTATGATGATATGATTTTGGCATTAATCATGTTAATGAGACTCTATTTTCTGAGTTAAGAGGATACTAATCCCCTTCATAATGTTAGCTGAAACCTATATTTGATCTTACTATTTTCATAAAACTACTGAAGCTAGGATAATTATGTTCTTCGAAGTCGTTCTCAATTTTGTTCTACAGATTCGCTCACAAGTTGGTCCTTCGTTCTGGTGCATGACTTAAAAGAAAAGGGGTATTAATCAAACATGCTCGAGAACAAATGCTTTTCAATTTCTAAGAAAAGTATGTTTAAGTTTGGTTTCAGGTCCATGTGTTGCTGGTGTGATTGGTTTGAAGATGCCTCGTTATTGTCTCTTTGGTGACACGGTTAACACCGCATCTCGAATGGAATCAAATGGTGAAGGTAAGGCATCGAGATAGCACGATATTTGAAAGACCCAGTTGTGGAAAGACTGATATACAAGTACCCAATCTTATCAAACCAGTGATTATAAATCATTAATAATTGGGTCAATTAATATAAAGTATGGAGAGTCAGCTACACATGAATTTACCATACATGTCATATATGACATGACATTGTATGATGAATTTATGTCTAGCTGACTCCGTACATAATATTAATGGCAAGTATTCTGAAGTCAGGTTTAACTTAAACTCAGGTTTAAAGTTGTGGTGTAAGTATGGACAGCCATTTGTTACATAATCACTAACAGTAGAGATATCATACTTTCAGCTCATTCGGCTCTCAAATCATTCATAATTGTGTAGGAAGTATAAATAGATGATTGTCTTCACCATCAATGAATCAGGAAAAAGCACAGTAAACATAAGAAACATACAACTTAATAAAATTTTGATACTTTTGGCTTCCCATACTTAAACCACAACTTTAAACCTGAGTTTAAGTTAAACCCGACTTCAGAATACGGGCCATAGGCTCAATTATTAGGGAAGGCGTAAACACTGTTCCCTTGTCAACAAAAAATAGCATATTCATTTGTTAACTCGAGTACGCACGAGCGTAATCTCAAAAGTGCCGTAAGGAATATAGGACATTTTAGGGGAAACATGGTGTCCCTTGATTTCAATGAATTGTATCTCTTCACAAAATTGAGTCCAAGAATTATCAATGAATAATCAGGATCGTTTGATGGATGATGCTAAAAATAGCACGACTGAGTTTGTTTTATACCAAGGCCTACACAGTTCTTTTAATCAGCGTAATAAGTATATTTGATTATTATAGATCTGTTTATCTTTTATCTTTATAAATTTTCCTATGATTTTTTTCTTATACATAAAATTTAAAAAATCCACTCCTACGATGTTAATTTCTCATCAGCCATGAAGATCCATACGAGTTCGAATTGCAAGAAAATCTTGGATAAATTTGATGCTTTTGAAGTTGAGCTGAGAGGGCAAGTAGAGATGAAGGTAAGTCCAGATTTGATGGTTTTTTGCCATTATACATATCCATCAAAGTTGGATACATTTGATTGTAACAAATTATATAATGGTGGTCCCCAAGTCTGCGCACCTATAACGATTTAAGTTAAGATTTTTTTCACAAAATCTTTCAGTTGATAATGTTCTTATATTATGAATAAGCGCGCCAAATATCTCATTAAAAAATTGAAAGAAATATATGATTTTTTAGGAAAAAACCCTCGAACAGTCATTTTTAGATTAAACAAAAAATGGTGCCCCGTGTCTGCGCACCCTTTCACTTTGCATGCGATTATGGGATTTTGGTGTGAAAGGATGCATTTTTTTAGGCCGTCACATGAAATCCCCCAAATTTATTAATTTTCCACCATTTTGAGTCGGATTTTCAAGGAATATCTGTCTATATATTGCATGTGTAAAGTTTGTGTTCGTCTCGAATCTTCTTTTACTAGAATCGCGCAGAAACGCTATGCGCAGACAAGGGGGACGGCGCAGACAGGGGGAACTTGCCACATATGATTTTATGGATAAAATTACATGCATCTTCTCACAGCAAATAACATTCAGCAGCTATGTCTAGCCAGATTCCTAACCAGTAATGCAATATCACGAGAAGTGCACTGTATAAAATAAAGGCCCACTTGAATAATATCAAATTATTCACTACTGAATAAAGTAGAAATGCACAAGTATTTTTTAAGACTTCCTATTTATAACACAGGTCAACGAGAAACAATTCATAGTGTTAGTCAGTTCGGACCCCCTTTAATACTTCAATATCTTTCAATTTATCTTACAGGGCAAGGGCTCGCAGACGACGTACTGGTTGCTTTCACATAATTCAAAAGAGAAATCAAAATTCTAACATTCAGAATATCTACTCAATTTGCAAGAAAAAATGTTGTTTGAACCTTTGAAGGTTCAACAATATTGTGTCACGACGAAACTCGTGTTTCATGTTGATGATCTCTATTCAAGCACTGTAGAACCTACCTTCTATCTCATGATGATGTGAGTTCCAGTTTCAGAACTATATTCGCATTCTGATATACTATCACTAACCAATGTAATTCATATTAATTGTGTACCCTGGTGAAGTAGATACAGACTCGTATATATATTGTGTTATATTGGATCCTGAAAAAATATATGTATATTTTGGAGCATACGCGTTGGTTTATTTATGACAAGTGGATTTATTTTTAAACTATCGACTGGTAATTGTTATGAGATGATGGTGACAAGTAAGAACCCTGCATCATTATGCAATAAAACAAAATTTCACAGTAATTTGGAAACATCCTAAATCATCCTCGATTGCCGTCTCGGGCACATGGTTTCAAAAATACTTCTAAGTCATTTTCTCTCAGATGTGCAAAACTTGTCTACGTTGTTCCGGGTAAGACTTTTCAATACATATTTCACAGTTATGTTTCAAAGTATTTCTTGAAACATTCCAAATTATTTATTTATTAGCGATAGCTGCATGGTGAACATGTCACAAAAATTGATATTGAACAAGTGCAAATACTTTCTTGGTGCAATTATATAAACGATTAATAATTAAAAGTGCAATTCGAATATATGAATTTCAAAGAATACTGTAAATAGTAATATTCATAGTTGTGTACATGAAAACGTATATTAAGATATATAATGTGATATGTTTATGAAGTATATCTTATAGGTTAAAAGTTAACATGTGATTTGTATTGTAATAAACATGCTTACATTGATTAATAAGCTTAAAGAAATGCCAATGAAAAGACCTTCGCGTTATTATCGGTGCTTAATGTGATCTAAAATCCACGCTAGGATAACACAATAAGATCAATGACATTGTATGGTAAAATTAGCATTGTATTTATGCATATACAATATTCCACAAATCATACACAAGTAAGTCTGGTTATCCAAAATTATCACATAAAACGTAGACCCCAAGTTACATATCGTAAGTCTTAGACTAAAAGTTACCTCGAGTACTATGGCCAAATAATACTTCACAATTTTACAATACATTTAAAGCAAGAAATGATTTGTAATTGCATAAAAACACACACGGATTGAGTTGCTTCTATGTCTATTCCTGTATATATTTTAAATCGTTTTACCATTCACAGTAATATTTATCCTAAATCATCGCGAACAAGGTATAACAATTGTGTAATAAAATAAATGCTTTAGAAATCTTTGATTTTAATATCTAGTCATTGTCTAAAGGAACATGTTACTAGCAAACAGGATAAACAATAGATCTAACCTCGTTAATAAACTTGAGAGCAAATGAATTACCCTAAAAAAATTGTTATGTAACAATAAGTATTGATATGTATGTTATTAATAAATTAAACAGTGATGAAATAATGTGTTTAATGTAATGCAGATTTTTTTTCTAATAATCTTTAATTGTGATGACATATCAAATTCATGTACGGTATTTTGTGCCCATTCGTGCTTCACTTTAGTATTAAAGACATTTTCGCATGGTGTATTATTATTCAAAAGTTTTGTTTGAATTAATTATATATGTTTCTTACAGATATTTATATCACATAACCTCTGTGTGCAAACCAGGGCTCCGTAACTCAAAGGTTGGCGATTAATCGCTAAGTGAACTGACCTATCATGACCTTCGTTGCATGCGCAATTTGCTCAGTTGACTGACTAGTAACCAATCAGAATTGTTCTTTCATATTAGCGATTAATCGCAAATCTGTGTTACGGAGCCCAGATCTACATCCTTCCACTTTATTGAATTATAGACACTTTCGAATTTAATCATGATTTCACAGTGATGGACAGAAATTCATATCTAAATATCTGATAAAATTCCGTTAGCGTTACGGTGCTTCCCAGTCTTTATTAACTTTCATTGCTTACCATACATTCCCATGATGGTGCATTGTAACGGGCATTATTCATGTGTTTAGGCCGACTGGTATATATACCATTTATTTCTAACGACCAAGAAATCATTTTCAACTTTTAAAATTATGATTATTTTGATCAAATACTGCATCATGTATCTACCATCACAACTGAGGCTACTTCTAGCTATTAGCGCGGATTCTGATAGCTTTTTGTTTGAATATCATTCCTCAGTACCTGTAACACTCTAGGGCTGCGAGTCGGCGGGTCGGTATCATAGGATCCATGATCAAATTACCCCTATTCAAACAGGCTATCTTAATTAATTTTTTTTTCAGATGTTACATCATTCGTCACCTACAGATTAGTTACATTCTACAGTGAAAAGATTCCAAAACATACAATTTTCATAATTGGAAAAAAAGAAATTCAAATTATTATTTGGTACTTAAGGTTCCCGAGCAATTACCCTTGCAAAAAGAATAAGGACGGTGAAACCACCCCGTAGATGTATCGACTCAAATAATTGATTTGTTTAGCTTTTACTAGGGGTATGACTCAGAAAATAACATTCATGAGGTCACCAATACTGGTCCTTTCAGTCTCCCAAGAATTCTATACTTTTGGAGGTCTCAAGTGAGTTGTAAAGATAGAATACTGTCCGTCAATTATCGTACACTGCTATATCAATATAAGTACACCCTCATTATAATCTAGTCAGATTTCACAAACCCGCTCACCCGGGGAGCGTTTCATGAGAGGACTTGTCAGAAATTTTTTCCGACAAGTACAGTTTCATCGGACAGTTACTATGGTAACAGTGCTTCTTAGCCAATCATAGTCAAGGAAAGTTGTCAGACTTGACAACTTGTTGGACAAAATGTTGATGAAACGCTCCCCAGATCACTAATAAGACAAGTACCGCAAACTAACCTGTCCTCTGCATTTGATTTTGGACGGTTCAATTCTAAGCTTACTGTCCAAGTCCAACTAGTCCTAACTCATATCTTTTCCAAGTTTTCTCACACATATTCATGTTCGTAGTATTCCACGTTTAAGTCTTCGTATACACCGTCGTCATCAATATCTTCATATTCGTCATTGTCGTCCCCATCAGCGATGAATTCGTCATCATCAATGTGTATCGTGTAGTCTCCGTAATCAGGTACACCAAAACCATCGTCATGTTCGTAATGATCTCCAAGAAGGTATTGGTTATCTTCTTGGTAATCAGTATTAGAGACATGCTTTCTCCTATATGCGTAGTCATCATCACTTGAATCTCTGTAAAAAAAAATAAAATGATAGAAAATAGCAAATCGTGAACATATAATGCGAATTATATGCTCATATTGATACATAACTCAAGCCAAGGTCTACCTCTATGCCAACAGTGGTCAGAATGGGATTTAAGAAGAATACTGGACAAAATACGGGATACGATAAGAAAATTACATTTTTGACATGGCTTGCATCTATGGAATCACTTACTTTTCTTCGCTGAAGTCTGAATATTCAATATACTCCACTGGTCCCATGCATAACGTGCACATGTTGTTGATCTCAGCAATGCATTCTAAACAGTAGATAGCTGAAATTTGAATTGGAAATTTAATGTAAATTACTCATATTACAAGTGATTTTCAAATCTTCAGTTTCATTGCGAAAGAAAATTGAGGATACATAGCATAAAACTCAATCATGTCAATGTTAATGATTGAAAATAAATCAAAATCCTTCCTTTTTACTTTCTTCCGACCGGGCACCATAACGGAGAGTGACAAATATAGATAAAAGACTTTCCAAAAGACGCAAGTAATGGTGCGCATATGAAATGTCAATCCTATACCTACCGTTGCAATCTGGAGTGCCACAGTCCCTGAAGTTTGTTTGATCATCTGGTTTTCCGGGAAGTCCACACTCAATACAAAACTTTCGATCATACCCACAGAGGCCGAGAAACAATCGACAAATACGGTAACTGTCCAAATATATGATAAATAAAAACAGTTGGTTAATATTGCTAGATTAATATTGCAGGCTCTCGATTTTTTTTTTTTTTTTGGTGTGTATTATGCATATTTGCATTGGCACAAAGTAGTTGCACAAAGAATATGCCCCATTCTGCTGTATGGTTTGGGAGCCGTTGCATAAAACTTTTGCCCCAAAAGACTCTGGCAAATAAACAAAAACTCTGGCAAACAAAATCACGCCATTGAAAATTACACATTAAAAAATTATGCAACGCGTCCGTGGAGTAAACATCTTGGCGTCGCCTACTCACGACTTACAATGTCAAGAAGGTATTTGACATTTTGTTAACTTAAATAAAATTTATAATAGGTAGTCTATAGGTGATATCTTATCAAGGGGCTTGAAGCTCCTTGGTATTAGTTGATGACAATATGACGTTAAAAGTCGTGGCACTTTTATCAGCGGAATTTGCCGCCCATGGCCATCTGCAAGAACTTAACCTAGTCCGAGGCGGATATCTCTGTCCACAGACCCGTAAGAGTTAATATGGCTGCCTTGAGAGGTATGTGCAATTTTTTATTCCTACCAGCAGCCCCTCTTTCTTTCAATTTAGGAGTATGGAAAATGAATACAACAAATTGTGCCCCCCCCCAAAAAAAAAAAAAATTAAAAATATAAAATGCATGTTTAATGAAATTTGAGGAGAGTATACCTGGATGCCAACTTGCTCCTGAATCCAATATTTTCCTGTGTCTTGTCTGGCCCCTGTCTCTGAAACTTCATTTTAAGAGCTTCCACCAAACCACCACGTTTCCTCATGATATGGTTGTACAGCCATACTACTCGCAGTTTCTCCCTCTCAGGGTAGTAGTATGCAGCGGCAACCCGGCGAAGTCTTCGGCCGTAAGATTCGGTCAGTACCAGCAGAAGGCACACAAGAAATATGCCCCCTGTAATAGTACAATAATAGATGTTTGTGGTTAGTCCTAAAGAATGGAACAAATTACTGAAAGTACATCAAAAGATCGATCTAACGACTGGAACACGTTCCATCACTTCTATGTATTTGTTTCGAATTATTTACTATTTATTATTACTAGGCGTACGGACAATATGTCTCATGCTGGTGTAGACACCTTTGTTCACCATTGAGGCTGAGTCACATTTCATTTTGAATTGAATTGAATTGAATTTATTACCAAATATCACGGTCGGGTACAATAACAAGGAATAGTACATCACATATAAACAAAACATTTGGTAATTGGAGCTAACATAATAGCAAGATGCTAATCGAGGTTAGCCCCAAATAATGTCATTATCATAGTTTAAACAATCAAATTGATAAATCTCAATATTGTACATCAAATTAAACACTAATTCTACTTATTACTGTTGCAGAAAGTTTCGATCATTTTCAGTGAACATATTTACACTATTTACAAGAAAAAAAAAACATCTTAATTATTCACAAAATCTTTATATAGAATTATATGTTCAGGCAGGATTTTACCATACCAAATTAATTATAATCTTCTAGTAGCATTAATTTTAACGATTTGCTAAATGTCTTACGACTGGGGGTGTTTCTAATATTACTTGGCAGATGATTCCATAAGGTAGGACCAGAAAATGAAATTGATTGTTTTCCCAAATTGGTATAATTTTTGTCAAGATTAACATTTCGCTTTTCTCTATTTCTTGTATTGTAAGGATGGTCTATAAATGAAAAATAATCAGTAAAACGGTGACTTAGTGGAAACCTTGATATTTACGTGCCGTTGAGCAATAAAATATCACTGATGATGTTCCATATTGCATAAGGGTCTGGGGTCAAACAATTCCACTAATGCTGGAATCTGCCCTGAAAAATAAATGAATTACCTATTTGATAGTATGAGAATAGATCGGGAGGATTTGCCGCTGGTAGACACTTTGTTGTATCTATGGTGATATTAGCATGGGAGGCAGGATCAAGAGCCTTGACCAAGACTCTGTAGACATCCGAGAGTAATCCATCCCCTTGTACAATCAGATGCACAGTTCCTGGCACTGTCAATCGGATAAAATTATAATGTCACATGGTATGAAGCTATACACAAGCAAGCGTTTCAGTTGATTGCATACTACTGTTTGAACACTGAATCTCTATTAGCAGGGGCAGATCTCGCATTTCTCCTACGGAAGGGTTTGACCGAAAATTTTGAAAAGCTAGCAAGCAAAAAAAAAGGGGGGGGGGCTTCACTACAAAATTTTGGTACCGAGTAAAAAGACAAGAAAAAATATATAAAAATGAGGGTAATATGGGATTGGCTCTAAAATGTCGATCATTCCTATTTTTTTACTTGGCAGGCCAAAGGGTGGGGGGGTTAAACTCCCCCCCCCCCGGTAGATCCGCCACTGATCACGGACAACTTATTTCCTGTTTTATATCTTTTACCGATTTCATGACATTTGTTCCTATGGAAAATCCTCTGCACTTTAAGCTAAACATAAAACCTGATCTCCCTACCTAAAGAACCCCCAATCTTTAAATTATTATCATCTAAACAATATTCATCAAAAGTCTTGTCACCCATTTACCATCGATTCAAACGGATTCTATCATGTGAAAAACATGAATGTGGTTTCAGGGCTAGGACACATGCAGATAGCGCGTATGTTTTCGGATATTTGTTCGCCATTTTTCTCCGGTCACAAGGACATTTTTATTAACTCAAGTAGAAGAGAAATAGAAAGAGAAAAACAAATTTAAGAAAAGAAAAATAGATATTGAGAGGAGGATGAAAATAAGAAAAAAAAAGTCAATAAGAAAGTATGAGGAACGGAAGATAGCAAAAAGTAGGAGTTGAAGAAATTCAATGAAGAGGTTTATTTACATCCTTGCTTTACGCTCATCTCGACCTTTTCACGAATGACAGTTAGGAAAGAGAATGCAGATACATCTGCAGATACGAGCATTAGAGCATAACCTGCTTGGTAGAACCACATCACTAATCCTCTAAACATCTTCTTACGTTCACTCTTCGCCAGACGGAGCGAGACTACAAAAAAAAAGAAAAAAAAGACAGTCTTTATTTTTCTCAATTACTTGATTACCGTTAGTATGATCTTTCTAAGTTAAGAAAAGATTTTCTTTTGGTTCAAGTTGAGTAATAAGAATGAAAAGTGCTCAATCAATGTCACTGTCGTTGGAGACTTCTGCTTCTGTATTCTATTGTTTAATGTTATTTATATGATGAAGATTGATGCAACCAGTTTTTCAGGTTTGGTCTAGATAAGCCCATATAAACCAACATGCCTATTTACTGTTGCTGAAAGTGTAATGGTAACACTTCGTAATTCCGAAGGTTCTGTTATTCTGAAGGTTCGTAATTCCGAGACACGTAAATTGCCTATACCTCGATGTTCGTTAATCCGAAAACGTTAAAGGGTTCGTTAATCCGAACATTTGTGGCGTTATTCCGAAGGTTCGATAATCCGAAAACGAAATAAGGTTCGATGTTCCGAAGGTTCGTTAGTCCGAAAACGAAATAAGGTTCGTTATTCAGTACGTTTCCGGACTGACGAACCTCATTTCGTTTTCGCCGGATTAACGAACCGTCGGAATTACGAACCTCACTTTGTTTTCGGACTAACGAACCTTCGGAATCACGAACCTCATTTCGTTTTCGGACTTACGAACCTTCGGAAATACGAACCTTCGAAATATCCGAACCTTCGGAATAACGAAGCTTCGGAATTACGAATGTATGCGAGTGTAATCATTAAAATAATTATGGACTTCAATGAATTAACATTCAATCATCAGTGTCACTCACAGCTATAATATAATATTCATATCAAATTTTTAAACAGTTAAACATAATTTATATATCATGTTGTTGGTGTATTACGTAGGACTAATTACTTGAATCCATTACTTTCCAAGAACCTAAAATGGATCGGCACTCATAATACTATTTTCCCATTTTAAAAATGGGAGTGTTCTTACAAGGTCTAACATAATATCGCGTTTCTCGGTCGGTGAGTGGAAACAAAGTAAATTTTTTCCTTGCCCGACGTTTTTCTTCCAATCTCACAAACTGATCCGTGATGTATACGTTGTCGAATTTATCCTTTGTCAGGTAACTTGCTCTGTACTTCATTGCTCTGCAAACAGAGGAAATGAAAGATTTCCAGTATCACTATACTATTTCCCTCATCAACTTCGTGTCAATGTAAATTTTCAAGAAGAGAATAAATATGCTTAAATGACAGCTGTTTTTCTTTGAATAAAGAAGAGGGGATTGAGGCATATAATGTGATTTTCCAAAATGTTCAAAAAGAATTTCATGATAAATAAATTACCATTATTATTGTTATTGCCTCGACCCACCCCCCCCCCAATCTAAATATCCTATAGCACCGCTCATGTTAAAGAATTTTATGATTATTATTTATTATTATTATTTTAATTTGCTTAGAACGATTGCAAAATGTGATCACACTTACTTTAGAAAGAGGAATGCGACAGTAAAAGATAGAAAGTAGTTAACCCAATAAAGGACTGTTCTGATGGTTGAGGTCCTTCCTCCAATCTCCTCCATTATAGCTTCTTTGATATCATCAGCTGACTTCGAGAAGTTTCGGTTGAGAGAGAATTCGTGCGTGAACTCAAAATCGACGTAAAACTGTTCCTCTAACTTTTCCACGGCTACGTCGAAGGCTGGATTTAAACAAATAATTATGGTTGAACGTGTCTGCATCTTTTACCATCCTAATCCAAAAGAATATTGTATTTATTTTAATATTCCTTTTCTTTCCTAATTTTTCAATGGGTTTAATATGTTTACCACGTAATTTAACAATATCTTCTGATGGGCGAGAACTTGTGAAAAAAAAATCATGTGTAACAGTTCATAATGATCGTCATTGACTAATCATATAATGAGAACATTACACAAAAGAATTTGCTGATATTTCTAAAAGTTACCTGTTGTTGCCTTGGTAACAACTAAGTTGAGTAACATCGGGAAAAAACAGAGAAGCTGGCCCACTAAACGGAAAGAAGAAAAACAATATTATCCTCGCAATGCATCAAGAGGTGTTCATGGTAACAAAACAGAAACATAATATATTTCGCTATCCTTGGACAAATAAGTAGCTCTGTATGACAGTTCTTCTGATAAGGGCGCTTAAGGGCACCTCAAAACTTTACTCAAATCACAATCATGTACATCACGTAATACGAGTGCAAGGCGAGAAAAATATTTCAGGGTGGTATTTCATAAAATTATTCCTTTTCGGTTTTTTTTCTTGTTCTTCTTGACTATTTTTTGCATCCTATAATATTGAAGATTCAAACTTCTAAAAGTATGTCGACCACGACGTTTCTCACTACTTTACTATTGACATGAGTTTTTGTTTGCCAAATCAGACTCTCAATTGGTATTATTCCCATCAGAAAATTTCAAGACATGACCTAAAGACCACCTTACGACTGGTCCACGATCTCATTTTGGAATAAAACATAGTAGAATTTGATGCTAAAATTGATAGAATTTTCTAACTGTGTAATGTTCTAAATCATCGTACGAATAACTAAGTTCCAATCTGTGATTATGCTATCATCCTTGTTTAGAATAAAAGTGAATTTAATATCTAGTCGTAATGCATCATAGCAATCGTACGATTGGCTACGATTTAAAAATTAATTTGGGCCTAGACTCTAAAATAAAGGTTTGCAGCCATCAAAAATTGTTATATTAGTATTCTTTAATATAATTTGAACCTCAAATAAAAAGCATATTTTTTATTTACATTTTTTAAAGAATGAACGAAATGCGATTTGTTCCACTTTCGGCACAGCCCCCCCCCCCCACTTTCAAAACCGTTACGCGACCCCTGTACAGGATCTAGCAATACGAATAAATGAAATGAACATTCGCGGTTTCTTGAATACTTACTGGCAGCAACCTCACAAAGTTTACTTGTCAGATCAACGATGTTGCAGACAAATGTTAGCCCCTTTTTCCTGCATTTCCTTTCTCCTTCCTCGAACTTATCGTAGCATATATCCCTTGGTCTGCCCATTCTCTCATTACATCTATCCACCATGCCATCTAACCAATCAAAGAAAGCTTGGATCGCATCACCTGTAGACAAACGATAATTGATTCTACAATAACAGTAATACAGATACACAATAATATTGATTTAAAAGAAGAAAGAAATCCACACGAGTTTCGTTGAATAACATAAGAAAGAAAGTGGCTATAACATGTAGTGTAGCGCAACCCTGACAACAATGTCAGCTCCCTGATATCTACTTGTAGATTAAGAATATTTATTTCAAGATTATGTAACACCAAATAATAATAAGAACAACAAATTACATTTCACAAAAATTACGTGTTTGACGTGTACGTAATGTCTCTTTTCGAAAACTTATACCGTAGTATGTAATGAGAGTCGAAGGGCATGTCCTCGGCCATGAGTCCCATTTGCCTCAAAGTTGGTCACAATATTATATGGTGTCCTTCTATCAGTAGCCCCCCCCCCCTCTATATAAAAAAATCCCAGATTCACCAATATATTTGATTTAAACTAACCGATAGCTTTAACAGCGTCAACAAGCGCCATGAATGCATCATGGGCCTTTTTAACCAGCGTCTTCACTGTCTCTATCATGTCCTTTACACCATCAACGATACCTGTTAGATTCAGAGATAGACACAAATTAATACAGAGTGTATCGCCGTAAGTTGTGTGTTTGTAATGTTGTCTGAGGGTGACAGAAAAGAAAGAAAGAGAGGGAGAAATATATATTTTCAGTCTGATGGACAGGGTTTACAGAGATAAAGAGTGAGAAATGGAGAGGGATCATCATGATCCCCATTAAACATGACAAACAGCTTTTAATATGCATGTGAGCCCCATCTTTCAAAGAGCGCCGATTGCTCCGATCAATCACAACTATTGACAACCATGGCCAACAACGTCAACATCTATTATGCATGTTTGCTCAAAATATTTCATTCATTAATTGTTTTCTTGAAAATCCACTGTGCTTCTCTTTGTTATGACCATGATGACGAGTCCCCAAACACAACCACCATCACTTGAGTAGTTTACCACACAGTAGCCTATAAAGGTCTACCTTTCCATATTGCTTACCGGATAGAGGGGATGTGACAATCTGAAAGATGGTGGATGATTGGTTCATGGCTAGGGCTCTTCCACAAGCTTGGGCCCTGCTGGCTGCATCTAGGTTGTAGGTAAGGTTTGCCAGAGGTCCACCGAGAAGAAGGATGTAGCCATACGCCATCAGAATCACGCGTCCTTTGCCTTTAGCAAATTTTGTAGAAAAATACACAATGATCGTTTACGATGGTTTGAGACATCTCCAAGGGTCTAAGCAATTCAAAATTCCCCCCCCCCCCCGAAAACCCCTATTTGATACGGGAAAATGCATTTTCGACAAGGTGTGATAAATGTGCAATTAGAATAAGCCAGGTATGTGCCTTTCTTATTTCAAGTTTTGGTAAAGGATTTTCGTCATCAATAAACATTATCCTTTCGGAAATTTCATATGCTCTTGGAGACTTTAAAAGATATTGATGCTGACAGTCATACGCACCTGTAAAGAATTGCGGCAGCATGAGCATAACTATACACCGCACCCTCGAAGAAAAGGCCAATCCAAAACAAAATATGAATCCAAGAATAGAAGTGGTTGTGAGCGCCCTTTTCCAGTCATAACCAATGATGAAGATAAAGATGAAGTAGAAGATGAAAGCAAGTATGCACCCAGAGAGAAATCCGCCAATGTTCTTGCCCAGAGTATTAGGATATGAGCCGGGAACACAGCACCACTTCCAGCAACACTTCAACAAAGATAAATTATGGAATGAAGATATAGTTATAGAACAAGTAAATCTATAATATTCCAATGGAAGGGGGCAATAAATGGCTGTCCAAATACGGTTTCCGGGGGGGAGTATTCATAATATAACCTGTTGGCTGGTTTTACATTGCAATAAATGTGACTCATGTTTGATGCACAATCAACTTTCATGACTTTGAATTTAAGGAAAATAACTCAAATTCATATTTTGGATTTTTGGGGTCGCACTTATTTACAATAAACTTTTGTCAGGTTGAGCTTTCTATATTGCTATAACAGTCTATATAAGCATCAAGCCAAGGAACAACTATCTTACCTTAGCTTCAGCAGGCGTCCGATCTCGAAAGACCATTTTGAGGCATTTGCAGAGACACCAGCAGAAACAAGTTAATATCTTCCAGATGATGAAGAAGACAATCTTGAGAATACCCTTTATGAGCCCTGGTCCCTCCTCTTTAAACCGACCTGTATCTGGTATGTCCTGTTCGAAGATCTTTACGGATTTCCTTCGTCTTTGATTCTTGCTACTCGTGCCTTTTCTTTTCTTCCCTTGACCATCCGGGTCTTCCCCATCGCTATAATCAGTCCAATCACTCGAGCTATCTCCCTGTAAAGATACAAGAATCATAGCTGGTGTTGTTGCCGTTGATGTATTATTCATAATTATTATCATAACACTCATTAACTTTTTTTTACTTATCATTATCATCATTATCATCATTGTCAGAGTTAACCAATTATCATTATCGCCATTATTATTATTATTATTATTATTATTATTATTATTATTATTATTATTATTATTATTATTATTATTATTATTATTATTATTATTGTTATTATAATTATCATTATTATTATCATCATTATTATTATTAGTAGTAGTAGTAGTAGTAGTATTAGTATTAGTATTATTATTCATATTATTATTATTGATACACCACACCCCAAAACATTACTCTGTCGATCTAAATACCCAAACGTTGTAGGCCTAAAAATGTCGGGACAGAGGAACAAACATTCTGAAGATATTTACACACAATAATGTTTCACAAACGGAATCGAGAATTTGATTTGACGATGTCACCAGGCACAAACACGTCGCATTTTTTCATAATATTTGAAATGTTTGATGAAACCTTTATCAGGGTGCAAACGCATCCGGACATAAGGTCTATATTACCCACTTCCCTCCCCCTCACCCTCTTTCTTTCTCTTTCTCTCTCTCACATTCTTCCCGCTTCGAATTTATGTCTAAAAAATAGGCCAAATTCATTGAAAAGAAAAATGAAATAGATAGTCGACGTTTTTGGAAAGACATAGATCTACCATATCATTTACCAGTTATTGTCTGCGATTACCGTGATTACTGACCTGATCGTCTTGATGTTGTCCACCGAGTCTTGTCTCCAACTGAAATCGAATAAAATCTTCAGCAGCATTCTGTATTTCATCCAAGGCATCGTCCTTCAAATCCTCTATCATATCTTCCACTTGTTCCTTAGCCTTCTCTTTTATTTTCTTCTTCACTTTTTTCTTGACGCTTTTCTTGGTCTTATCCTTCACTTTTTTCTTTGCCTTTTTCTTGACTTTCTTCTTCGCTTTGTCCTTGACCTTCTTTTTTGCCTTGTCTTTGGCCTTCTTTTTTGCTTTGTCCTTTACTTTCTTTTTGGCTTTGTCTTTGACTTTCTTTTTTGCTTTGTCCTTGACCTTCTTCTTCGCTTTCTGTTTCACTTTTTTCTTTGCCTTTTTCTTCACTTGCTTTTTGACTTGCTTTTTTGCGTGCTTTTTTGCGTGCTTCTTTGCCTGTTTCTTTGCCTGTTTTTTTACTTGTTTCTTGGCTTGCTTCTTCACCGCTTTCTTTCCGGCTTTCTTGGCTTGAGTCTTTGCCACTTTTTTCCCAGTTTTCTTTGCTGCCTTCTTGCCAGTTTTCTTGGCCGCGGTTCCTGCCACTTTCATCATCTTGATGGTTTTACTCGTTTGAAAATTTAACTAACTAGATAATATAAGATAATGATAAAAGGATATTTGGAATCCATGATGACAAGCATCTGTCACAAAAATTGGGTGAAGATACTCCAAAATTATCTAACAAGCTATACAATCCGCTGAGCTGAGATCGAGCAATCATAATTATTGTGCTATGTCAGTGTTATTAAAATCAAGCGCAAAAAAATGCGCATGACATTATTATAATGCGCGTCAACGTCACTGCTATGCTAGACTCGACGGCAGCTAGTCTCGGCGCGAGGGCGTTAAACGGCTGTGCAGCGCGCTAATTATATTCGATTTATCTATCGCTATAGGTCTATAGCTATATAGCTTGATCCCCCCAGTCTCGTCAATTCTCGTCAATACTATCTCAGAAAGCTCGAAATTAGAATCTGCAACTCACCAACGTTTTATGTGAGTTCTATATTAAATCCTAGAAAGCAAGCAGTCAGCCGGGAGAAAACGGGAAGGAAAAGGGAGTGAAAATAGGAAAGAAAAATATGAGAAAGGAGAAAACATTCAGGAGAGGGTACATTACAGAATGAAAGAGGTTGGAAGAAACAGTAAATGGCGTTAGAATGGATGAGCAAAACAGCCAATGGAAATACTAAAATTGAAAATGAATAAAAGGGAAAAGAAAAAAGAATAACTTAAAACACGGCCGGGCAGACAGTAATATAACAAAAGAAGAAAAGGAAGAGGAAATGAAAAGCACGGCTGGGTCGTCTAAAACATCATGTAGAAAGATAAAGAAAGAAAAAAAAAAGGGGAGATAGAATGGAAGTATAAAAGCGTTATTGCCAATGAAATATTCAATAGATCATTCTTCTTGGTGCCTGAAAAGTACTATACTGACAAAGATGGTGAAAAAAGGGAGTTTTCGCTTTTACTACGACGCGTCGATTCCTTTTAAAATACAATTAAAGTCCCGTATTCACAAAGGTGGACTAAAGTTATACCGGGGTTAAATTTAGTCGGGCCGTTAACTAACACCCGGGTATAAAGTTAGTCCACCTTTGTGAATTCGGGCCAAAATTGCAATGGAGAGATGAGAGGCTTTTATCGAAAGTTGGATTGGGACAACAGATCATCCGTAGATATGCCGCGGAAGAACAATTGCAAATAAAATTATATGTCGTTGTCCAGAGTCAAGAGATTCCTATGATGTCGGTCCACCAACTTTCGAAAAGAATTGGCCTCTCAGCTCTCCATTGTGATTTAACTTGCATTTTCAAAGGAATTGGTGTTGTAGAGAGTTACCCCGTAGCAAATGCGAAAAGTTCGGGTTAAGTCTCAAAGACCGAGCAAGAACACGAATCTTATCTCAGACTTCCCAACTTTAATTGCACCTCATCATCCTACCCTTTTCAAGAATCCTTATACCCCCATGACAAACATGACATTGTCAGCATAACTATTTAAAAAAAAAGCTCCCACTTTGCACTCGCATTAATTGCTTATATTCAGCGCGTCCCACCCCCCGGCCCCCCCCCCAAAAAAAATGTCCCTCTGACATAGGGCTGAATTTATTCCAAAGTATAGTAATCTCAATTCAGAACAGATATACAACTCTCTATATCTGTACTCATTTCATGCACTAACTTCCATTCAAATGTCATTGGTCTCGCTTCAACGGTTCTGAACGTCATGTTCAGCCCATTCAAAGTTTGCAGCGATGCTTTATTATCTGCATTGTCCCCATAGCATATTTACCCCCATTTTAACATCCAGAAAACATGGATATTTTCCTTATCTATCCAATTAAGCATGTTCAGAAGGACAAGGAATATCCAATGTTAATTGCTAGTTTCATGATTGATAGGGAAATCAGTGCGCCAACTTGAAAGAAAACGTGTAGTGCTGAGGAGTACACTAAAGCTGAAGAGTGATCAGGGCAAATCATTCACTTCTTTCTTTTAAACCTTTTACGCTGAATTAATTTGACCTTAGTAACTTGATAATAAAAATAGTCATGAAAAGTAAAATATTGAAATGATATAGGTATACAAACATGACCTGTTTTATTTTCAATATAAAATGCGCATTTCGCGTTATCAAAGGACTGCACTGTTAATATTGGGTAATATTTTAAGGACGTTCCACAGTTAAAGTGAGAGTCATCATAGTCAGCCACTAGCGTACCTACGGAGGGGCAGAGGGGGCAGTCCGCCCCCCTGACCCCTGAGGAGCCACAACCCATGAAAATGACATATCTCTGCCCCCCTGACGAGCTTGAAAACCTATTTTGCCCCCCCCCCCCTGACGAGCTTGAATACCTTTTTGGGGGGGCTTGTCAAAAAAATTTTCTGGTACGATTGAAGACCTTTTTGCTTTTTGATAAAAGACCCTTTTTTTGCTTGTCAAATTTTTCGACCGGTTTTGCCCCCCCCCCCTGTTGAAAAATCCTACGCCACTGTAGTCAGCCAAGCGCGTGCTGAGTAAAATCCGGATTTTCTTTCTTTCTCTCTCTCTCTCTCTCTTTCTTTCTTTCTTACTTACTTCCTCTCTGTATTTCTTTTTTTTCTATCTCTCTCTCTCTCTCTCTCTCTCTCTCTCTTTCTTTCTTCCATTTTGCCAACTGGTACATGAATTTGCCAACTGCAATGAATGTTTGGGGGTGTCACACTCCCCGATACCCCCCCCCCCCAGCTGCGGCCCTGACTTAAAGGGGTGGTAAAGGCTGAAAGTATTTATAGCTTAATAAATAGAGTAGAATTCACTGAGCAAAATGCCGAAAATTTCGTCAAAATCGGACAACAAATAGCAAAGTTATTGAATCTAAAAGTTAAGTAATATTTTGTAAAAAACAGTCGTCATGAATATTCATTAGGTGGGCTGATGATGTCACACCTCCACTTGTTCTTTTGTATTTTATTATATGAAATTAGGTTTATTAAATTTTTCCTCCAAGAACTAGATAAATTGGATTGACAACTGATTTAGTGCATTAGATAATTGCTGCAACTTATTTCATTATAACGGAGACATGTTATTCACACAAGTATGAAATAATGAAAAAAGGTACGATTTTATGTAATAAATTAACATAAGAAAACGGAAAGTGGAGATGTGACATCATCAGCTCGCCTAATGAATATTCATGATGACTGTTTTCACAAAATATTGCTAAACTTTAAACTTCAATAACTTTATTATTTGTTATCAGATTTTTCTGAAATGTTCAGCGTTTTGCTCAGTGAATTCTTCTCTGTGTATTAAGATATAAATATTTTCAGCCTGGACCAACCCCTTTAAGACTTCGGTTCAGTGCTCCCGAACTTTCTGTACACGAAAGAAAATTAGGCTGGCTATAGGTGTTCACAGAACCACTAATATTAGATCGTTGAAAAAATATAGCGAAGAATCTTTCAATCTTAAATTGTCTGCCGTTGATTGGTCAGATTTAACCCAATGCATGACGTAAATAAGGCTTGGTCAATTTTTCAAAATACTTTTATTTCAACGTTGAATATGATAGCGCCTCAAAAACGGATTAGAATTAAACAGAGATCAGAAAACTGGATGACTAAAGATATTATTTCTCTTATTCGAGAAAGAAATGTGGCGTATAGAAAAATGAAGAAAAATCTAAGCGATCAGGATTATGACACGCTTTCCAAAAGATACAAGAAATTAAGAAATATGGTTCAAAGAGAGGTGAAAAAGGCCAAATTAGAGTACCTTCAAAATAAAATAGAAGAAAATAAAAATGATTCTAAAAGACTTTGGCAGAATCTAAAAAGTTTGGGATTAAAAAAGAAAAATGGAAAGGACCAAGAATTAGTCGTTTCAATTGATGGAAAATTATGTCATGATAAGATAACTATTTCCAATGAATTCAATTCCTATTTTACAAATGTCGCAGCTACGTTGGTAGATAAACTTCCATCTTGCAAAGACATTTTTAGTGCAGACAGTGAAAAGATTCGTGAATTTTATGAAAAAAAATATAAGCCAAGATAAATTTGAATTATTACCTGTTAGTGATCAATTCATTTTTAATGAGTTGCGTAAATTAAATGTATCAAAAAGCACTGGTTTAGATTTGATACCTGCTAAATTTCTAAAAGAAGGAGCAAAGAGTTTGTACAAACCATTAAATTTCTTGATAAATCTATCTATCTTTACTAGCACTTTCCCAGAGGATATGAAAATTGCAAAAGTAACTCCTATTCATAAGAAGAAAGATAAAACTGCTGTTGAAAACTATAGACCTATCAGTGTTTTAAGCATAGTATCCAAAATTTTTGAAAAGGCGGTATGTGTTCAGATCGAAAAATATTTTAAAGAAACTGATATGATTTACGAATATCAGTCAGGTTTTCGACATGACTATTCGACCGAGACATGCCTTATTCACTTGACTGATTATCTGAGAACAAATATTTCTAAGGGACAATTCGTTGGGATGGTACTTCTAGATCTTCAAAAAGCATTTGATACAGTTAATCACGGCATCTTATTAAAAAAATTACAAATATTGGGTTTTAACCAGGCTACTGTAGCATGGTTCAAATCCTACTTGTCGAATCGACATCAAGTAGTGGCTATTCGCGATATTCGTTCCAAAATTATGCCTATAACGTGTGGAGTTCCACAGGAAAGTATTTTAGGCCCAATCCTATTTTCAACTTATATCAATGACATGTCTATTTGTATAAAAGCTGGCTGTAAATTATTATTGTATGCAGATGATAGCGTACTACTTTGTTCAAATTCCAACCCAAAATTTGTTGAGGAAAAACTTAGCGAACAGCTGTCTACATGTGTCGATTGGATGACTGATAATAGATTATCTTTACACTTAGGCAAAACCGAAAGCATTCTGTTTTGTTCTAAAAGTAATCATAAAACTTCATTTGAATTTGAAGTATCATACAATAATAAGATAATTCAGAGGAAAGAATCTGTAAAGTATTTAGGCATTGAGTTGACTAGCTCCCTTTCATTTTCATCTTTAGTAGAATCAATCGTAAAAAAGGCGAATGCCCGTTTGAAATTTTTGTACAGGTATCAAAGTTGTATGGATCAAAAAGCAAGGCGTATTCTCTGTTTTGCACTTATTCAGAGTTTATTTGACTATGCTAACCCTGCTTGGTATAGTGGCATAAGCGAACTCGATAAAAAGAAGTTGAAAATTATACAGAATAAAATTGTTAGATTCATTAACTGTTCTGGTCCCAGAACCCATGTTGGCTATACCGAACTCACTGGAGCAGGTTTTCTTGAAGTCAACAAAAGATCAAAGCAGCTTATTTTGCACCACGTGCATAAAATCTATCACAATAGATCGAACCATTACATTGGATCAAACTTTAATCTCGTTACCGAAATACATAACTATAATACAAGAATCAGCCATTTCAACTTTTGCTTACCAGAAAGGATAGGGAGTATTGGTAACTCCTTTTATTACAATGCTATAAAACATTGGAATTCCCTTCCCAATTATATAAAGGAAATAGGAAACTTTTTGCATTTTAAGAGGAAATTGAAAGAATATCTTTCACTTGAGAGTCAAAAAGAAGATGCAAATGATATGTTATACGGTTGATTAAGCCTGAATACTGACCTAGGTCTTTTCTCTTCTCTACCAGGTATTATTATGTATTTTACATAGTGTGATTGAAGCTTCGATATGTTCTTTCTTCTATTTCTATTTCTTTTATCTCTTCCTATTCTCCTCTTCGTGTTGTTATTGTCGTCAACGTTTTTGCTGTTGTTCTTCTCCTTATTTATTTTCCTTCGTTATCAGTTTCTTCCGTCTCCTTCTACTCCTCGTCCCCATTATTCTTCTGTTGCTCCTCTTCCTTCTCCTTCTTTTCTTCTTCTTCTTCGTTATATTCTTGTATATATCTAATTTGTCTATATATATTATTTATTGGTAATACTAAATTCTGATTTTTTTCCTTCATTTTTAATATGTAAATAGTATAATTGAACCATTTTATTATCTTAATTCAGGACCCCACTGGAAATAAGCTTTCGAGCTTTCGTGGGTCATCCTGTGCAAGCCTGTTGTTTTAATGCTACTGTATATATGTTATGGTGACTTGCCAAATAAAATCAATCAATCAATCAAAAACGTAAGATCGTATCTCTGTGCATGCGCAGGCTCAACCACGTACACCATGGACCTACGATCCACTTGTTTTCCATACTAACTTCACGGGCACAGCGTTGATCGAATAGTCTGTGTTTCAGAAGTTCATGGTATTTAAGAAAATGAAATGAAATCAGTGAATTCCTTAAAGGAGCAGTCACTTTATAAATTCATTGAGAGATACACACACAGGCTTTTTCTCATTTGTGATTAATCTATTTGGAATTTAAATTATGAGAAAACATAAAACAATATTCTGGCACTTGCTGAGGGGCTGAGTCACTGCGATCCAAATAAAGGGGAATTTCATGACGTCATTGCATTGGGAGCGTCGCTCCAGCTCCGGCGATCGCTCCGTACCCGTACGTATACGTATACGTACAAGTGTACGGTCTCGTGACCATTACTAACTTCGCCATGTTATGGATATATGGTGGTAGTGGCTGCTACACGTCATTCTCCGAGAATAAAACATCTCGTCATTTTCAACCAACGTGATTCCTCCTCGCTTATAATTCATCAACAGCGGGTAAGTTGGATGGACAACCCATCAATAATAACAGTAGAGTAACAAAATAGTGATTTTGACCTGTGACAAGCAGATGAATATGGGTATTAAATAAATCGTCGCCGGATTCACAATGGTTGTGGCTGATCAACGGAAGGGGAAGTTGACTAGCGATCGAATGCATGGACATATTAACAGCTTTGTGTATGTATTCCAATTACTAGATTTTGTAGAGCCAGGTTCAGTCATTCAGTTTAAAAAGGGCACACGTAAAATGGCAGAGCCAGAGGTAAAATAAAAAGAGGGGAATACCTTGAATGGCACCCCTCCTGGCCTGGCTTACATTACCATAATCCATTGTCATTGTGATGTAATTTACTATCAGGAGGTTCCTGGTGTGGTGGAGATTAATTAATGTCACGGATCCCAGGGATGGAATGCCATTGGCATTGTACTACATGCACCACCTATTTTACCATGCTGCAACTTACTCCAAATCGCACATTTTATTTAGGGTTTTGAGCCCAAACTTATGTAGATCTAAATGGGCTACCTTTTGGCCAAAATTATTTGTAGGGTTTTTTAATACAATTGCTCTTTAAAATTTTAAATACATTAATAATATGTGCCCTATCTTGAAAAAGACACCCTTTTTACATTTTTTTGGTCGTGCATAGTATCCACTCGTCAATGTAAGTGTCCCCCCCCCCCGGGCAAAAGTGCACCCTTTCTCCATAGGCGCTGTAGTTATATGGCGGTCGTTTGCTCCACCATTATGAGATTGATGGAGGGGATGCCGCGGAGCCATGCGAAGTCTCAGCGAAGCAAGAAATAGACCTTATTATTAGTCTAACCTAACCTTGAGGACTTCGTGATGATATTTTTTAATACTTTGCCATATATACATGTGTACTTCTCCATCACAAAGCCTTGAAACTGTTCCCATAAACGCATAAGCGTTGGTGTATTGTGACATTGTGCATCGTGGTCTCGTGGTTCTGACTCTTGCCTTTCAAACACAGGTTCATGAGTTTGAATCCTAGCCATGGCATATTTTCCTTCAGCAAGAAATTTATCCACACTGCTGCACTCGACCCAGGTGAGGTAAATGGGTACCGGCATAAAGTAATTCCTCAAAAAAGCTGTGCACACCAGAATCGGTAGACTAGCTTAGCTGGGGTAATATGTACATGTAGGAGCGCCTTGAGCACCTACATGTAGCAAGGTGGATACATGCGCTGTACTAATCCTATATTAATAATATTATAAGCGAGACCTGTACACCCGGATGGATTTTCCTAAGAATTCCATATTTAGAGAGTGAAATTGGTTTATATGTATTTATGTTATTTATCTATGAACCATCATATGCCTAATGCTTATGAAGGGATAAAAATTATTTCACTATGAGTGTGAAACGAGAGGTTTCTTACCAGACCGATCTTGTGTAGATCTCTCGATCCGTTTGTCAACAAAGCAAATACAATAGGCTTGACCCTGTGTAACCAAGTAAATGCTGCAAATCTTATCAACATTTACATAGTAATAACAAATAAAGTTATTGAATTTTAAAGTTTTGCAATATTTTGTGAAAATAGTCATATGCACACGTGAGGAATATTCATTCATGTCATATCCCAATTTTCCTCATTCTTTGTAGTTATAACATGAAATTATAATTATTTCATATTTTGTTATATCCCCTTGAAAATAAATGAGTTGCAGAAAAGAATATATATAGTGCATATAATATTTTTTTTTATTTAAAGGATATTAATTTGATATCATAAGATACAAAGGTACAAGTTGGGGATATGACATCAATTTGCTCAAGGAATATTCATGCATAGAACTTTTTCACCAAATTCATGCAAATCTTTGAAATATGTAACTTTTTATGAATTCCTATTCCAATTTTGTTGAAATTTTTAGTGTTTTGTTTTTCTGATTTCACTTAACATGTATTTGTCCACACCATATTTTCAGCCAGGAGTACCACCAGCGTATGACATGAGGCCATGAAAACAATAACATGTCAATATTGAAATTGCAGGCTAAACTGCAAAGAGAAGTCCACTCTCTCTGACTGAGTCTGGAGGAGGGGGGTCTGCAGTGTAGCGCCTGGAGCCAAGATAGTAAAAAAAAAATTCCTAAGGGTAAAATGTAATTTTGAGATTGTACAATTTTTTGTTTCCTAGGACGTTTGATTCTTATGGTCGTATCCAGATAGTGGGCTCCACAATGAGTGATGATAAACCATTTGCTTGTAGAGTGCCTGGATGTAATCAGGTAAGAAAGTGCATAAATGATTCCTCATGGACTTCATGTGTTCATATGTTAATAGGCATTTGAAAGCACAAAAAGAAACCTATTTATTATAGCCTCAACTGATCAGTTTATATAAAAAAAAATATTCAATTATCGAGCATTAAATGAAATGTACCAATTTTTGTTGAAATTATTAGGGGGCTCGAAAAGTTCTACCTATAAAAGTTCCACCAAATTTTGAAGGATTATGTGTTTGCTTAAATTTGAGGAAAAGAGAACTGTTTTAAATAACTGACTCAAACTCATTCTGGAGCATATGTTCTGCAGTGTTTTACACACAGGGCAGTGATAGTATGAAAACATTGAAATTTCTTTATTAAACTATCATATAAAAAGTTGGGTTTTTTAATCTCCTATAAAATACTGGATGTCTTTATTTCGTAAAATATCTTGTTATTTTTGTTGATTTTTTTATAGCTCATGTTTTTTTTTTTTTCATTTTCTTATCCCATCTTTTTCTTACCAATATCCCGGAACCTATTACTCCCCTCTTTTCTTATTCACAATGTTTTCTCATCTCTTCCTCTCCTTTACACTTTTCTTACAAATCTCATCCCTTTTATCTCAATCCCATCTCTTTCCTTCCTGCACCCCCCCCCCCTGCCACCTCATTCCCACCTTGAATTTCCTATGTTCTTCTCTTTCAACATGTCATCTCGCCCCTCCCCCCTTGACTCATCACTCTTTCTTTTTGCATCCTCCTTGTTTCCATGGCTCTCTTTTACATCACCAATAGAAATTTGTAAATGAAGATCACTTAGCAGTACATCGCAAGAAACATGATGCTAACCTATGCTTTTCAGACTTCAAGTCACTGGATACCCCTGTTATTGGTAAATACAACATTATTACATTTTTCAGAGTTTCTACAAAGTTAATTGAAAAGTGAGAATCGTATTCCTTTTTTATTGTTGCTTTTTTCCTGCCTACCAACTTTAATATTTTTACCCACCTGCACAACAAAAACAAGACATATGTGCTGCTTTTACTATAGTGGTGGCAGCTTTGGCGGCATCGTCAACATTGAAATTTTAACCAAGGTTAATTTTTTTTAATGCCCTCATGACTTTGGAAGTATTACTATTAGGACTTATTTCATGAAACTTGGACATGACTCACATGAGGGTAATCTACATGGAGTATCACTGATTGACCTATGAGTAGGGACAGTGATTTTCCGTTTAAAAAAATGGCCTTTTCCTTCCGTTTCAGAAAATGTCAAATTCCGTTTCAGCATGTCAGAAAACGGAAATTCCGTTTCCCCATAGACATTGTACACACGGAAAAGTGACAATTCCGTTTACACTTTGAATAGCAAAATCACAGCGCGTACACTCACAATGGCCAAAATTTGTATCTGCTACTGTACCAACAACACAATAGAATCTGTTCTAATCGGATCTATGCGGGTGCATTTAATAATTTTTCAAACACATTTACATGTAGCATGCATACATCCTCACCTTTCACATAATTAGCATTATTTTACGGTGAAATTAAATTTCATCGATAATTTTGGGGTTTTTTGGACATCGTTATCATCAGTCAACGACTTTCGCCAATCCGCCATCTTGGATTTTAAACGTAGAGGGCAGCAACACACGACCGTGCAGTTGAGCGATCTGAAGCGATGTGAAGCTCAACCTGGCCGGCCGGGTACGGGCGCGGGGTACTATCGAGTGTGCTGATGTCAAGAGCAGTCACGATGTGTGAATTGTCATGATTGTAGCAAAGTGAGATCGTGTTTTCTGGGATTTTGTGGCCATTTAATATTCTCATTTTGTTGTTATTTTGGAGTAATTTCTGTTGCTATTCTGTGTATTTTGAGGGAAAATACGTTTTCCGTGATTTTCCGTTTGAAATGCCACTTTCCGTTTCAAAAGGCCTTTTCCGTGAATTCCGTCCGTTTTCCGCAATCGCGGAAAATCACTGTCCCTATATGAGTTTCATTGACATGATCAAGGTCAAAAGTCATTTTGGGTTAATGAAATTTGACAATGTTGTGTTGTCAGTAAACAAAGTAATGAATTTGACTGTTGAAGATGATATCATATTGAAATAATCAGTTCCTATTGCTTTAAACTTAGGTATGATAAGTATTGGCAAATAGATGAATCAAATTTCTGGTCACTTAGCTGAGGCCAAAGGTCATTCTAGATTTAGTATTTATTATCATATCAAATTTGTAATTATTCTTCGTAGTTGTTTTCAAAGTCAGCAATGCTGGGAATGGCACAGTTTGTGAAATGAATAAGAAATCAGTGTAACCAAAGACTATTATCAACCCAGTTTAGGCCCATATTTCCTCATCAAGTCCTATATATCAAATTTTTAACATGAATCTGTTATTTCCATGTGTTTGATCAAACAAGTAGAGGTTTAAAATAAGCAAGATTTCTTCATGTTATCATTGCACCGGTCTGGACAATTATCAAACAGTGACCACCATTTAGGTCAACTTGGACCTAAAATGGACAAATTCAAAATTTTCACTTATTTATATCATGAAAGAATTAGTCAATTTGTTTAAATTTGTTTCTTGTCCTCATTTCAGAAACAATTTTAAATTGGTACTAATTAAATGTTTAATTGATTGTCTTGAATTTCTACATATGTACTTGTTGAATATTATCATTCATTATTTATATAATGCTATAGCATCCTAATTTAAGAACTTGTTCATTTTATTTTACAGCCGATCAAACCCCAACTCCTACAAGATTCTTGAAGAATCTAGCGGGTGAAGAAGGTCTGTTTAGTGATCTCCATCCGAACCCTTTTGATGCAGAGTTTAGGAAAGCCAGCTCAAAGGTACATAATCATATTTAATCATATTCGAACAAAATTTTCACTTACTGTGACCCATGCTTGTGAGACTTGGCATACTAAAGATGTGCAAGGCATATTATGATGTTGCATTGCCATGATAATGAAATATGCCAACAAATTAGAGAAAGATATTTTAACATTACATGTTTATGTTCCTCGAATTCATGTCTTCGTCATCTTTAAGGCCACCGCACACCTTACGACCCGACTGGTCGGCGACTGGCTTGCGACTGAGTGAGGGAAGATGAATCGCAAGGCAGTCATAAGCCTCGACACCGCACACCTTGCGATCCGATCTGCGACTCAGGCATGCGCTTTTTGGCATAGCATCTGAGAAATTGCGCCTACTACTTCATATGCGCGTTGTTTATCATAATACGCGTTATGCAACTCTGCTGTCTGATTGGCTGGAGGTTGGATTGAGCTTGCGATCCAGTCATAAGGATTCGACATGTCAAATCCTTCCGATTTTCCTTGCGACTTGTCTCTGACCGGTCTGCGACGCTCAAGCTGACAAGAGCTGTGACGTCACATCTCCCCTCACCCAGTCGCAAGCCAGTCGGCGACCGGTCGGGTCGTAAGGTGTGCGGTGGCCTTTGTTGATATATAATAATATGCATTTATATAACGTTTTAAAGAATTTAATATAATGTTTTGAAAGATTTCAAATGGTTTCCAATTTCAGTCACTTAACAAGTTATATTAATATCAATAGTAGCTTTTGAATAATATTTTTCTATGATCTGAATGTGCATTGTAACAGCTAGTATCAAATGACACTGAAGGCGGCGCAGAAACTCCGAATGATGTGTCAAAACCCCTCATTACCCTTGATGATGCGGATTCTCAGGAAGTCTCGGGGATCACAGAGGATATTCTACTCAATTCAGAAATCAAATCAGAAGAGGATGTACCCAAAACTGTAGGTGATATCAGAGATAGTCCTGAGTTGAAGGTAGAACCTCAACCCCAGGGACCTACTACAGTGGTGGTTGTCTCCCAGCCAGCTCAGCCCCAGACCATTCAGCTTCAAGGTGTCAGGTGAGACCATCTCTTCTACTAGTTATTAAAATGAAGAGCTGGTCTCTGCATGTAGTAAGATGTATTTTCTTTTACCAAATTAGATGTCTTAAAGAATAGGAGAAGAAATGTTCAGGCTGATGTAATATTGCATGGCATGTGTATTTTGTTAGATAAGTGCTAGTAGAATAATTTCAATGGTTTTTTGTTTCGTGAGTCCTTAATGATAGATGTTTTTTTAAATGTACTACTGGTTGTCCAATAATCATTTGCAGTGACCAACTATCCCTGAATGGAATCCCTATCAATGGACCCATCATGATCAAGCTACCTACTGGCCAAACCATTCCTGTCTTGCCTCCATCAGTCACCAACCCTCAAGTGCCTATACCTACAGCGGTGTCTGCCAACCCTAACAAAGAGCAGGATTCTCTTGGAAACAACATTGACATCAAGCCCGCACCAAACAACTCAGTTAAAATGGTAAAGAAATACCTGTAGGCCTACTGTTGTTTTTGCTGTTGTTGCCACCATAGCAAGAACTAGAAATGAATTGACACTTCTTGTTATGGTTCGTTTAAATGAGTCAACTGCTCAGCCATATTCGTTAAACCATTATGTCAAACATTGATCGGCTTTACCTCAATGTACATTTATTATTGGAGGTTCAGTGTGTTCATTGTAAATTTTCACATTTGAACAGCATCATGAATCGTGATACAAAGCACATTTGAAATTAGAGATGTTACATGGTTATGCCAAGTCCAATTTTTTTGTGAACACCCTTGATACTGTCTTACTCTAGACCAGTGAACCTAAATCTCCCCTGTGTAATGACAGTGCATCACACATGTCTTACATGAAACAAAACAAAAGTGATCATGATAATTTGTCCTTTGTCTCCAAATGATACTGAAATAAAAAGCATTAATGAGTAATGTGTTTGTGTCCTTCAGAAATTGAAGAGCACATTACTCTCTAACCAATCTCAAGGTAATATGAATGTGATGGCGCAGGCTGTTGATGTGGTTACCAAGCAACAAGAGGTCAAGTTACTTAATACTGCATCAGCAAGTCACCAAGAGTCTTTTTCATTGTAAGTACTGTCGGTCATTTGAATAATGATACATAATTCATATTGCTGTACAAATGTTCTACATACTGGAAGCCTCATATTGTAATGATTTCCATTCTTGCAGGAATGGGTTGCCCATGGCATTATGTCCATTGTCCGATTATCAAACTTTTTTCCCAAAATAATGTACTTTGTTTAACTATTCTTAGTAGGAAAAGACGAGGGAAAGCTGCTGGTAGTGGTATGATATAGATATCAGTTGAATAAATGTGCTTTCAATGCAGATTTGAATATCCTGGGATGATATTCCAGAGTTCTGGTGCTACATGGGCAAACCCCTGTGTACCATAAAACTGTCTTTACAAGAAGATCACATAAGCTCTTAAGGAGTGATCATAGATTTCAAACAGGTTCATATTTTGCAAGTAACTCAGACAGATAAGATGGAACCATTTTACAAAAAACACTGAAATGAGAGTAGCAAGATCTTAAAATCAATATATGGCCTGACAGTCAGCCAATGCAAGGATCTAAATGCAGATGATACAGGTTCATTTTTTGTTTTGTTCTGGCAACAATCGTAGCAGCCAACGTTTGAATGACCTGAAGTTGCAAAAGTCTAAGTAGTGCATGACAAATGCATGCACCAACCTTTAAAGGTAAAAAAGTAATTGCAGCAGACAATTATTTCATGAGAAAGCTTTTAAAGTCAAGGTTAATTACCACAATATTATCATAGATCTAATAAATTGAAATCAACCCCTCTTTATGAAATAATGATATCTTAGCTGAAAACCAATATTTCTGATGATAAATATTTTTTTAAAAAGGCGTATGAGGGACAGGTTATTAATATTGCTTGGAAAAATACCTGACATTTCATGGAATTCCATGCTTATTTTGCTTATTTCTTAGCAATTGCACATTTTTTCTCAGAGCCAATTGGCACATATTTTTTTGTACATACAAACTCTTGGGTAGTCATTTTATTGGATTCTTTTCTAACTCATTTTCAGGTCATTACCACAACTGGTATTTATCTTTAAGAGGTGATTGAGTTTTCCCTATCTTATCCAATACATATGATGCAGAACACCATTTAGAATTGATGCAGTTTTACTTAATAAACTGATTTTAAATAGAACATCAAGATTTCTTGCAGCCTTAACAGGAACAACCTCTACACCCTCAATTTTAAAAGGTTCATGGGGTCAAACTTGAAATTTTATATGCATAACCTTTGTTTTTGTACTATTCAACTTAAAGTCATTCAATCTTGACCACTATGTTAATTTCCTTAAAGGAGGAATATATTGATTGTGAATATGGCCTTATCATATTTCTGTGGAAAGGTCATGATGTGGGGATTATCATTTGGTCATTCAAAAATAACGAAAGTAATACATGAGGTGGAAATCGCCAATTAAAAAGCGCTAAAATGCCTCTCATCGGTCTCTGAATTGACTCGTGTATGAGAGACGTGATTGCATGGCTTTCCCACGTCAAGCTCCATTGCATGCAAAACCTGTTGTGAGGGTACGTTTTCTCCACACTGTCACTGAATACTTTGATCACGTAATGAATGAAAACCCAGAATTTTATCCAGATTTTGGATTTTTAAATTGACGATTCTGAAGATGAAGAGATTGATGATGAAGTTTCTAGCTCTTGTGACGTGGATGGAGGTAAATTAGGGGAATTACGCCTATGATGATGAGTCGGACAATTCAACTTGCATGCCAATTCGCTATCAACTCATACAGCTGCTAGTGAAAATAAATTCCAGCCTGACCATATACAGACAGAGTCTCTTCCCTCGGTCAATAAATTTACTCTAAAGAAGGAAAATAATGATATAACTGTACTTAACAAACAAACTTTGATAATTCAAAGCTGTATTTGAGAAATGAAATTCAGTGTGTCCAGTTTCAATGGCTGAGAAATGTCTTAGGAATTAACAAAAGAAGTAGCCACTTTACTTGCAGAAGTTGGAATGTATCCATTGATAATACAAATTAGCGGAAACTTGGGAAAATATTATGCTTGAATGAGAAGTATACATGTAGATGAAGATTCTTTGCTACATCACTCCTTTTAAGAAAACAAAAAGATAATTGAGAATAATTTTCAAAGTCAGCACATGGCTATATCGAATAATGCAGGCGAGACTTCCAGAAGCGTTCCACTTATTTTTCTTTCACTAAATAATGCTTTTTTTTTATATATTATTAACAAAGTTACTTTGAAAAATTGCTGCATCAACTAATTTCAAATGTGTTTTATTGATTTTTTTTCAATTCCATACATGCATGTGATTTGCATTTTTTTACAGTTTTATTTTTTTCTGATGTTGCAGTTAAATTTGTTTATGATGCCTTTGTGATAATTTACAGCATAAAACTAATAGATTGTATAATAATCAGCTTAAACTCAATTTGTACACAAAATCAAAATTTTACTTCTATGACCCTGTACCTTATTGTCACAAATTTTGTCGCAAAAGATGGGCGAGTCTCAGAGGGAAAAATAAATAAAATGTGCGATGAGAGCTTTTCACGTTGCAGATTTATTGCAAAAAATTATTGAGAAGAGCCTCCCTGCCCCTCCAACCCTCCCCCCTCCTGTGCAGTAAGTATTGTTGAGATAGAATTGATTTTCTGAGAATTTTTTTACAGCTTTTTAAAAATCAATATTGCTGATGTTAGTGAACACTTCAATGAATTAAATCGTACCTATGATTCAACAGTATACATACAAATACCAGCACAAAGAATATTCCTGATTTTTGTATTTGCCTGTACCGATTGTCTTCCCATGTAGAAAAAGACAGCGTCCCAATGAGGAGGATGATAGTGAGATAAAACGACAGAGGTTTCTTGAGAGGAATCGAGCTGCAGCTAGTCGGTGTCGAAATAAACGGAAACAGTGGATAAATGATCTAGAAAACAGAGCAGAGGAACTCACACAAACAAATTCTGTTCTCAATGTAGGTCTATCACAATATAGCATCGTATGCCACAATCATTTTATTGTACATGTTTAAGTGCATTATATTATAACACCAGTAGAAAGATAAGCCACAGTCTTTAAACTTGTCATTACATAGGTTACTTGACTATTCACTTTAGTGTTAGTAAGTCCTAATCAAAATGACTTCTACTGTAATACAAAGCACTTTCAGTGTTCCCAGCCCATCGGAAAATTATTTTACCTTTACCAGTCAGGGAAAATCAGGGAATGTGATCGGCCCAAAAGTAGAAAGCACGGTAGTTAGACTCTGTTATATTTTGTTTTACATGTATATCAAAACAACGTCCATTGAATGACTGGCTATGGTGGTTATGGTGGATGGCTGTATGGGGAGAAGGGAGGCCATAAGATGCCTGAGTGTATAATTGTACTAATATCCATCCATAGCTCAAACAGAATCAAACATAATGTAAGATAAATGATGACTGCAGGTCAAATGATAGTTGGGACAATGAATTGTGATGTCTTTCTGAGAATGACCCTTTTATGCGTTACCTGGGGGGTGTTTCACAAAGATTTAAGTATGACTTAGGTCGCACTTAAATGTTGACGCGTACATGATATGCAACGTGCAATCTTATTGATCAATACGCAGTAGTGAGCGTCCTCTTTTCATGATCTGACCAATACTGTCATGCCTTTTACTGCGCGCAACAAGACATTTAAGTGCGACTAAGTCATACTTAAATCTTTGTGAAACACCCCCCAGTTCTACTTTGCGTAAGAAATCCTGTATTTTTGTTTTGTTTTCTTGTTTAGAATGAGGTTGGCAAGTTGAGGAACGAGGTGGCACACTTGAAGGAACTCTTGTTAGCACACAAGGATTGTCCTGTTACATTGCAGCAGAGGGCAGCAGGGTTATTTATGAGAGGTAAAACTAAACTGTTGACATTTATGGTTTCAGATCTAACTTTTGTGTTTGTTCATATTTTTGCTTGTTTTGATCAGATATTTGTATGTTACAGTTAGGATCAAAATCCACAGTTGGTCACAAGACAGCATTCTCTGTAGTAGGCCAAAATAGTCATCTTAGTTTCAAATGTAAAAAAAATTCTAACCACAATATCGGTAGTCCTTAATTTTGATCAAACTTTGGTTATAGGAATTTTTAAAGACTTTTGTCATATTTTTTTAGACTCTTGCTTGGATGAGACTGGAACATGACACCCTGTTGTAAGATCCAAGATGGATAATTTAGTATTTATTTTATTTAGTCAGTTTCAGATCACTATCAATTTTCTACCTATGCTATAACGATACTGAAACCTATAATAATGAACAGCACTTACTGACAAATATGAAATGTTATTTATTTGTTGATCTTGTGTAGTTGGTGACGTATCGGTGCAAGAACAAGATTCATCAGGGACCATCACCATAACAACCACTACCCTTTCATGAGATTGAGTTTGACCTCTCTTCATTCATCAATACGGAGGTCAAAGGTCATTTGATGGCTGTCAATCCCATTTTAGAAAATTCTCAATGGAACCATCGGGCAGCATTGGCAGTAGATCATCAAACGTAATTTCCAATCAACTCTTTCAGCAAGCAATCAAACTCCTGAATGTCATAATGATATAGGTATGCAGATTGTTGGGCATATCAATGTGTGTGTGAGAGATGTTATCTGTGGCAGCCCAAGTTGTTTTGTCTCCAGTTGCCATAAGGGTGCCGGACGCTTGTTTCTCTGCCAATTGATCTATTCTTATGAACATAGAGAAGAGATATCTCAAGAACAAATAAACTGATTGTCAGGAAACTTTAAAGAGTCAGATGCAATGTGGATGTCCCATAGGCTAATTAATATTTTGCTGCCATGAGGTAAATGTTGTGAAAAGAGATTGTCAATACAATATCCTACACCCAAAGCTCTGATTTTGATGAACATCATAGCGCAATCCAGTAATGGTTTCTTACAAAAGTAGAAGATTTTAAGGTAATGAGGTTAAAGATTCAAGGCTCACTGGTTACCTGTTCAAATGGTCTGTAAATAAGATAGCAATAGAACCAGTGGAACAATAGATACTTTAGGAAGGTCTAATCTACATTGGCTACTTCATGAGATAGAGGATCAATGGTCAGATTTACAGACTGCAATGAATCTATCTTATATCTTTTTTTTCTTCTGTAAACTATGGATTGTTTATAGATACATCAACTTTGAATTTGGACCCATGTAAATGTATGTTTAGGGTAGTTAATATGAAGAAAGCATTCAAAAAAAGTTATCGAGGTCAAAGGTCACATGTATGTGTGGAAGGTATTTTGTATACTTGGCTACATCAATTTGGTTAAATGTAAAATTGTGTAGGCACCTTCAAGCAGGTCTCAATGAATCTGAAATTTTAGTTGTCCTCAACTCGTCTCTATACCACCTCTGAATTAGTGTTATGTATACTTCCCCTTTCATTGAAGACATCTTGATTTAATTACAGTTGCAAACTTAAAGATGCTCACTTAATAATTGGTGATTGATTAATATACAAAAAATCACCATTTGAAAGTGATTACAATTTGCTTTATTTTTCGAACATTTTGAATTGATAAATGTCTAACAGTAGCTTAAAATGCATCTGAAGAACAAGCTGACGAAATGGTTCCAGAAAGTGATGTGTCCTTTAGGAACTCTAATTTTGATTTTTAATCAGGAAACATTAAAAACTGAACAAATTACTTGAATGTCACAATATAAATAAATTTAGTTGGACTATCAACAATTTGTATGACATGACCACTTATATTATAGACCTTATGAGTGTAAACACCATGGCGCCTTATTTGAATCACACTGTCATTGAAATATGAAATCTTCCTGGTATGAAGGTTTTTTTTACTTGAGCACAGGTGTTTTGTTTGCCTTTTTTGCATTTTAAGATGAATAATAGATTTGTGTTTTCATTTCACCATGATATCTAATTCAGTTTCAAGAACATTAGAGCTCATTTCCAGTTTCAATAGGACTTTTATATATTTCTTTTGTTGTTGGCAGTTTCAGTTCCTGCCAGGCATTGGTGAGACAAAGGTATAACTATGGTGCTTTGGAAATGTCTCATGAACATAGAACCAATGAGAGGCAATGTTAATTACATAAAAGCCTTTCATACCACCTGCAGATACTGTAAAGCCAACGAAAAATCTATAATGACTCCTGCATGGAAAAAAAAAATATCACATAGCATTGAACGGACTAGCAGCGTTCATAGGTCATCAACAATGATAATTGCTGCCATTAACTCAAAATGACTGGAAATCAAGATATGGTATGTATCATATTATCTCACACATGTTTATTTATATGTTAGCAAGACGGTACTTCCATCGGTTTCATATGACTAATTTTTGTGTGGGTTACCAAAACTGGAAATGAGCTTTAAAAAAAATAAATTGCCATTCCAAATTTCAGCAAAGATTATAGACTGTATGATCTGTACACTTCAGAGCAGCCTAATTCCTAAAGCAGACTTTTGTTTGTAGATGTTTTTGAACTTCTGTTGTCCATTTGATAATGCTTTATGATTATACATGTCATAAATGTTATGATAACATCCATGAATCCTTGAAATTGATTGGCTGCCAAGCCATTACCATGGAAACAACTAAAATTGTAGTCATTTACTAAATGGAACACAAGGTGTTGATCTTAGCACCATCATTTATTTATCCAGTAAAATCCTTAATGTGGATTAGTTTGGGTGTACTATTCCTATAACTGTCATTGAATGATCATCATAATTCAACAAAAAGGAAAATTGATACTGTAATCTCATTTAGTTCAAAATAGCGAATACACATCTTGGGAGGAAATCTAACATTTTTTTTTTAAATGTCAGAAGTATTTTTATCATAATTCGAGTTTTAGTGCTGAAGTTTAAAATAATGCAGATTTTTATTTTTTAACTTTTGGAGTGGGGAAGACTCTGAAGTGTATCTCCTAAAAATATTTGTAGTTTTTTTTCAATCATTTGGAATTCTGAAACAAGATTGAATAGGCTGCTTTCAAGTTTATGGTCCAATGATTTCGATACGGTGCACTAAAACCATCTTTACTACATTATGTTGTTGAGTAGATACAGTATGTCATTTTGATTTATTTATTCATTGTTTCTTACTTTCTTCATTCATTACAAAAGACTTCTTATGCATCTGTATATATTGCTTTGTATGATGTTCTTTCACAGTGTACTATATGTAAATATTCATGTATATAATTGTATATCGCAAAGCTTGTATTTTATCACTCTTATTCCTGTACAGTAGATTATACAGTTGTCATTTACATCATTGCATTTATATCATTATTATTTCATAGCAATGAAATGATCATTGTACTCTGTAATGTTACTTTTTAAGGGTATATTTGAAAGGAATTTGTGACACAATCATCCAGAATTGCCAAAACTTGCTAATAGGATTTTTTTTAAATTTATGTTGAAAAGTAGATGTTGTATTTTGAATGATAAAATGATTTTTGTATTGTCAAATTATCTCTCAAAAAGCCTGATGAACAGTCTATTACTTTTTAAATTTCAACTAGATATCATCTGAATTCTATTTGGTATTCACCTAAAAGTGATTGTCATTTTGTTGGTGCACAGACAGGTCTTTCACATGAATTTATTTCTCTTTTGTAATGTACTTCCTAATGTTTTAATGTCTATAACCCCTTTTCTTAAATTCTAATGAGCTCATTAGATATTGCAATATTAATTTTTTTTATTTGAGAGTGAATTTTGCATTGAGATCATGCTTAGTAAATGCAGTTTTGTCATCAATGAAATTATGCTTTAATAGCTATACAGGTGGATCTACCTATTCCTGTTAAATCTCTTCAGGCAAAATATACCCTTTTACTTAGAGGAGAAATTCAATTAAGAAGAATAAAAAGGTAATATTGTTATAACAAATGTTATTTACATAATCTGTGCCCTGTAATATCACTATTATGATATAGCCTATCGAGAATATTTTTGCATTTAGTTTGTTCAGACTAGCTAGGAACCAGTCAGAATTGCTCTTTCAAAGGAGAGATTTATCACTAACTATTGTGTTGCAGGGCCTAGGTATGTGTTTCATAAAGGTGTTGTCTTTTACAAGCGATTTACACACATCTAACTACCCTTTCTTGGGATTATAAACACTGTTGGAACTTTGATAAGGTTATGTGTAACTAAAGAAAAGCTTTATGAACTGGACCCCACTGGTCTGTGAAATTTCTTTGATGAAGGTCAGAATGCATCTGTCAAATAATGTCCCAAAATATCTTGAACTGAATTGAGTGAAGTTGCATTTTCATAAAGTCATTGAAAAATTAAATATATCCTGACAGAATACATTAAAAGCCATTGTTGGACAATTTATCCCTCATTTCCATCCAACCAGGATGTGCATGTGTAAGAATGAATGAAAAATTAAAATGTCATTTTATTTTGTATACATTCAACCCCTCATTAAGTTGTATTTTGTATGAAATACATCTGCGTTAAAATATTCAACCTCCTGACATATTCGTGTCTTGCTTCTTTTTTTTTCAGTGTTGCATAACCAGGCATTTTCTGTAATAAACCAGTCAATGCAATTAGAATTTTGTTAGAAAAATTGTAATTATGTTTCACATCAGATGTGCTGGATATTATTCATTTTAAAACCATAAATAAGGGGAATCAAAAGGCTTCAAATATTAAAGTTTTGTGGAAAGCAATGTATCTGCTCATTATAAGCAAATAGAGTACTGTCTGCGTACAGTACATTTCAAAATGAGCACTTTCAAATGTCTATGGATATACAAGTTTTTATATTTATGAAATCGATCTGATTTACCATCATTGATCAATAGTAGATGGTCATAATCTCTGTGCCATTAAATATTCCAATGTATGACCAATGTTCCTTCAGACATGTTCTCATGAGGGTGACAAATATATTTTCTATAATAAATCAATGCAAACACATCAAGAAAACTTTTGTTTAAAATTTTATTTCATCACAAGATGACGATATGAACCCTTAAATTACATAATCATAATAAGCCCAACACCCGTAGAGTGAAAAGGTATAGTAAAACTAATACAAAAGTGATCTGCAATAACTATATTTTTATATAAAAGCAGCAAAATAGAATAGATATTGATGCCTCTATTACAATACAATTTTTCAAGATACAACACATTTTTAATCATCATACAACTATCAAGCAGATTTAGTGAATACATGTTATCTTCATGAATACTATAATAGAACCTTAAATATTTGCTAGAAAAATATTTATTAAAAAAATGTATTTAATTACTTCATAAAATCAAACCGTGCATTGGATGTTACAAAAGCAGTGATGCATTTTCACAATGGAAGCAACAACTATAATACCTATTTTCCTATATTGGGTAGACCATGAATGATGAATTAGATGTTGATATAAAGTCTAGTGCATGGTAAAATGATGGGGAAAGTTGAAAGTGTATCGGAAACCAAAAAAGGAAAATCCATCTGATGCTAAATTATCATATACAAAAACATGTTCTATTTACACGTAATGAGAGTCATTTTCATGCTAGGAGGAATGATATATTCACTGGTTGGTTTTAAAGATTTTGATCACAACAAACATGAACACAGACAGGATCCAAACAATAGAGGCTATATTAGTGATATCAAACAGGCTGAAGAGCATTGTGTTGTGAATAAAAAGAACAAAGTAACAATAATATCTAAGACAACTGAAAAATAAAACTGCACGAGGTTAAGCCTATAACATGGAAGTAAATGCCTCATTTGAAGTTGATATCCTGGGATGAGGCCTCGTTATGACATGATGCAATAGTTTAAGCAGATATGCTTTAGCAAAAAAAAACATTTGTATTGTTAGAAAGGCATGTCAAATCATCCCACTCTTGATGAATAATTCCTAAAGATTGCAAAAAGTTGCATGACAACTTGTAACATCACACTCTCCTTCAGCTTTTTAGAATTCAATAGTTTCACAACTTCTTGCAGCTAGGAGACAAAATAATATTTCTAGGCTCTGTTGCTCTTGTTTGATCACCTCATTTTCTATTGACTTTGTATACAGAATGTTGCTGTGTATGTTGTTACGTTTTGTCATGCTGAATTTGAATAAACCTTGACCCATCTAAATTCCCTTTCAAGGCCATTCATTTCCCAGTTGGTTCAACTAGCAATCACACCCATGAGTTACAATAAAGATATGTTGACATCTTCAAAGCCATTCAAGCATACTTTGTAGCAGACCACATTCACTGTTGAAATATGAACTTACATAACCAAACAATGTGTATGCAAAGAAATTTACAGTAAGAAAAAAAAATTAACAAGCCTGACAATCAAAAAAACTTTCAAATTCTCCTAAAACAATTGAAAAGCTTGTATTTGAAAATTAACAGAAAGAAACTACTCTTAGAAATCAGATGCAATTAATAGAGGTAGGATTTTCTACATAGTAATCAATTTGATTAGTAACAAATAATTGAATATAAAATAAGGAATTTACAATCACAAAATCTGAAACAATAGAGAGAGAAAGGTATTATGTTAATGCAAATAAGCAATCATTCCAATACATAGTAATACTTTGATTAGACTAAAAAATAAACTAAATGTGTACAATTTCATATTCATGATTTGAAATCTACATCAATATTTACAACTGCAGTTGGACATTAAAGATTTCCTCATTTACATTGGAGTCTTAACAGAGTAAGGTCTCTAGGATGATTCCTAGTCTCATATCCAGCCAACTGCAGAATACTATTTACATCTTATAAATTTCAATCAATGACTGCTAGTAAAGGCACTACTTATTAGTGTAAAAAAAATGTACATTATGTGTGGACCTTACGTATGTGACATAATAATTTAACAATATCATCCAATTTGTCCTACAACAAATTCATCATAGGGAATATATAAATGCTTCATTCAAAAAGGACAATAAAATCTTGTGTATCATGTTTGGAAGAACTTAGCTAAGAGGTTGATCAATTATTTTTTTAAAGTACACTGATCCTGTTATTTTGACATGATTGGGAGAACACAATCATTAGTTAATGAGAATAATTGTACAAATAAGTGCATAAACTCATAAGTCACAATGGTAGAAATGGGGATAGTAGAAAATGAGAAATCAAGCGCAGTGTGGGCTATACATGTAGTGGTAACATTCTAGTAACATTCCCACATGTAGCATTGTCACATTCAGAGATCCCTACATCTGCTATTAAGCTAAAATGAAAAGAAAAACATTACAACAGAAGGGGAATACAACTTATTGTACATTAGTAGTATTGATGTTGCAATTTCAAAGAATACAATACATGGTTAAAGCCAACTGGAATGAATAAAATAAGATATAATCTAAAGTATGTACTGTTGGATTGTGGTACAAAATCAGGTATTGTACTGGAATACGCAAAGTACTGTATTTACAACATCAAGGGGGTACATAATATGAATACAACAAAGTAGTACATGGATAATGGACAGAAACTGAATTTTCTACATTTCTACAACTGGTAATGAATTAAGAAAACAATGCTGAAATTCTCTTTACTGTACTCATTTGATATTTCTCATTTAAGTTTAAGGCATCAAGAATTTAAAATAAGATACAAATTAATATGTTTAATTATATCTATCTAGATCATGAAAAAGGAATGGCAAAGTTCCAGTCGATATTCATTGGTCTTATTTAAGCTGCTATAAAAATCATGTTGTCTGAATTCTCATGTTACCTCTAACATATACAACACAATGAACACTAATCAATGATTCATAAAGTGTATCTGAATTTTTGGCTTTTCCCTAAAGGCACAAATGTGTCATTATGGCACAATGTAAAACAAATAGACACAAATAACCTTATGATCACTATCATGTCTTTAGCACGTAGATGCAACAGACATTGATAACAATTGCAATTCAATCTAAGATTAATTGTATTATTCATATTACAGGGCACAAGTGAAGAAAGCAAGTTTAATCCTGAATGTTACATACAGAACTACATGTACACCTGAAAACCTTGCTCTCATTGTATAGGATGATCCATAAATTGTTTATGAACACAATTATCATCATTTGACACTACAAGAGGGAGTATGGTCCAATTAAATATCGTTCTGCACGTTACATCTAGACAGTTTTGCAGTATGAAGGTTGGCATCTAAAGTCATCCATTGTAAACCCTCTCCATGCTCTATGACTTTGGGAATAGACACATGGTCTCAGAGGTTTATATGTTACATAATACAACATTTGACAATCTTGCTGTGGGTGATCTCACTAAAAGTAGAAATTGAATACATTTGTTAATTATCACTTCAGACAACCAGTCATGAGCCCTACAGCTCTCGGAATAAACATTGTGTAAGAGGTTTCATTCTGTATGCTACGTGATCATATCGCGGCAATTAGTTGATAATGAATACATTTGTGAATTGCCTCCAGGAAGATTCCAACCTGAGGAATGGGAATATGTTCTTGAGTTTCCAAGTTAAAGACCACTTCTGCATGGGAAGATCTCCCTCCTTGTAGGTTAACATTCACATCAATTCATTGTTTCATCATCAGTCTTCATTATCAAGGTCCAGTCCATAGGTTCTACTTCTCCAGGAATGGGGTGGGTGGTCTTATGAGCTACAAGAAGACCTCATTAGTAGATTGATATTGGAATACATTTCTCATGAGCCATTACCATAATGTTCTACGTTCTGGGAGTGGTGACAGAGATGATCTTTAGAAGTGATCTACCATGACAGACACAGTCTTGGTGATAGGTTTGGACTCATTGCTCTTCAGGCCAGGGATGTTCTGGTTCTTCCATTGTGCAGGCTCTCCTGTAGGTAGGTAGGTAAACAAATAGAAACATTCACTTAATGGTTTACATTCAATATTTGGCATACCCAGGTCACAACCCACAATAGGACAGTCCAAATAAATTTTGGAGCAATTCCATTAAATTATCAATCTTTTGATATGTCTGACCCCAACTTTCTCTACTTTTTTTTTCTAGAGTTAATGAACTGCTAAAAATATGATAATTTAAGAGCATTACAGCTTTTCATTTCAGTTACAATACTGCAAATACACATTGTTCAATAATCAATTAACCTTTTCTTTTAAAGACTTGATGTCCAATACGACATAATTTTAATGTTTTACATGTAGAGTCCAAATATCATGATATCTGTATTCTTCAAGCAGAACTTTGTTCATATTAATTTCTCTTTCCAAAGAGTGTACTTGCAATCGATGTTAGCCAATCCTTCAAAAACTTGACTATTACATATGTTGTTATTGATAGAATATGAGGATGAATTCACATTTTTTATGAATATTCATGCTATCCAACTGAGTAGGTGTAACTAGACACAGTAATCAAACTATGAATTCCTCAATCATTTCATGAGCACGTACACTCATAATAAATAGCACAAAGTATCAAATTGAGAAATCTCATATGAAGCTTTGCTAGTTTCTTATGACGACAAGGATTTCGATAGACACATGAAAAATTTACGACTAAGTGCTTGCGATCTGCATGTAGTGTATGAATTCTAACAAATACCTCCTGTTCGATACAATTCTAAAAGATCTCGCCACTATTGGCTGCATCTTACAGAAAAAAATAAAATACTTCTAAGCATCTTTATCATTCTAACCATCTCAGTTCAACATAAACAGATCCAAAAATAAGAGATATAGAAGGATATAACATGCATAGCAGGATTCCTACAGAAGACTTGGTCAATGGTGGGAGTCACCAAATGGAACCTTGTAAGATACAACTTCATGTTCACTAATGACATAATGTGATAGCCTATAATACATGATTAAAATAATACCACTGGCACAACAAAGGTATACATACACAGTAAATAAGAGGAAAATATTACATGCAGTCAACCCTATGAAGATGTACCAAAAGACATTGTGATTTAATTCTTTGAAATAATAATACACATGTACTATGTCATTAAAGTTGCCCGCACTGGCAAGTTTGGAGAAATGCTTCATCTGCTAAACTGACTAATACTAGTCTCAGAATGACAACTTGCAAGTGCCAAGTTCATGATCACATACAGAGTGCTTTACATTTCTGACAGATTAGAAATTAAATCAAATAGTGTGGGTTGAATATGTCATGTATCACTAAATGGTGAAGTTAAATTTCCTAAAGCTAAGACCCACAATATGTTGTAAAAAGTAAAGTTTAATAGTCATGAGTGGATTATTATTATTATTGTTACATATCATGTAGATCCAAGATTACCATCACAATGTACTATAATAGAGAGCCAATTTGTGATACGCACTGTTTCATGAAGGTTGCCTGCAACGACAAGTTGTCTTTATCTGACAATAATCATAAAACTATCAATACTGACAATAACAAGGACTGGTCTAATATTGTCAGAGAATGTCAATTTGTCGGTGTTGACAACCTTCTTAAAACAATGTCTTGGGTACCATTTCATAAAGCTGTTCAAAATTTATGCATGGGTGATGACATTGTCATCCACAAATTTTCCTAGTGTTTTCCCAAAGTAATTTCCAATAACTCATATAATTTCAACAAATGACAAACTTTCCATTCAGATACTCATTAGTTGACAAGATTTTTAATCCACAGTGATCAGAATTCAACTGTATAGTTGAATCCAGATGAATCAAGATGCTTTGAGAATCTGTTTTGGTGCCTACGAACATACACCAGTCATGCATAGTAGAGTGTAATTTACAGCTTTATGAAATACCCTCAGGTGACTATGTCAATGTGCTGGTCCTAAACCACCCATTTAGAATAATAGCACAATACAAATATGCCAATAGATGTACCAAATTCTAGAGCACATCAATATCAAACCTTGTCCATAAACTTTTGTTAGAAACCAAGGCCTTGGTCAACTTTTGATCAATCATTAATTTGTAAAGACAGTTGTGATTAGTCACTGGTTAGTCTTTTCTACAAAATGTACAACACGGAATAAAATCCTGATTGGCCACTCCTATTTTGCAATTGATTGCAAAATTGTTGTGTTACATGACCAAAAGCAATGGACAATGGTGAAATCAGCACTTTGGTACACCACAATAGATGTGTGAAGTTATGAAAGAAGGGAAGTTATTGATGGGGATAGGGTTGACATTGACGTCTAACCTTGTCCTGCATCACTAGACTTGAGGTTAAATTCCCAACCTTCTTGGGTGTTGGATGCAGAGTGAGGCAACTTCAACTCCACAGGTTTCATGAACTTGAGACCATGGGGGCCGCACATCACCAGAGGGCTCAGTAGCGTCTCTCCTAAAGAAAGAATAGTGACACACTCATTACTTTTCTTGAAATGATTACTCATCACACAAGAAAAATGCAAAAAAAATCAATAATTACATACAAACCCATACCAAATATCCTAGAACTATTAACTATTAAAGTAAATCTGTTGTTTTCATTACTTTTTTCATAACACTTTGAACCATAAATGCCTTTTTTCCCTGGTACTGTCTTGTAGAATGGTATGGGAGTATGCATAAATTATAAATAAGTTACATTTATATATAATCTGCAATGAAAGATGAGAATATATAACTACCTAGTACAAAGCACATAATACATGAAATAAGTAATCAAAAGGTTGCTTTTATCTATAACTTCTTCAAATACAGGATTTCCCACTCTTCAGATTAACCAATGACTGAACAAAGAATTTCGATACTACATGACTATATCCTGTCAACAATGGCAGGCAAAATCTCTTTGAAAGGAGTAGATGTTAGTGTAGCCTACCTTTGTTTTTGTCCAGTGGAGGCAGCATACTGTTATCTCTGCAGACCTTGAAGTAGAGTTCCTGGCTGTATCCATCAGGGATTGCACCCTTAGGGATGTGGATGCTCACTCCAGTAGAAGGGGAATCAAGGACACCACCATTGCCATCAAAGGTTCCTCTGACTGTATCCACAACCTCTTGGCCCTCATCAGATCTCAAGGCTACCTCACTGCATAAGAAAAAGCAGAAATGAGGGTCAGATTTCAAACTCAAGTAATTTTATCTTGAAAATGAGGTCCTTATTTTTAATTATAGAAATGGAACCTACAGGTAGAAATACATGCAGTCCAAATTGGGGAATCAATTACAAACCATACAACTGGCATATACATATATACGAAACTACCTGTAAAACAATGACTAGTAATCTACAACAAAGCTACATCTTTCTTTTTTCCTTCAAGTAAATGTCTTTCAAGCTACTCTTGATCAATTCTTATAATCAAATTTTGTGAAAAAGATATATGAATTTATACTTACTCTACTGGGATGGGTTTGAATAATGGTTTCTTCTTGTCATAGCTGTTCTGTGGTGGGTAGATTCCTGTCCGCTCCTGGTACTGCCTTCCTGGAGACTGTGATCTCTTCTTGGTTCTCTCCTTATGTGCCTTGTAAGATTCCTTGTCATAAGGGGATCCAGGAGCTCTGGGTGGGGCATTAATCTCTGAAGGAGTATTAAAGAAATTCTCCCTTGCCTTTTTACTGTCCAAGTAGGCATTTCCAGTCTGTCCCGTTGTTGGTGGTTTGGGTGCTCTAACTGGCCGGATTTGAGAAGCCGATTTGGTAGCGCTTGACCAACCACGTGGGCTATCGCTTCGCTTGATCATATTGGCCATTTTTGCAAGCTGGTTACGGTATGCATCGGCGGACACCTCATCCTCTGACTTATCACCGCCAAGGTCTACTGTCTTGACCTCAGCATTAACATATCCCGACCCAACTTTTATAGTCTGCACGTCTGGTTCTGCTTTCCTCTCCCATTTTGGACTGCTGGTGGCTGGTGTTGAGGTCTGGAAAGCAGGCTTAGCAGGTGGTGGGGGCTCTACCTTTGCAGGTAAGTCCCATCCTCTTGGACTAGCCCTAGGACTTGGCTTACTCTTCTGTACCTCACTGTGGTCCCAACCTAGAGGACTAGCACGTGGACTGGGTTTGCTCTTTTGTACCTGACTGTATACAGGCTCTACTGGTTTTGGAGGGGGTAGCTCTGGTTTGGGTGGGGGTAGCTCTGGTTTAGGTGGTGGTAACTCTTCTTCTTCTGGTGGGGGAGGTGGAGGTCGTGCAGGGGGCAATGACTGTGTTGGTTCCTGAAATTCTGGGATCTCCCAGCTGGGAGCAGAAATATCAACAGCAGGCTCGGATGGACGAGATATCGGCACCCTCTTTGGTCGTGATTTTTCTGCTGATGGTCGTGAAACTTCTGCTGAAAAAGACAATTCTTCAGGACGAACCTCAGGCTTGGATATTGAGGTATTTGGTGTCCTCCTGGGGCGAGATGGTTCAGAACGACTTTCTGGGGTTTGCATTGGAGTTACTCTCCGGGGACGAGATGCTGGCTCTGCTGGACGAGTCTCTGTTGGAGCTGGTTCTGAAAGAATATTTCAAAAGAAGTTACAAGTACCAAATGAGGTTTGCAGCAAAAAAGACGAGCATTGACAAACTTTGTGCAGTTATTTTTACAAAACTATTTTCAATTATAGATACATCAACCCTGAAGAAAAAAATTGCTAAATGCAATTCAAGTTCTATACAATAATTTTGGATAATTGCTTTCATGTACGTTAGTTATTTAAAAAAATTGCAAAATTATTTCTACACTCCCATTTCCGATTTATTCTGTTTTCTTCTTTACTGCTACACAAATGCATATCAAAATATACATCACCATTGGAGTTTATTAGTACAAAAATTTCATGTGATTGATTGATTGAAGGATTTTATTGAAAATAACCATTCTCGCAGTCCAAAAACTGAATTGCAATGGTTACAATGTATGTACAAGATAAAATAAATAATACAATTAAACATTTGATTCGAGAAATAAATAGTAAATGAGATAGTTACATGCATGCACATTGAAAGTATTCCTTTTTTTAATTATTAATGAGAAATGAAAGTGTATTCACTGGGAATAACTTGTACTATTTTGGACTTGTCAATAATTTATATATGGCATTGACTTATGAAATTGGTATCATTCATGTGAACGAAATATATAATGGAAATGTATATCACACATAATACAAGCAATGATCCCATATTGACAGTTTCATTAGAATAAAATTGTTATACACTAACCCATTCTTGCAGGGGGAGGTGGACCCTCATCATCATCGCTGTCGTCATCATCTTCTGGCCCAAATGTTGTCTCTAGGACTGGGGTTTTTGGTGCTGGAGGCAACAGGTCAAAGTCATCTGTAGGAGGATCAATAGCATCAAGGTCTGTCTCGATGGGTGCTGAATGTTGAACCATTGAGACTACAGGTTGGATAGGTTTGGCCTTGGATTCCCTGGGTTGCGGTTGTGGTCTGAATGCTGATGGAGGAGCTGACTCCACCTCTACATCCAGCGAGGCATGGATATGTTGCGGCTCTGGCTCCATGTGACCATTGACACTTACATCACCACCAATACCAAAGGACTTGAACTCATCAGCAAGGGTGCTAAGGTTGATTGTATCGCTAAGAGCACTCAGATCTTCCTGACCTTGTGATTTGCCCCTCGAGTTAAGGGCTTCCTCTGCAATCTCCCTGGCCTCATCTCGGCGACGCTGTTGGTCTTTCTTTGAAGGACGCTCCTCAGGCTCAAATGACATCTCCATCCTCTCACGTTCTAAAGTATTTCGCTTGTTCCTCTCCTCTTCCCTCATCCTTTCCCTCTCTTCTCTTTCCTGCTCTCTCCGCGCCTCTTCAGCTTCCTCCCTTTCTATCTCCCTCGCTTCCTCTCTCCTATCCCGAGATCGGGAGCGAGAGCGGGACATGCTCCGTCTGAGAGATGACCAGATACTCTCCTTCTTCTTGGAACGGGATCGAGATTTGCGTCTGCGGTCAAAACTTGATGGATATTCTTCCTCATCTGATGAATATCTCTTGGGAGGAGGATCTGTCTTGGGAAGGCTCTGAAAAATAGAACATAACAAATAGATGTATTCCACAGTGATTAGAAATCATCAAATCATATATGATTTCTATTAAATCCAAGATCTCACTTTATGTTTATTTTAAGTTTATGGTTAAAAAGAATAATGTTGAAGTGAGCAGAAAAACATCAAGAAATACAGGAAGGTAATTAATTCACCTGGGCAGAAAGTGGCAATCATCAATAAAATAATACTTACAGCTTTCACTTCTTTCTCATTGAAATTGAATGAGCTCTCCGAGGCAGCACCAGGGGTGGCTGAAGTGTTTGCAGTGACTGTTGGAGACAGTTGTTCAATGTCAGAGTCGATGGTACTATTGCCGTGGGAGTCAGGCATGATGGATTCAGCATCGGTATCATAGTCAGCTGGCAGGATAATAGGGCCCACCAGAGGTAGATGACTCTCATCTGCCTCAGGCTCCTCATACTGTGGAAAAAGAGGGATTTGAAATTATCCAATATTGAGAAATAGATTCTACTGAATCTTCTCATTTAAGATGGTAACAGTAATGTGTCTTTATCAGTAACCATAATGAATTATGTCATATTGATCATAAGAACAACAACAATTATAATATGTTCCATTTATATAGAGCTACTATAACTGCATATTATCAACTGTGCTTGATAATTGATATCACATCATTGAAGATTTAAATATTTTAGGAAAAAATCAGTGAAATTGAACATGGAAGAGAAAAGGTTATACCAGCAAATTTGTGACATATACCTTGGTCTCTGACATCCAGATTTCTTTCCTCTGTTGTATCCTAATAGCATCTTTGACATTCTGGAGCCATGCTTCATCAGTGGTCAGAGGAATCATTGCTGAAATAGTGATAGGTCATAGAAATATGTCATCAACAATACTTGCAAGATTCATCATTGGTGAAAGATGAGAATACCTGGATCCTGTAACTCAAAGGTTTGCGATGAATCGTGCATTTGATTCTTACAATTTATTGTACAATGTAGTCAATGGAATCAATCACAGAAAAAATGTTCAACGATCATTGCTAAACTTTGTGTTACAGGCCACTGGTTCCAATCAGAGTGAGAATCACAGTGAAGCTAGGTCAGTAAAAATTCTAAGGTGATATTGTCGAGACATATAACAAATTATAAATCCTAAAAAAGTATGCAAACAGGGAAGTTATTCTTGAAAATCGACAGTATTGACAAGTTTTATTCATTGATATTCACCAAAGTGGGTGACCAGTCAGTGCTTCTCTATAAACCAAGAATAACAACTAGTCAAAGCTGACAACATTCCTAGTTCATCATTGAGTAACTATTCCCAAACTAGAATCAATCTAACAATTATCATTCTAACTATGAAAATAATTAAAGCACAGTCATATAAAATCATTATTCTAAATTAATTATTGCCCTATCTTCTTTTTTTTCGCTGAAAAATAAAGAAAAAGTACTGACTTGTGAACAAGATATCATTCAATTCACATAAAGAGTAGAACACAATCATTACTTTTGGTACATATAAAAACTGTGTGGTGGTTACCCCCCCCCCCCTCATAAAAAGGGGGAAAGTTATCAGACTTTCTTTAAAACCAAACTTGATCTTGGAAAAGGTTCAATTCTCTTTTTCTGAACCTGATAATGTTCTTCTAATCACTCAAAACAAGAATGAACATAGTTTGACATTCTATTCCTGAAAACAATAACAGTCTCATCACTACAATATTTATCCCAGCTTTCAAATTATCATTTGATGACCTTGTATCTATGAATTAATTAATTTGTGCTTGAGAATATAAACAAGAACTGAATATGAAAGTCATGTACAGTATAGCAGATGAGACTGCACTAATTTCCTACCTGTAAAGAGATGTGCAAAGGCCTTCTTGAGGACCAGACTAGTCTTGTAGAGCTTCTTGGAACCCTTGTTCTGTTCAGGACTCATGTATTGTCCTCTGATCTCCTTGACCATGGAACGAGAATCAGCATTCAAGAAGATAACAATGGGGTAGTACTGCATCAGGTTCAGTTGCTCCACAGCGAATGGTGTCACATCAAGCAGACAATGTTTACCCTGTAAGGAAAGAGTGGATTAATGACAGTATCTGGGATTCAAGAGGAATAATAGTGATGAGAATATGACTAAGTCACATCATCCATGAAGACCACCAGTGCTCTGTTGAGAATAACACACATTAAACTTTAGGGTAACTTTGGCATAAATAATATGTATTGTACAACGCCTACTTAGCTTGTTGTACGTGATCAAATGGGAGGCTGAATGTCACACATTCGTACCGTTGCACACAAGACGTACAGCCCGCTGGCTAAATGCGCAATGTTGTCCAAGATCATGTGCGCTTGTGGGCCCGGCTTGTGGGATTTTGCTTTTTGCTTTCAATATTTTTGCTCCCTTTTCATAGATTACTGGAGGGAAAAACTCTTGTGTTTTTTCATATTTTCGCTAGATTCCGAGGCGTTGTACAACACAAATAGCGAATATTCTTATTCGTGCAATGGTGCGAGATTTCGCATTTGGTGAAAGAAAGAAACGCTCTATTCAACTCGGCTAACGCCTCGTTGAATAGAGCATCTTTCTTTCACCTCATGCGAAATCTCGCACCATCGCACTCATGCCTATTCGCTATTTGTATAATAATAATGCACTTGAACTATTAAACAAACATATATATTCTTTTGCACTATATGAGAACTGCTGATATGCTTGTTATCACTTAGATGTGTTATTACCAGTATCTAAGCATCAGTATTGTCTGCCAAACTTGACATCTTGTAATTTCAAGATATCAAGTTCCAACAGAAACTTCACTGATGGTACTTCCCAGCATTAATTAGAGCCATTCCACTTTTGAGTCAACAAATGTAAATGCTTTGCAATTTTAAGCCCTGATGTTACTTTCACCTGTGTACCATTGAAATTATGAAATTGGTAAATGAGTGCTCACATTACTGTATAATTCCATTCATTTTCTTTGACAAGAACAGTCAAGGATACAGGAATACTGGAATAAATGGATTATGCAGGGTTAAGGGTGTTTAAAAGTGAATTATAACATTTGAAACATATTGGCCTGTATTCTGCAGTCAGGTTTAACTTAAACTCTGGTTTAAAGTTGTGGTTTAAGTATGGGAAGCCAAAAGTATCAAAATTTTTTATTAAGTTGTACATTTCTTGTACATTGTACATGCCACCATGCAAACCTTCAAACAACATTTGTACATTTCTGATGTTTATTCTGCTCTTTCCTGATTTATTGATGGTGAAGACAATCATCTATTTATACTTCCTAGATAATAATGAATGATTTAAGAGCCAAATGAGCTGAAATATGATATCTCTACTGTTAGTGATTTATGTAACAATTGGCCATCCATACTTAAACCACAACTTTAAACCCGAGTTTAACTTAAACCCCACTTCAGAATACGGGCCACTATATTTCATCAACCAACTGGGGAATTAGCATTGCTAGATTTCTGCTACGTACCTTGTCAATGATGTCTTTGATTGAACCAATCTTAACCATGCCTTGTGGATTTATCTTCAGTTGTTCACCTGGATGCCTGTCAAAAGTGTGTTCTGTGACTGCAAGACAATCAAACAAAAATTGATAGAATGTCAACATTTTATTAATCTTGAATTTACAAGAGATGAAGTTTGGTAGATTTGACCCTGGTACGCATGGCTTACAAAATTATTCAGTATCACAATGACACCAAGCTTGATAGAAAATTCAAAAATCATTATGTATAAAGCATTTTAATATTCAGAATATTTTTTAAAAAGCACTCTGTAAATATGCAATTTACAATGCATAACAATATGGATGAATATAGGGCATGAATAATATTAAAGCCCATGGACTTCTCTCAAAACAACTACGTATTGCAAGACACACACATACCTGAAAATATGGTCTACTTACGTGGATTCTCAAATTTATCAGGCAGGGCACCCTTGAGATGGTCTCGGGCAATGTCTGCTAAAGGTCCAAAAATGACAACAGGCCTGACAAAACCAACTGTGGATAAAAGAAAATTTTAAATTCACATTAAATACAATCCATCTCTAGAACAATTTCAAATGTACATGTAATAATGTAATCCTATGCAAGTCAAGCTCACATATTTCCATATTGTTCTTTGGCAAAGCCTCTAGACATCATTGTCAATTTACTAAAGTAACTTAATTCTTACTTCAATTTTTGACCAGCACATGGTTTGGACCTAACTCTATCTCACCCCCCCCCTTCCAAATTCTAACTATGCATCTTTGAGAGAATAAAGTTAAATGCAATTACACTTGCTCTTTTGATAGACAAATTCATTCTCAGCATCTCTTCAAGCAATGCGGACAATCTACAGGTAATAAACTCAATAAGATTAGACTATCGGTTATTTCTGGTGTCAGCGGTGGGATAGTGGTGCCCTATTATCTAAACCATGAGGCTTGTCACATTCTCATACTGCCCTCTCTGAATGCAATAAAATCAGTTTACTCTTACCTGTTCCCAAAGTGACCCTCTCATAGGCAGGGAATTTACCCGGAGTTCCAGCTGGAAAGATAAGAAAAGGAAATACAGTGTATCTTGGAAAACTGATGTTTGAACAATCACAGAGATGTAGTGTACTGCTTTATTATTTGGAATATAAATCTGGTGTTAATGTGTACCTATAAGGCAAGATTTATAAATTTTATTGAACAAGTTTATTTCTTTTTCTCTGTCAATTAGGGAGTTCGGATAGCATCACTGTCATATGTTTGTATTACTCACATGAAAATTTCAAAAATAAGACAGACTGTCCAATTCTAGGAATTACAAATAAAACTACAAGAAAGAAGTCTTCTTTTTTTAGTTCAAAGCATATGACATTCCCTATATAATTTTCAAAATGACAGTTTGTTGGAAAGAATTCTTGCTTACCAAAGACAACCTCATCATATTCATCCTCAATTTCAATGCGTACGGCCGAGTTCTTGAGCTTCCTCATGCTGGCTCTATTACCCCTCCTCTTGAAAAATTCTTTCCTAGTACCACTTGTGTTGAGAAGTTTGACAGTCTCTACAGACTGCTGCGCCATGTTACTCTGAGTTGCTCTATGTAAAAACAAAACAGAAAAAACATCAATGATGATTGCAAATAACGATAGTTCTTCTTTCCAACTGCAACTATTAGTTGCATTTTCCAATTGCAGTTATTCCAGGCAATAAATTGTTTATTCATATTAAATAGGTTTTGAATGACCAAATTTCAATAGATATGCATGGTCAATGATTTCAAATGAAATTGAAGTTGAAATAACATAATATTCAAAATGAAACAAAATCAATGACAATTCTGAAAAAAAAAAATTCTAGCAGTTACATAGTTAGCAGTCCCCATTAATCTTTCCCTACCGGAATGAAAACAGCATTCTTACATGCATCAATACTGAACAAACTGTAGACTCAGCTCAATTAATTTGAATTCTAATTTGGTGGAAAGATTAATGCAATCATATGTCTTTCCAATGGCTATTAGAATTATTAAAAAAAGGAAGGTAGAAAGAAGAGGGAGAAAATGAAGAAAAAGAAATATTTGAAAATTAAGAGAAGAAACAAAAGAAATGATAATATGAAGGAGGAATAGAAAGGGATGAAGAAGAGCTGGTGGGTGTTTCATAAAGCTGTTCTTAAGATGAGAACAACTTTAAGAACAACTGGTGGTCCTTTCTTTTGGTAAATGGTATACACTATTTGCAATGGTTTAGTGCATAAGAAAGGTTCACCAGTCATTCTTAAAGTCGCTCTTAACTTACAAACAGCTTCATGAAACGGCCCCCCAGGTATGACGCTAAGACTCTGTCACATTGTTCCGTGCAAGCCTTGCAGGTGAGTTGAGGCTCATTACCCGCAACTCACTTGCAACCAAATATGAGCATGTTAAAAACTTTTCTACGTGCAAATCAGACTTGCGTGTGGGTAGCAAAAATTTACCCACAAGTTGCATGCAAGGCTTGCACAGAACAATTCGACAGAGCCTTTATCAATCTACTGTCATATTTACCTGCTATTGTTTGGAATGAGACCTCTCTCTGTTGCAATGTTATTTCTATCTAATCTGATTGCATACCAGTAACCCATTGCACCCTCAGGGAATGTGTCAACTGTTCTGAAGACTGTTCCACGAGGGAACTTCAACTCCTCACCTACTGGGTTCTCATAAGCAAAATGTGCTCTAGAAAAAATACAGGATAAAGAGAAGACCTTAATTATGGATAACAAATTAAACAGGAATGTTAGCCCTCAAAAAGTAAATCCGCTCATATCAAAAGCAAAAATTTAACTTGTCACTAGAATAAAAAAAAAAATGAAATTGAACGAGAACAAACCAGTTATAATTCTCAATACAATTACACCTTTTTTTACATACACCTCAAGAAATATAAATATAATCAGTAATTAATTCATGAAATGAATTAAATTCCGAAATATAATACAAAAAATAGATGAAACAGACAATGATTTTCCTTCCTCTCAGATATTTTATTGTACCAACTGCATGCAATACTGTTATATTGTAACCTAATTTAATTTCACAAAGTGGCTACCAATTTGGTAAAAAAAAATCTTCAGAATGGCAAAGTAGAGAGTCAGAAGATCAATAATTATTCCCTCTCAGATAAGAAAGATTCTTACTTGATGTAGAACTTGTCTCCTCTCCCAGATTCCATGACCTTTCTAAAAGCTGAACAATGAAAAGTGATACAAAACTGGTTAAGGTGAAAACTAAAATTCAAATATACTAAATACTTCAACAATACTCAATTCTTCCAAAACACTGTCATGTTTCATAGAACTTATTACCGACTATTAAAGAATCACAAAAAATGGCCGCCTTGTTTGGCATTATACATATTTCAGTTGATATTTCAGTCTAAATTTAGAGACAGCCTATCAGATCTTTGCCTTGGTGTGTAGTTTATGAAGATTTCAAATACAAATCTAGATAGTTTTTAAATTCTCCCAAGGGATTTGAACCCCGGGGCTTTGGTCCAACCTTTGATGGCTCACCTGATCTGCTGTGTCTGACTTCTAACTTGATGAAATCAGGTAATGTGAGAAGAAGAAGAGCCACCTCTTCCTTTGTCAAACCTTGGAGATAGATTTCATCATTTACCTGTGGAGGGAATGCAAGAATATTAATACCTTCAACCACATAGAACAGAATCATCATGACTTGACTTCCTGGCATCACAAATTTGGGGATAGATATATTGTTCAATATAACATTCAGATTACATTCATCTCCAGGAGCTACTTTTGATGACACACTACTGCCGAAATCTAGAACATTGTATAAGCTATAAAACTGAAATGAATGGGAATTTTCTGGGGCTCTTTATTTATTTTCTAGGGCTTAATTTTGTGAGCATTTTGGAGGCAAAATTGCCAAGCCCCCATGTTATTCTTTCCAAGATATTAACACACAATTAGAGTATCAGTTAAAATCTGACAATAGAATCTGCACAAATTCCACACAAAATGAGGGTAAGAGACACTCACACATGTGATCCTGTCTGCGATGGCTACACCAGAATTCTCTGCTGGGCTCCCTGGTTTGATACCAGCTACATAGATTCCAACCTCATTACCTCCAATAAGTTTGATGCCAACACTACCTCCTTTATTAAAGCTAACCATATGAGCATCTCCTTCAGGGTCAACTGGAATGCTGGGAAGGATAGAGGTTTATTAGATTCATTAGATATGGTGTAGCTAACTGACACATTATGCTCTTCTTTTGTAGATTATTGAATGGCATGTTCACTTACAGGTATCTTTGCATGGTCAAACAACTGGTTGGCAAATAAAGTACAACACAACACACAGAAATGTGCTACATATCAAAGTATCATAAAAAAAACCCTTAGAAGTTGTGCATAATTTGCATACACAATAGAGTACAAACTTGAATACACTTTTCATAATGATATATCATACATTAGAAAAAAGAAAATGGCAGAACATGTATTGCAGATGACTTACCCATCTCTGAAATCATCTTGGCCTGGACTGGGTGGTCTTGGGGGAGGAGGAACTATATCAAAAAATATAAAGGGAGATATATATGTCTAATAATAAGATATATCAAAAGGTAAAATTATCATGGTAACATGACACAGGAGCAATTAAATACAAAGGTTTCCCATGACAATTAATAAAATGGAAAAGCTACAAAGTCAGAATGTATAAAATGGCCCCACTGAGCAGCTGAATTAATCTTTGACAAGTGGAATGCCTCTGGCGGTCTCACCTGCATCACACAATTCAATATAGCAGCAGAAAACTACTATAACTCGCACAAGATGTTCAGTGATACTTGGTTACTCTTATTTCCATGTCTTATGAAATAGACCAATACACTTAAAGAGATATGATGGTAATTCAACGAATACCCCCAATGTGGCCAAAGTTCATTGACCTTACATGACCCTTGACCTTGATCATGTGACCTGAAACTCGCACAGGATATTCAGTGATACTTGATTACTCTTATGTCCAAGTTAAAGGGGAATCCAACCCAAATAAAGACTTGTTTTTATAAGAAAAAGAAAAATCAGACAAGTTAATAGGTGAAAGTTTGAACAATATTGGACAAACAGGAAAGTTATGAATTTTTAAAAGTTGTAAATATTGGTAATCACTATACCCATGGAGACTTCAAATTGGCCGCATATGGGATGTCATAGTGATGTAAGGCAAGGACTACTCTTCCATGTACTCCAATACATATTATGGCTAAAATGTTATTTTTCCCTAAAGTTTTATTTCAAATTATATTTTTCTTTCATGAGGACATAAAACAACATACTACCAGGATTATATTTAGATTACTGCCCCAGGGGAATAGGTACTTAGGAGAAAACCACAAATCCTGATAATAAAGTACATGGCCTAGGGGGGGGGGGGGAAAGTTGTCCTTGCCCCTTGTCATAATTTACTTACCCAGTTGCCAATTTGAAATCTACATACTATTAGTGATCTCAATTTTAAAGCAGCTATAACTTTCTTATCGCTTGTCCGATTTCTTTCAAACTTTCGCCATTCTGTTTAATTCATTTTTCTTCTTCCCAACACAACATTTTATGGCCAAGGCTGGATTCCCCTTTAAGTCATGATGGTAATTCAACAGATACCCCCATTCGGCCAAAGTTCATTGACCTTAAATGTGCACAGGATGTTCAGTGATACTTGATTACTCTTATGTCCAAGTTTTATAAACTAGACCAATATACTTTCAAAGTTATGATGGTAATTCAACAAATACCCCCAATTCGGCCAAAGTTCATTGACCCTAAATGACCTTTGACCTTGGTCATGTGACATGAAACTCGGGCAGGATGTTCAGAAATACTTGATTAACCTTATGGCCAAGTTTCATGAACTAGGTCCATATACTTTTTAAGTTATGATGTCATTTCAAAATCTTAACCTTAGGTTAAGATTTGATGTTGATGCTGCCGCCGTCGGAAAAGCGGCGCCTATAGTCTCACTCTGCTATGCAGGTGAGACAAAAACTCAGTTATGTATTAAATTTATTTCCAAACAAGAGAATATTGCATGCAAGTAATGAAGAAAGAAATGATTGAGCTGATGTCATGATCCCATTTCCTAATCTTATTTGTGTATTTGAAACTTCAATCAAGTCATCTCTTTAATAGATGTCCATGGCAGATTCTCCAATGTCACAAAATATGTTTCAGCAATGATATTACACATGAAATGAGGGGTTGGTCCTCAAATTAAATGTTTCCTGTGCATTATGATATCCACAGTTGGTTGCCAAGGCCAAAAATAAAATGATTAATTTTGAAAATTGCTTCATGAAATATAATATGAATGATAAACGTTTACAAAATCTGTGATTATTAAAGTGTAGATATAAGGATTAGAACAAATATGTAGTTGATAAATAAAATGAATAGAGGCGCTATTCCTTTAGTTTGTGCGGAGTGTCTACGTTTACCATAATCAACAGATCTGAGTCAGAGCTGATAATAGTAGTCTAATGTTGCAGGGAAAAGGTTACTCTTCTCACAGTAGAAAAATTGAAACATAACAGCATGCTAACCATTGCAGGAATAGTGCAAACTATGAATAATGCCATCACTTTATTATTTGTAATCAAATTTACTGAAACATTTAGAGCTTTGCTACTGTATTCATGAAATTCATCTAAATAAAGGCAAGAGAATTCATGTTAGGCATCCAGGACCTCTTCTGCCCCCATACTTACTGTGAATCAATCAATCTTACCATATTCATCCTCTTCATCAGGTGGAGGTGGTCTGGGTGGTGCTCCTCCTCCTGATGGTACTGCTGCTAGAAGAGGAGGAGCATTGTATGCCTCTATAGAACTTGCTATAGACACCTTGTCTGCAGCAATGGGTCTGGTGATGTCTAGGTCCATACCATCTCTTGACCGTTCAATGATTGCATGAGCATCGGCCAAACTGACCTGCTCCACTGGGGTATTGTTTATCTGAAATCACCAATATACAAACACATCATGAATGATCTTTGCAGTATATCTTTGAATTCCTCCTTTATTTACACTAAAATAAAATCATGTAATTGATACAAATAATGAGTACTTGCTGTTTGAAATTCCACTAATTCATTACAGGATTAACATATATATTGGGGCAGTATCGTCTCAAGACATATTGAACACATCAATGAAGTTGGTACAAAAAAGGCTCATCTCCAATTAATTTCCATTTGATATACTACCAAGGTATAAGACAATATACTTTTCCTGCTTGTGAGGAATGCGATTCACATGTGATTGCATTTAAAAAGTAAATAGAGGTGAAAGGTCTAAATGAGACCATGCAAACATATTGATATGTGCAACAATTTACATCAACACAAAATGTTTTAGGCATTTTGGGGGGTTGGTTTTTAGGGATATATTTGAGAAGTTCTTCTAGAAAATGAGGAAATGAAGAGCATTAATTTCGTCCAAAAAATCTAGCAGCCGTTGAAAGTTGAAACAGACTTACATGTATATCATTAAAAAAAACTTGACTCATATTTTTCACTACTCAAATATACTTCCCTTGATAAATTTCCATTATATGTTATACCTTGACTTGTATTGTAATGTGAAAATGCTCTGTATGATGCTTGTTTATGCATTTTGTAAATGGAATCAAATAAAACTACAGCCTGTATGCCTACTACCATCCTCAGATAATAATATGAGTGGGTTCATTTTATAAGAATAGTCATATTATATTGGATGGTTAAGAAAAAATACCAGAAAAATTCCAAGAGTTTGGGAAAATATTCCACGAATCACAGATGAGTGGAATATTGGCCTAACAAATGGAATATGTCTAGTATTCCATGAAATAAAGCCATCCAATATAATTATTATTATCTATCTACCCTCCCCCCAAAAAAAATGATTGAGCAAGTCATATGTCACCACAATTAGTTACTATGGCCTCACTTCAGAGGAACAAATTTGATCGTAGAAATGTGACCTACATGTAGTTTATTATGACGTCATCGAGTCTGTGCTGCGCATCGCAATACATAAATTGTTGTACGCAGTGTACATTTTACGCATTTGCAGATGCGCACTAGACTCTTCAATACGGTCTCATATTGAACAGCAAGTTCTGTACAGAAGCCAAAGGGATATTCGTCGGATTTCAGTCCTTTTTGGAATACGCTCTTATATTGAACAGGCAATCAAATGCAGAACAAAACATGCGCTTTTGCTGCATCGCTGATAAACTCCATATAGATAATAATGATAAATTACTTTAAGTTTGTGAAAATGTTTCTACTCACCCTAATGATTTCATCTCCTTTCCTGAGACCCAAGGCTGCTGCAACACCATATTCATTGAGACTATCAACAAATAGTTTATACCCAAGTCGTATCCCATAGCTCTCACTCCTGCTTTTTGAAAGTCTTATGGATTGCCTATTGTCAGGGCCATCGAGCTGTGTGTCTGAAATACGAGGGGGTCCTGTGACCTTGCGTTTAAATGTCTGTGAATGAAAATTTGAAAGACAATTACAAGAAAAGATTAGAATAGCTTACAAGGTATAGTCAACAAATAACCATGTAAAATAACCCAAAGTCTTCCCTCTTTACTTAATTCTACCAGCTTTGGCTAATCAGTCGCATATTCCTGCTTATTTTTTAAGGCATTTTTTAAGGCTAGATGTTAATTTGTAAATTATGCTATATAACTTTGGCATATCATTATTGTGAACCAAATGCAGGGGTTTCAAGATCAAGACTATAAATCATGAAAAGGTAATGGGTTTTGTTCTGTTATCCATTTTTCATTGGGGCTTGCTTCGTTTATTCAATCAAATAAACAATACAAATAGCAAAAATATTATAATATTTATACATAGATGTAGGGTTAAATCCCCCTAAAGCATGTTGCAGATAAACTTGTAGCCGAATAAAGAGCCCATGCATGTACTACACAGATAACCAAGTCATCCCTTCTGTTGATATTCAATAAAACATTAATCATTCAATTAATGAAGTTAATTAGGACACATCTAATAATTTAGCATTAAGCTCCAAATATGTTAACTAGAAGACTGCTGTCAAATGTGACAAAATTATCATTTTTTAAGCAAATGATTAGCAGTAGAAAAAAACTTATGCTCCAATGGAAACAAAAGTAAAGGATTTGCCCCTTGCAAATGATCCTGACTTGAACTATTTAATACTTTACTGAATATAGAACCGCAAACATATACACACTTGACAACTGAAAAAGATAAACATGAAGCTTTGATAACAAATGTGAATTGATTTTGCCTTACAAAAGAAAAAACTAGTACATCAATGATGTGGAGCTCATCCGGCATTTCGCAACAAAATTTAACACTATTTTAATTTCAGCCCAGTTGACACTGTAGTGAATTATATTGGTGACATAAATTGAGGATATAGAATTGAAATTGATGAAGAAATGACATAGAAGCATTTTTTTGTGATCTATGAATAAATTTCATATGAATTATGTATTAATAATTATCTAGTCAAAGTTTCTTAACTCTGTGTAGAACCTTGAACCTATTGTAGCTCTCAGATGGAACAAAAATAACCAGTCAATCAACAAATAAATAAGTAATTTTTGTGAGTTTTGAAAATATATGAATAAATTAGCATATTTAATGAGTTTCAAAATTCTATGTTGAAATTTTGTATCACCACCTCGAGCTATTATATATAGCAAACAAAATTGAAATTGATCAACAAATGAAGTTAAGAAAAAACATTTTTTTGTAATTCTGTGTAGAAGTTTGAACCTCATAAAGTTCTACAAGATTGAAGAAGAAAAAAAGTTAAAATCGGTCAACAATTAAAGAAGAAAAAGCATTTTATGTGAATTTTTAAAAATTTGCATAAATTAATTTTGCATAAATTAACATAAAAATTGTTCTAGTCAAAATTTCAAAATTCTGTGTAAAAGATTGGTGAACCTCTTGAGGCTCTACCAGATGGAAGAAAAAAAATCAAAATCGGTCAACAAATAAAGAAGCATTTTATGTGAATTTTTCAAAATTTGCATAAATCAATTTCGCATAAATTAGCATAAAAATTGTTCTGGTCAAAATTCTGTGTAGAAGTTTGGTGAACCTCATGAAGCTCTACCAGATGGAAGCAAAAAATTCAAAATCAGTCAAAAAATGAAGAAGCATTTTTGGTGAATTTTGAAAAATGCGCATAAATTAGCATATTTAATGAATTTCATAATTCTGTTTAGAAGTTTTGAATCCCCTACCTAGTGCTATCATATAAAGCAAGCAGAATTGAAATCGGACTTAAAATGGCGAAGTAGTAGCATTTTGAAATTGTGGACGGACGACAGACGACGGACGACTGATGCCACGGCACGGCATAAGCTCATCTTGCCCTTCGGGCCGGATGAGCTAAAAACATGCATTTCAATTTATACACAAGCTCATATTAGGAAGCAAAATGAAGACTGCTGATGTCTTCCCTTTTATAATCATTGGATATCTTACTAAGTGACGTCTGATTATGAAGCTCCCTGGGAGGATAGGATAGATATTATCACGCATAGCACGTATACTTTCATTATTAAACCTAATGGACAAAGTTCCACATAAAAGTCGTAAAGTGATTTAATAAGTAATAGCATGTGAGTCATTGAACAATAAAAATAGAGTGTCACACAAATGTGTATTTGACGTCAAAGAGAAAATGACTGACACTTACAATAGTGGCAACTTCTCCACCTCGTCTTAGAGAATCAAGTGCATATTGATGATACACATTTTCCATGGGGGCTCCATTTATAGATAGGATACGATCATTCTTTCTGCAAATATACAAGAACAAAACAATGAAAGACGTGATTGAAATTTTGAGCCACTATTCTCCGGGTTTGTTCATGGTTTGAGGCTTTCATAGCATATTCATATCATATAGGCTATTGAAGGAAGAAAAAAAAATACAGTCACAGAATTCTCTTTAAAACTGGATAAAAGTCAAGTGCAAAGAAAAATTATATTTTCCATATTTGAGCATGATGTTTCATTCATGTTGGTACTTTTTTTAGAAAAAAAATAATTTTCTATGCATGTGCCTTTATTTGACCACAAAAAAACATTATGAAATCTGAAATGTGTAAAAATATCGTTTACATCTTAAAATTCATTACAATTAGGAAGAAATCATGAGTGGAATGAAAGATTATCTTGCTATTATTCACACCAAATAATTTGAAAATATATTGCATTGGTTTCAGACTTTCAGACAAAAAATCTCTGTTTTGGTGCAAACCTGCCTGTGGGCAGGTGTCCTTCATAACTAGGTTCTCCTGCAAAAGTTCATTGGATATCAATGGCAGGACATGAAGGTGATGAAAGGGGACTTACTTGAGCAAGCCCTCAGCAGGACCATTGGGTGCAACATCTGACACAACGATGGAGGTCTCTCCACTCTGGAAATGTGGGTTATCCCGACCACCGCTCACTGCAATCCCGAACCCTATACCCTGGGCCTGAAAAGAAAGAGAACGATGGAAAAGTTGAACTTGAAGTGTGATGCATGAGTGTAATAAATACTGGTTTCATGAAGTTCACTCTTAGACTTTTCATTAATAACAAGAACTCTGAATATGACGCACTTTGATCCTGGCCAATCATATTGTATGAATACATGTACAAAGGCAAAAGCAAATGAAATTCCTTTCCCCATTCTCAGTGCCTATAATAAGGCAAGGAAAGAAAAGACAAGACCCGAATGTGACTGGATTAAAAGGTTAGGGGTATAGGCCTACATTTGTCTAGGCCTAGGCCTTAATCTTTACAGATGATCAATGAAAATTCCCTCATTCCCAACAAGAACACAATTCAACTTTTAGCTACACCTTAATCTTCTAAACATATTCAGGATTGAAATACTTGGCAAATTGTGATGACACTACTATGTAGGCCTAGGTCTATAAGGCTATATAAAACACATGTAAAATTGCAAACATAATTTTTTCTTATCAGCACTGGGGGGGGGGGAACCTGAAAAGAATGGGCAGAATAGTTTAAAGATTATGTTGACCGGTCAAGGTGGCCAAGGCCATGTTCTTTCAGAAACACCCGTTCCCTATTCATCAAACTTTTGTAAAGAGTTTTGTTCGATATTCACTCAAGAATAAAATATAAGCCTAATTGCACTGAATAACTTGATCATACTGACCTACATGCACATAGGGCAGGTAAATACATGTACTCTACGCGAGAGAGCAATATAAATACCATTTGAGCTTTGATTTCACATGACACATGTATTGCGATATACATCTTTTACAAAAACTTTTAAAAGTACATCCATGTCTACAGGCCTTTGCTGTGGACAATCATATGCAATTGAAAGGAAAATTATGCACTACCTGCAATTTTCATGTCAATGCTTTAATACAAATAAAAGAAAAATAAATGCAAACATCAATACATCTCTATATACTTTGATATAACATATTTTAAGTCAATTTGTCTGCTAGATTGATAAGACCAGAATTTATTCTCTTATCTTCTCTTCTAAATTGCAAATGTTTATGGAATAAAATACCTGTCATAACAACTCAACTCTGTATGAACTAGAGAACAAATTATCATCTTTTGCTTACAATTAATCACAACTAAACTAGGTGGGTTGACAGTTAAAGTATGCCTAGGATTCAAAGATTGCTATTCAATATGCAGGTACTGCATTGATGATCATCAATAGTTTTGAGGACGGGACCAGGTCACAAGATGCCAGGAGCATCCTTTAACAATTACAAATATTTACTATTCAGCTTGCTTTTTGTCACTGGCATTTTCATCTTTTTTATGCATTTTGGCAAAGGAAATATTTAGTAGTAAGCACACTCGTTCACAGCTGATGACAACAACCCATCATTGAACTAGACATGACCGTCACACTGCATGGTTATACTTCTTATTTCAAAGGTGAAAATATGGGATCATCATAAGGTCATGAAAGATAAACAACCTAGGTGACTGACATTGTGATTTCAGTTAATATCCCAGCTAAACAATGAGATATTTGGTGGATTAGGTTGAAAGTGGTAGGGTGCACAAGTAAGATTTACAGAAAAATTGCTACGCAAGCATGTATGTAGACACCTAGAGAAGAATTGTAAAATGGAATGTGAGGATGAATCAAATCTTTAAATGGAGTAGCACTAGCAATGTATTTCTAAAGTTAATACTAACTTGAGAGTACCATTTTAAACATAGCTGTTGTATATTCCTCCTCATAAAAGCCTCTATTGCCCACCGGGTATGATAATCTCACTAGTTGCAATGAACAACTTGTGTGATAGCATGACAAGTTAGAGTATAATGGAAAAGTATAAACTTCCTACGCTGGACTAAAACGCTATGGGACTGGGATTGAATAGAAAACAGGGCAGGAAGGAGAGGTAAAGTCAAAGTCAGAGGGGCCGAGAGCAATTGGGTAGAAATACATGCCTTTTCCAAAGTATTCCTCCTATCTCTATATTTCTTTAGTACTTTTCTCTCATTACCTTGTTAAATTCCAGAAGACATATTTGGTTTCTACTCTAGACATGAACCCTACCATAGTTATGACTGAAGGTCAAATCACCCTTGACCTTTGCACTACAGGGAGGATGGTTGGTAAGGATGCAGGTCATATAGTCTCCCATGAAAATAGTACAGGCCCTATATTTATGAAGGTGACTCTTCCATAAGAAATGCGGTTTCATTTTAGATTTTCAGTCACTTTTCTTTACAAACTTTGAAACATTATCCACAATACCTACTAGAATACAGGTATATTCTCAATAATGATTTTATAAAAGACTTTCCCTGCAGAGAAAAAAAAATGACTAATTGACATTGCTACAATAAAATTCTACCTACATAATTTTCCATTTCAAACATTCATCTCTTAGTACGATTCACAAATTAAAAGTCCTAGCCTATATGCTAGCCTATTTGTTTTGCTCACGGACAGTGCCTGTCAAATACCTATCATGTAGGCCTATGTACCAAGGCCTGTCTAAAAAATATATCTAGGCCTAGATGAAACATTTACAATATCAAAATAAGAGTAAACATTGTTGACGATTACATCATCAATGAAAACGAAGTCAACTTCAAAAGACTAATAGCTATTCCACCTCAAAATGATGAAGGGTTATTCTGTACAAGGCAATGGTACAGCTATGCCTTTCTGTCTCTCGTTATCATCACAGTTGGGAGTGGGAAGCATAGTCCATGCATTACTACAATCATGTCAAGACCAATTCTCGGGTTTCTGTTTTGATTTTAAACCAGCTGACTTTAAGAACTGTTTACATCACATATGAAAATATTGCCCTTTAAAACCAATGAAAGGTTGGAACTGAAATTATTCAAATGGACTTTATCACCTGCAATGTATACATTAGGTGTGTTTGTTAATGCCCCTTAAAATAACATGTATTCTGCCGTGATGAAATCTGAAAGTATCTGATATATTGCCAGCTTTGTTTTGATCATTATACATTTTTTTAATGCACTTTACATGGTAATTTACAGATATACAAAACTTATTATCTCTTTATCTCTTGTTGAAGCATTGTATGAAGGCATACATCCAATGACAAACAAGCAATCACAAGATAATTCATGAAGAAATTCACGGACCCTGAATCCAATCTCCTGTCCTATAGATCTGTAACAACAGGCCACATCCCTTTCCATTCTCTTCTCCTCATGCTACCATACACCTTCTCTTTTCTATGTTCATTCACTTTCATTCCTATTCACTTCCTAAATTTCACATCCCCTATTTCCCTCCATCCTTTAGTACTCACCCGTCTGATAGAGACTGTATCCTTCTCCCATCTCACATCTACATTTCCTCCACGATTCTGTAATATCAAAATAAAAACAGAAAAGATAAATAACACACATTAATTTAAGGTGGTCAAAAGAACATAACAAGAAGAAAAAAACACATCAAACATACATGTAATATATTTAGGCCTGTATCATTGTGAAATCTTAAACAACTAAATCGTGAATCAAATCTATTAAAGCCTAAAACAATATTTCTGATCATTTGGGAACTAACCATTATCCAAGAGAATTCACGCTTCCTTTATCGTAAAATGCCCATGGGGGGGGGGCTCCTACAAATTGACCTTTTAAATTATAAACAGACAAGTAATAGACATCCAGCAAATACAGTAATGTTTGAACTGTCCACTGGCTTCCAATGACTGCAAACACAACCCAGAAAGGTGCAACTATTCAACATATCAAATTTTCTCAGACAGGCTTGGACAATAATATACTGCAAACAGTCCATACAATTTCAGCAAAAAAAGGCACTACCTATGATCCTTTATCTCCAACATAAAACTTCTGTCTATCTCCATACGAATGATTTGAAAGAACCAAGAAATAGAAAATCATTTATTTCCCAAACATGTATTTTATGCTTGATATAGAGAACACTCAAACAAAATAACAGTCATGCCAACTAACCCCCCCCCCCCCAAAAAAAACCCCACAAATATTGAGCTCTATCTGTTCATATAAAGAAATCAAAGAAAACCTGTATATCATAACTTCACAAATCACCAGTCTCTAACCCTCAGTATATCATTGAAAAAAATATTGCTCAATTACTTTTATTTCGATTGTTGTATTGACATCAGAACTATTCCACCCTGCCCTTTCCACAAAATGCTTATGTGTAGGCCTACATGAAGATAATAACGGGAACACTTTTTATTAAACCACTTAAGCATGGGATGAAGAGTCTCACCTTTTTATAGACCTACATGTAGGCATGTCATGTACTTCCAACAATTTATATTGAGGTGATAAAGTGGAGTAAACCTTTCTCAATGAGCTGTGATTTTCAGCAGAATGCATGTTTACTTTGATGTAGACCTACACGTTCATAAGAATAGTTGACTCATCAAACAATCTTAACTTTATCTTCAGAAAGAAATTCAACCCCCAGAAAATAGGGAAGTCACATGATATTGTTTTCCAATATACACCCCCTCTACTGGCCAATACAGTCACACCATGCAGAGACCCTGGCATTCATTGTAGCCTTCGCACTGCACTCACTAATGCATGAAATATGTCTGTCAACAAACCACCCAAAACAGGACTCATTATGTCAACAAAAGGCATACTCATGGACTGTTTGGTAATCAAATTCCAATCTATACCCAATAATAATTCATATTCATAATGCAATACACTGAGCTGGAAAAACAACCCTCTCCTTCAAACAAATTGGAATTCAATCTATAGCCTATAAGCCTGGGTATTGTTCCACAAGCAATCGATCTTTCATACTGATTAGATTAAACTACATGTCTAAATTGAGGGATCAGGCTTTCCATGGCATGAATTTCAAATGTAATTACTATTGTCACATATTGTCTAATGAAGCTCATTTGATGGAATAACTAAATCCTTTTAACAGATACATTTCAGGTCTACATTGAACCTTGGACACATTAGTAGAAGTTCACCCTAACAAAAAGTTTGTTGTAAAAATATCAGAAAAAATATATATTAGCAAAGTTTTGAGGAAAATCCATCAAAGAATAAAAAAATTATTAAAAGTTATGATTATTTGATTTATGACATCATATGAGAGCTTTGCTGTATCCTAAGGTGACAGATTAATGAAATGTCATTTTCTCAATAAATTGAAAATGGTTTTTTATTATACCTTCAACAGAAATTGTTCATTAAAAGATATTCTGTTCACTGATCAGTGATTTGCAAAGGTGTACAAGAAGGCCTTTATTTTACATTAATGAAGAATGTGAATAAAGTCATGTTTTAATAGCAGACACATTACACTGCAGGCAAGCAATGCAGAGATGTGTAATAATACATACATACACTTGGGGAACTTTTCATGAAAGGACTTATCAGACGTTTTATCCAACAGTTACTACAGTAACAGTGGCTCTCAGCAAATTAGAATCAAGAAATGTTGTCGGATCTGACAACATGCCGGATATAATGGTGATGAAACGCTCCCAAGGTCTGAAAATTCACTTATCAATACACAAACACACAAATACACAAATAATAATTCGAATTGTGGGTTTCCGATTCCCCATGTATATGTACAAATGTATACGTAACTTTGGATGTATGCCAATACATTTCAATCTTTGAAGATAAATTGAATCTTTTTTACAGCCACAGGGCATTTTTTTATTATATCAGATGCTCATTTTTTGAATTAAACTTTTCTCTTGGAAAAAGCAATTTACTCCATAATGTGAATTGCTATAAAGTCTTCAAATGTAATAGATACACGTACTGTAGACTTCATACAGGGGCAGGGTGTCCTTCACTTTTCAAGGCTGCACGTGCTTATAAATCTCTTTATCTGATAATTCCATTTTCATTTATGATTTCAGCATGATGTCATTAAATTTAAATAAAATTTGAAAACACAAACATCCATTTGACAGGCAAAGACTGCATAATCATCCCACATGAATTCTCATTAAAAATTACAGCAAGACTACAATAACAGTTAAATTCAACCGACCACACCCCCTCCCATTTTTTCTCTTTTTTTTGACAGGGGTGTGCATCAAGAAATCTCAAAATGGGGTCTAAGGAACTGACAACATGTTAGGAACAATGATACTTGGGAACTGCATATTAATAACACGCATGCAACCACAATTGAAGAGCGTATTTGATTTTTGTAATGAGCCCGATAAGTCTATCTTTATACTTTGGCTAGACTCTGGACAGTGAATCCTTCACTTTTGTGATGGTACACTGCATTTCTTTAACCCCATACTATCCTTAACCCCGGACTATCCTTAACCCCATACTATCTTTTTTTCGATTCACACTGTCTTTCTCAACCCCATACTATCTGCTCAACCTATAATGCCTTATCACCGGACTATCCCTCAGCTCATGAATATTGATGATTTTACCATACAGAGCGTGATTAATGTGCAATTCGACTTCTGTGATTGGCTAATGCTTAGCCCCACTTTCCTTAGCCCTGTTTCGTTTTCACACTGCATCTCTTCGCACCGCAAATGTGGAGCTAGCACCACAATAAGCTGGCTAACCCTGCTTTTTTGTAGGGCCAGATAGTACCGTACCATTTACCGTGTTAGCCCACTTTGCTAAAACGTAGTGTGAAAACGAAGTGGGCTAAGCTTAACCCCGGGAAATTTGTGGGGCTAAGACCCCCCCCTTAGCCCCACCAATTTCCGACAAAAAGTGCGGTGGGAAAAGCATATCAGACAATGCCTCGCTAATGTTTAAGCTGTCAAGGCCATCGAAGAGCAAGAAAGCTAAGGAGATCATAGGAATTTTGTGCAAAAGACTAGGGTGCATGACCACTGCCTTTGCTATTTTATGTTAGGAAGGTTCTTCACCTCTGAAGCTGGGCTGAGCAGCTTCTGAATGGCTTCTGTGTGGAACTGAGTATCTGTAGAACTAAAATCCAGGTCTGAAAAAGGGGGTTGTCAAAGTAGTATTCTTTTTTTGCCACAATATACATTAGTGCCCCCCATGCCCTTTGTAAAATGTTGTTTATTCATAGTTTCATACTCCCCTACCATTATAAGGAATCCCCACTGGTCCCATGATTATTTCAACCCCTTTCAAACTGAAGAGGGAAACTCTGTTTGAGTAGAGCATGGACTCTTTCTTTCTTTTCAGATGTCCTTTTTTAAGGAAAATCATAAAAAACCAGGTGTTTTCATGTTTTTGTTTGTTTTGCTCATTGCTTCTCATAAAATTCTGCAGAACAAAAGAATAAAATATTTGTTTGCCCTGCCCAGCCCCATCCTACATGTAGATCTTCCCTGTATATAAAAAAACATATTATAGTACTGCAAAGCTTATGACTATCCAAAAAAGAACCATATGAACAAATAATTTGCAAGTTCAATGGCACATGCCACATACATGAAATGTTTTGCTCTCTCTTGTCTGATCCTACCATAAGCTTTAATAATTACTTGTTATTTGCACGCATCTCACTGAAATGTTGGATCATGTTAGCAATCTCTCTTGTCAAGAGACAAGAGGTGTGCCTGGGAATAAACAAGCTGGTTAATTCTGAAGTGTCCTGTCCCGTTATCAGTACATATATACTCTATAAATTGTTAGATCTAAAAATGAAATTGAGAATAGAACCCATGGTTGCTTTCACACTAGGTGGTTTCAGACCGCCTCAAAGTTTGTCAGTTTCAGGTATTCTCTGATCAGGAAATTTACCGATCAGAAAAAACCAGGTATTTTGGTAATGTGAAAGCAAACTACGCGTAATTTCCCGAAAGAAAATACCCGCTAAATAGTAGGAACTTGGCGAAATTACGAGAACTTTCGCGGGGATTTTTCCAAGGTCGCAGGCATTTTGGCAATGTGAAAGCAATTTACGGAACTTTTAGCCAAGCGTGTCATTGGGCGGGAAGCCGTGGGTGGCTGCTGGGCTAGTGATTTTGAATCTCACGCCTTGCCTGCTAATCAGACCATACTGCGCATGCTCGTAACTTCAGGAACTTATCCCAAAGGGTATGTTTCGGGGAGGTGTGAATGCAGGAATAATTAATGGGTATTTTTTAGCCTAAAAAAGTTCTCGTAATTTAATGGGGATTCTTGTGATCGAGGTGGTTTGAAACCACCTACTAGGGTGGAAAGTACAGAGACGAATCACTGTAAAGAGCTCCGGCCTGCATTCCATTGCAGAACTAGCTTTCATCTCTCACTAAACGGGCTGGCATACCCCAAAGCTCAAATGTCTCCATTTTGGAAGTCAAATTACAAAGCATTTCATCCAAGCTGTTTGTATTTTGTATTTCTTCTCTCTTCATCTGAACTGAGGCCTTAAGCCATGAGGTGGAAGTTATTTTGGCTCAAACCAAAATACGGTCACATTCTTTCAAACATTGTCATAGGTAGAGGTTAGATGCTGCCCATTTTCCCCATAGCAGAAAAGGTTCAGAAAGGTGAAGCAAATTGGGTCAAGCAGTGAAAGTATCATCCAATCGGAATTCTCCATGAAACTTACTCAAGCCAGATTTCCCTTCTACTCTGACTGCCCATTTACAATGGTGCTATTACGGACATTCCCTATATCAGGGTCTTTATCATGATGAGCTTTACCCATGTACCACTTTCACACCAAGGTCCGGTTGCAGAGACAGTACCAAGCGACTGATAAAACCACGGTATAAAAGCATATCATCGTACTCATCAACCGATTAGTGCAAACGTTCAGTCGCTGAGTCCGACCTTAGAGGTACTTCAGCGACCGATGCAAGCTTGATACGACAGCACATCCTACTTACATGTAGTGACCGATTGAAATGCAAGGACCCCCTCCCTACATGCCCACGCGCTACCTCTATTTCTGCTTCGGGCTAGGTCAGCTATACAGCGACCGATTGCTCTGGGCCTGACCAAATTTTGACAGTGGTGTGAAAGCACATCAGATCGGTCGCTTGGTATGGTTTCTGCAACCGAACCCAGGGACCGTACCCTGGTGTGAAAGCGTTATAAGTGAACTGGCATTGTGGAAAAGGGATAAAAATACAAGAATCTAAGGCAATAAATTTTAAGTATGCACAAGATTTTGAGGACCTACTTTTGGCTCAACTCCAATTTTCTGTTTATTTTTATGCAACTCACCCATTTGGGTTCAGAGTTGTTGCTGAAAACCAAACCCATTTCTTCTTTGCTTTAAAAAATTGATTTTCATAAACCAGAGTAAGGTAAGGACATGAAAGCCAAAAATACTTTGAATTCGCCCCCCCCCCCACTTCCCTCCCGAGAATCAGCCACAAATTAATCATCAGAAGTTCAGAGATCCATTCAAATTTCTTATTCTCATGACAATTATCTGTATGCATTCGCTGTCAGTTGTCATTCCTAATCTTTAATCTACATGTAACTTCAAACAAATAATCTGATACTGTAATTAAACTACAACTGAACTAGAATGATGTCACCATATAAAGGCTTACAAAAGGGCACTCTTTTAATTTCTATTATATACAATAAATGATCCAAATAATTTAATTTTTCTTATCAAACAGGATAATTTCAGTGTCGAAATCCTTTAAAAACAAGTTTCATGATAAAAATAAGAGTTACCGAAACCAAGCTAGCCTGGTAAAATAATGGATTATAATTCAGTATTGCTAATAGATTCCAAATAAATGACTCAGATTTCAGTAACCACAGATTAATGGCACAATATTTACATTTTCATATATTCTCCCACATCTTGTTATCTGCCTTTGTAAAATAATAAAATAGGATTTATAATGGCCTTCACAACTAAAAATCAACAATAAATATTTATTATGCTTACCAAGGTTGAACTTCCACTGTCATAGTGTCTGTAAAAGTAAACAAAAGATAAATAGATTATGATGACTGAATGGCAATGATTAACCTAATATACCACACATTGGAAAATCATAATCAGTGCAGAATGGTCAGTAAAAGTGTGTTATTGATACAAAAAATTAAACAAAAGCTAAATTTATGCAACTTGACAAAGTTGTTCATCGAGTTTGGAATGTCATATAGCAGTCCAGGCTAGAGGGGGATTGTTATACAATTTTTTATGGTTTCTTGTCAATTCAAAGGTGCTAATTCCAAATCTAACCTTGAGCATTTTCCGCATATTGGCAAAACTCAATATGGCAGCCAAAATATGAAATTACCCATGGAAATAACAAAATTGCACACACGTTGACTATAAAATGCCTGTAATTGTGAAGCAAGATGTCTCAAAACATGATTGTTGACAAAGTATTCATTTTTTTCATATTTAAAATGGCAATCAAAACCCCTAGGTATATCATGTGTTCGATTCTTCGATATGAATGGGGAAAATAACTTTCAGAGTGAGCTCTATTAAAATGCATGCAATTGTGATCTAAGAGTGAAGTACTGTCTGAAAACAGGTTGCTAACGAAATATCATTACTTAGATGTCATGTATATGATAAATGCTGTATTTTGCTGGTCCAAATGGCTGCCATACGTCCCTTAATATACATGTATCAATGAACAATTTGAGTGGAGACAAACAATGATTGTGTTTCGTGAGTTTAATATTGCCTAAAAAGTTAAAAACGTGATATAAACTAAAATATATAATTTCTCCTGCTACATATGTGAGAGTTACACAACTCAATGCTTGAAATTGCATAGTAACTAACAAATACCAAAATATATTTCGTATTTTCACAGCATCTTATTCTCCACTGGCTAGCATAAAAAGCTTTGTAGTTAAAGGTAAATGCCAGTTTTGGTAACGATCTCAAAATGACTTTTTACATAATCCAATGTAATGACCACCCAAGTGTCTGTTTATATGAATAAAAAATATGTGCCAAAGGATTCTGGAAGAAATTGTGTAATTGCTGAGAAATAAGCAAAATAAGCGCGGATTTGGGCACTTCCGTCGGGTCTTTATTCCAGCAATAAGATATACACTGTCCCACATGTGCCTACTACATGTATATAATCGTCGATCTAGATCTGGTACATGCAGTTACATAAACTGAACTTTGAAGAAATAATAAAATCTAAGCTGAACAACAATCACACTGAAGATCGCCAACACAGATAGGCACACGTGGGACAGTGTATATCATATTGCTGGAATAAAGACCCAACGGAAAAGCCCGAATCCGCGCTTATTTTGCTTATTTCTCAGCAATTACACAATTTCTTCCAGAATCCTCCCGCATGTATTTTTTATTCATATAAACAGACACATGGGTGGTCATTATATTGGATTCTGTAAAAAGTCATTTTGAGGTCGTTACCACAACTGGTATTTACCTTAAGTTAAAGGGGAATGAAACCTTTGGAATGAGTAGGCTTGTGTTGAAACAGAAAAATCAAAGAATAACAATAAAGAAAGTTTGAGAAAAATTGGATAAACAATGAGAAAGTTATGAGCATTTGAATATTGCAATCACTAATGCTATGGAGATCCTCTCATTGGCAATGCGACAATGATGTGTGATGTCACATGTGAACAACTTTCCCTTTGATGGACTATAAAATACCTCCAAAATGTCTCTTTTTGCCTTTTCTTATGGTGATACAAACTTTCATCCGTGATGTATTCTTTAAAAATCTGTATTACATGCCCTCCTATAGAAAGAATACATGATCTACTGATAGATGTGATAAAAGAGGCAATTTAAGTGAAATATATACGAGTGTAATGGGGAGAGTTGTTCATCAGTGACATCACACATCTTTGCCGCATTGCAAACGTGAGGATCTCCATAGCATTAGTGATCGCAATATTCAAATGCTCATAACCTTCTCATTATTTGTCCGATTTTTCTCAAACTTTCGTTGATCTGTTTCTTTGATTTTTCTGCTTTCACACAAGCTATCTTGTTCTAAAGGTTTCATTCTCCTTTAATTCACATTTTGTTTTCAGCTTTAGATAAAACTAATTATACCCTTTTTACACAGGATTTTCTTAACCCCGGACTATCGCTAACCCCATACTATCCTATACCCCGTACTATTTTTTTTCCTTTTCACACATGCCAAATTGTTATTGCTAACCCCGGATAAGGAATGCTTGCTTTTCACACACGAAACTCGCTAACCCCGGACTAGTGGTAGCTCATGAATATTCACGAGCGTCGATGAGGAAAGTATTAAAACAAGAATTCCAACTCGCTAACTAATGGCGCGCGCTTTTTCTCAATGCCATGTTCGTTGCGTGAATATTTTGCTTCCCTCTGATTGGACAACAGGGCCGGATCTGTTGCGAGGCATGAATGGGAGTGCTCAGCCCACTTTCGTTTTACACTAGCGATCTTAATCCCGTACTATCGCTCTTACATGTAGCACCGCAATTGCTGGGATAACCCTGCTTTTTTGCAGGGCCAAATAATCCCATACTAAAGGTGGGGTTAGCCCACTTTGCAAAAATGCTGTGTAAAAACAAAGTGGGCTAAGCTTAACCCTGTACTATAGGTGGGGCTAAATGGCAATTTAGCCCCACCTAGAGTACGGGTTAAGGAAATTTTATTGTGTGTAAAAAGGGTATTAGGTATCAGATGAACTACCTAAGGAAAGACAAGGAGATGGCAAATATGAAAAAAAAATGGATTTGGTTTTACTTAAAACAACTCACGCATTTCACTTATTTCACGTACCACAAAGAAGAAAATGAAACTGAAAATTTGTAAAATCCTGGGATATGTCTGGCTGTGTTTATGCTTCCATTTCAAAGACAAATCAGCGCTTTTTTTTTAAAAACAGAAATCAGTTTAAATGATTTTATTTTCCAGAGATGAAATAACGATCAGCAGCTGGCTTATCGCAAGTTTCATTGAATTAGGTGTGCCCTATTTCCGAAAGGTTAATACCACTATTTAACTTTGTACAACTTCTGATATTTTTTAGTTACGGTATTGTTTTGTTTATTTATTTTTCAAAGCCATAGAACGTCTATCATATAAATAAACAGTTAAAATTCATTAATTAATTACTACTGACTCAGTCTACTGTTTCCTCATGACAACTCGTGTTTTGTACATAGTTTGATCCCTTAACATTCATTTAGATGACAAATTACAAGAGATTTTACAATGATGGTACTTAATTTAATAATCAAACAACTTGTTGGCCATTATTAGAACCATGTGACAGCATTTGCAATCAAATTTTCATTCACACTAGAAACATGCACCAAATGACACCATTGGAACATGATTACGCTCATGGTCTTGTTTATGGTATTGGTCCCCTGCAGGAACTGAGATTTCTAGCAAAATGCCATTCGTAAATGCACCTTTTTTGCAAGTTTACAATCAACATGTGAATTTGAGAAAGGACGCAACGTGTATAAAATCGTTGATTCTTGCCTGAAAAGTGGAAGCATAAACACACCCTTAGAGGGTCAGTGTGAGAGTGGCTTTTTGCATACCTTTGCGTATTGTTTATAACTGGAATCAAATGTTCACCAGATCAAGTGCTCTCCAAGCTGTCAAATTACAGTTTTGACAAGGGCTCTTACCATTCAACCAATGCAAGGGTTTAAATGTGACAGGTTTGGTTAGCTGATAATGACAGGAGTTATCACAGATCACATGCCAAGAAAGCTTGCCTTTCTCCTGACACCCATTAAAGGATGGATTAAATTCCATCAAAGTAGAAAAAAATCAAAGAGAATGAAAGGTATAATACCAGTCTTAACTTTGATTTTTTTAAAACCTGCCAATTTGAGACAAAATATAAGTCTAAGAAGCAAAAAAAAAAAAAATTGAGGTTCACACTTTGGAGTACACTGGACTTGAGAACTACCGATGGAAACAGCAGGTGCTGTGAGCCGGCAAAGCCTTATTGCAACAGCTCAGGGGCAAAAAAATTGCATTCCATTTCCATCAACATTTTGTAAATATATAACTATCATAACTGCAAATATTGCAGTATCTTTGATAAAACCCTACAAATGTTTTGATTTACAAAGTTACAATTACCTAGTGATTTGGGCGCCAAATTGCGCGATGATCTTGGGATAGTGCGTTGGTAGGGAGATGCAGCGCGCGCGCAGGAAAAGTTGTGTACTCTATATTCGGCACGCAGGTTCATTGTAATGAACTAGCAAATCAAATGGGTATATCCCAGTTATCTATGTATATTTGGGGGTATATTCTTTCAGGGACATTGTGATTACTTTGCTTTATGTTGGCAAAAATTGGGAGTCTGTTCTATACAGAGTATGAGGCCGTTCTCATTACGCTTTCTAAAACTAGTTTACTGGAAACCGATTCAGGAAACCACTTTGGAAGATCGCTTTGCTAGCGTTCCCACTTGATCACACGAAAGTGGTTTTCAAAATCACTTCACGTAAAGCGCTCTGGTTGCTATGGAAACGCTCTCAGTGGGGTGACACGTTTTGCGTGAAATTCAAAACCGCAGCATAGGCATTCTACACCTGTCATGTGGAGCAGCGCGCTCAAAATGTGCGAAGATCGCTTCCTGAAGAACGGTTGTGTCCTCACTTACGCTAAAACTAGTTTAACGAGGCAAAGCGATCTTGAAAACTACATCTCAAGGTGGTTTTCCAAACTGTTTTGGAAGATCGCTTCCAAGACCGCTTTGACCGTTCTCACTACGCGTTTAACTAGTTTCCAGTAAACTAGTTTTAAGAACGTAGTGAGAACAGCCTCTATGACTATGCTAACTTGGTCATTATGAACCATGATTATAACAAGGCTCAGCAACCAATCAATATCAAGGTTTCCATAAAATGTCAAAATTATCATAATCCGTACTCTTTATGAAACAAGGACCCTGGTAGTGGTAGCATATGCCCTTTGGCTATCATAATGATACATGTATGAATGTAGTAGTTATTCTTTTACTGACATACATGTAAACACCAAAAGACAAACATTTGTAAAAACACATTCATCTCCTCTTGGATGAGTGGCCTCTATCTGAAACTTACAACTAATAATGATAATACTGCAACTGATGATACACCCTGGGGTTTACTGATTCTTATTAGTACTTCAGTTACGCCTAGATGTGAATGTCAAAGGGTTACTTTGCATGTTGTGCTAACAGAAGGAAATAAGTGAAACAAGTAAATATCAAAGATGAGAAACAGCTTCCCTATTCTAATAGAAGTTAACTGGGAATATTACTGGCACGGTTGCATTTCCCCTTTAATAAGGTGTATAGATCTGCCCTGGATTTATACCATTTTTTTATGACAGCGTACATAAATCACATCCCCGAAAGTCTGTCTCAAAACTATGCATGTTTCAACCTCAGACTTCTTAAGTAGTAAATTCACAGTTTATTTTTTCCTAGTGAGTGATGTGAATATCACTGGGAAGGAAGCTTTATCAATCTTTTCCCTCACAAGCTACTCATTCTTTTGAAAATTAAAATGAGTTAAATTATAACAAGTTCTTCAACATGCTTCTCCTTGATGATGATTACAGCCACCTCAAACCAAGGATCCTACTATCTAGAACTAAAAAAATCAAGCTGCAATGGAGTAAGCAAGATGCCCTTTTTTTATCTGAAGTGTTTAATACACCTTGAACTGCTTTTGATCATCAAGTATTTCCTTAATTAACCTAAGTTGATAGAATATGTCACTCATTAACAACTATTGCACATACAAAAACTGGTCATAATGCAGACCGATCAAGGTTCATATCATTTCAATGACTATTAATTCATTAGTTAAGCTGTACTCATAAAAAAGGACTTTTTTAAGCCAGATGGCTTCATAGCAATACCTGTTAGGCTGCCTACTTGCATGGGCCTACATGATACATGATAGTTATCCAAAGTAAAAAAGACATTACATACCCATTGATACGGCCCCCATAGCCAGTATCCATCATGGTTACTTCTTCCCTTTTACTCTGTCTCTGTTGATTGGTCTTTGATCAACTGGATAAGAATAGTTCAATTCTCAATGTTCCTTCTTTACGTATCTTGGGTGTCCTGGGCCATCGACAGATCACAAAGTATATTGTTGTAAAATCTTCTCTAGGCTGCAATTCTGTGAAAGGAGAAGGAAATTATTGAAAAGTGTAAATATAACATGAAACAAGCCCATAAAAATGTCTCAATCATTTACAAAAGAAATACTTTGAAAGAAGTAATGACACAAATGTTAACAATATGACTGAGATATTCAAAGGCATTTTTTCAATACTGAAACACCATATCATGAAATTGTGTCTGACACATCTAGAATGATTGCCGGAGAGTGCCATATTTAAATTCTAATGGGTAAAAGATGCATTCAAAGACCCCTGTGCTTTTGTCTGTCACGTTTGTAATATTGTAATGTTCCAATGATACTTTAGTATAGTTCACATTACTGACTCTTTTATCAAAGCTTTAGACAGGCTGTAATTTTTTTTTCATAATATATTTCAGGCTGTAATCTCTCTTTTTTCATAATATACTTCTATCGCCAATAAGAGATGTTTGAGAATGGATGTTGTGCCTTCTCGAGCATTCCTGTAAATGTGGACAAACAGATTCCTAGTTTTTGCTGATGCAGCAGAACATTCATCATGACAAATTTCACTTTCTTGACAAATAATCTTCATTCTCAAAAATACTTAATCATTCCATACATCAAGTTCTATTTATACATCATTGCACTTGTCCTCGATATGCACATCTCAGAACCAGGACAATGGGATTTACAAATCAAGAGTTAGAACGTCCCTACTGGCACCCTAAAACATCATGTTGCACCCCTGGATATCCATGCTGCAAAGACTGTCAACAAAATTGGACCAACGAGTTTTCAGATGAAGGGGCAGCTGTACTTTTTTTATTCATTTGCATACACTGTATATAGTTCTTTATAAATTCCATTCTATGTAACATAAGGATGAAATGAAACAAAAAAAAGGCTTTCCTCTCAAATGTTATAACATGAAGGGCTTTTTATACCAATATCATTTTTCACCCATGAGAAAATGTTGCAACTTGTCAGCAAGAGAGATTGCCAATCAAATCGGCAGGCTCCTGTACTTTTTCAGAAGTCAAGTTTTACCTAATCTTCTTGATCTGTTTCTCATATGCAATAAAACCCATTTGTAAAATCAATATAAGCACAATTTCAACAATGGGTAAATTTCCTGTAAAAAAATCATATTTTCTATGTTGATTGGTAATTTTTTAACTTTAATTTTATTGTTAAGCTCATAGGGACAACTTCTTCCATCAAAATTTAACAAAGAAAATTGTATAATACATGTAGACTACTCTTATACTGTGCTAAGGCACAGAAAACATGGGTTTATATAAACTGAATATTTTGGCCATATATCTCTTGAATATTATAAGAAACAACAGAGCCTCCATTGTAAATTTGCTCATGCTAAATCCCATGTTCAAGCTGTGATGTAATGATTGCATGATACCAAAGGTAAAATGGTGTGTATGAATGGGGTATTGAGAAGTCTATGAACAGGTGCATCATGCTTGGATATTTGTGACCCGATCTAACCCCCACCTGAGATAGATACATGATCACCAGCCACCAATATAATGTTCTTTGGTTGAAATGATATTTAATGTGCATGACAGAAATAAATAACTTTTCTCAACTTGTCAGATATAAAATTGACTCAAAAACAAAAAGCTTATTCAATATGACAGTTCATGTAACTGGCATTGAATGTGTACAAAGAGTATATGAACACATACATGTACATGGAGGCTCATTATTCTCAAGTCCAGAGAAACGGAGGCCACGGTCTATTAAAATCTTTGGTCAAATTCTGGGAAAATTTTAAAGTTGTGTTTAAATAATGTTTTTTTATGTATATTGTACCCTCTCCTCATGTTTTGGTGAAGAAAACTATTTTAGTTATTTCTAAACAGTCAATTAAGGGTCAAATGAGCTGACAAACTGAGTATGACTGGAAGAGATATGCATCACAAATGGTTATCAACCGGTAAATCAAATCTTTAGAATAAGTTTGGATTAAACAAGACTTCAGAAAAGGGGCCAATAGGTGTAACAAGATCACCAAACAAGAAAATAAACTGTGGGGTGAAATTAAGTGCATGACACTTTCAAATGTTTGTAATGCATAACATCAGGTACAGACCTATATTCAGTGTTTCACTTTAATGTATCAAACTTTCAAGGAAAATATTATGGCATTTAATGTATTGACCTAAATATATACCATTACTTCTATCCTTGTTAACCTCTGGCTTTTAATGATTCCTCCACCATGTAAAACGATTACATTTTATATGATGATTTGTATGAAATGAAATAAATTGTACTTTTAATAAGATCAGCTCCAAACACGTCTGCTTGAATATGCCAATGTAGAATAATACAGATACAAAACACATCATTAGGTGGTTTCAAACCGCCTCGACCACAAGAATCCCCGTTAAATTACGAGAACTTTTATTGGCTAAAAAATACCCATTAATTATTCCTGCATTCACACCGCCCCGCGACGTACCCTTCGGGATAAGTTCCCGAAGTTACGAGCATGCGCAGTATGGTCTGATAAGCAGGCAAGGCGCGAGATTCAAATTCACTAGCCCAGCAGCCACCCACGCCGCCGCGTCCAACGACTTGCTGGGCTAAAAGTTCAAGTAATTTGCTTTCACATCGCCAAAATACCTGCGACCTTGGAAAAATCCCCACGAAAGTTCTCGTAATTTCGCCAAGTACCTACTATTTTGCTGGTATTTTCTTTTGGGGAAATTACGCGTAGTTTGCTTTCACATTACCAAAATACCTGGTATTTTCTGATCGGGGTAAATTTCCCGATCAGAGAATAGCTGGAACTGGCGAACTTCGAGGCGGTCTGAAACCACCTAATAAGTCCTGAGAGACAGTACTGCCCAGTAAGCAGCAGAGGACAGTGTCATATCCCGCCATCTCCAAGTTGATTCAAATGAAACACACAACTTTTCGATTTACTGGGTGCAAGTCAGAAAATTTGTGTTTCAATTTCCCAAGCAGGAAATGCAGATCAATGTGTCACTTAAAATTATTAAAAATAACAATTCCAACAAACTATCGCAAGAATTTAATGACAAAAATACTCTTAACTTGATTCTAAAGGCAAGTGATTTAAGCATGTATCTTGTGAGTTCCAGGAGTCTTGTGACTACCACCTGGTTCCAAATTCCCATTTGACAGGTATATTATAGGATAGATATGAAATGTATGTTCAAAGGCCAAACTACAAATCAACTGACATGACAGCAGGCAACAGATGGCTTTATGAACCCTGACACTTCCACACAATAATTAGGTGACAAAAACAAGCACATCATTTATCGCAAATTCAGTATACTGATTTTATTGTCCAATGTAGGAAAAAAATCCGTCCTTAACTATAGAAATATCATTCTTACATTATTTATCCTCAAATTAAAAAAAATATTTCACAACGCTTTTCAACAAAAACAATGGGTCATTGGTACTAACATGTACTTTTAATTTTGTTTTTCCATTTTTTGTACATAATGATCCGGTAACATATAAGAGCCCCGAGTGTGAGTGAAACCAACTGTTTTCAAATACAATACCCAGTAGGGCCTACCCCTCTGCTGGCCATAAAAAGGAAGCCTCACCATCTTCTATTTATGGTAAAGGTTTCTTCTTCAAGTACAAAGGGTCAAGGGTTTCAACATTTGACATTGAAGATTTATGTTTGGGACTTCCATGGATGACAAAGCAATTTTTTATTATAAAATACAAGATATGATAAAATAGGTCGGGTGATATTCTTTTGCTGACTTCTCTAGAAAGCTTCTTGAAAGCAATACACGGAGTTGCACTTGGATTCATAAAAATGAAAAAACCTCAATATAATTTGGTGTGATTCTAGAGTCACATGTTCCATGCAGCACAAGTTCCATGGTTCGTCATGAGCAAAATTTCCCTTTAGTTCTATAGGTAGGGCCAAATGGCAAGTTGGCCCCACCTATGACCTACCATAACTTTTCTGCAAAGGTACCACCAATAGTCCAGTGCACAGAAACATTAGCACTAACAATAAACATAGTTTATGTTACAACTGGTAATATAATAGTGATGCCTAATGTTACAACAATACATTACTTACACATTGGAATAAATGTTTTGATTTCACAATCTGAAAGATGTGACTGGGCTTACTTAGCAGACTTAGCAATGTTGGACTAAGGCTGCGTTTATGCGACCTCGACCCAGAATCACGATTCGAATCACCATTTGAATCATGATTCAAAACAGCAGCATGAATCACGATCCGACAGAATCAGTGTTTATACGACCATCTTTCTAACGCTGTTTCTCCCTGAATTCGGGCCGATCCAGTGCGCATCACAGTGCGCAGTTTGACCCAGGAAGTATAGGTCAACATTTTCGCACGTGTTTCTAACTTCACGTCGGCTGCTAGATTTTTGCTGCCGCCGGAGCTAACGCGCGATCGTTTGTGCAAGTGCAACGCTTACTCGGCTTCCGAAAAAAATATTTTACTTCCAGAATTCCGTGTATTGTACCTCGTATTGTTTTTGATCGGGAACCAGAAGGGGTCATCATCCTCCCTCCCACCTCCCGATCGATTTTTCTTGTCTATGATGGTCCTGTACTGGGCACAAATTCTGTTAATTTTGTCTCGACAGGCGGTGCCACATCTCCATTGAAATCCCTCCCTCGCAAGCGCCGCTGAAAGGGATTGTCTTATTTCTGTGAATCCCGGTAAGGGATGCTTGTGCTTCAGGCTGAGCCCAAAGCACAAGCAGAGCCCTGAGTTCATCGTCAGTCCAATTTGTGCCTTTGGAACTTGAAGAAATGATGGATGAAAACAATGAATATACAAATGACGCTACAGTACAACCCCGGGGGTACAATACACAGAATGATAATTCCTAAATGCTGGCAATACTGCTACACGAAAATTAACCTGCACGAAACACAGCGCGCGCCTTTGAGTCGAACCCGGAAGAAGCACGACACAATGACGTCATAGAATCATGATTCAAATCACGATATCGCATTGTTGGTATAAGAATCCAAGATTCACATATAATTATTGAATGGACCCATAAAAGAAATTAAATACAGTATCAAAACTATTGAAATTTCTCATCAAATGTGGGTTCGAATCCCAGCCATGGCGTAATTTCCTTCAGCAAGAAATTTATCCACATTGTGCTGCACTCGACCCAGGTGAGGTAAATGGGTACCGGCAGGAAGTAATTCCTCAAAAAGCTGTGTGCACCGAGAAGGTAGCCTAGCTTAGCCGGGTAATAATAGCAGGGCCCGCTGGGAGAACAGTTTTCGGAACTGAAGTGGCTACCCTGGGTAAATATACCTTTATTATTATTATTATTATTATTAATGTGTGCATTTTTTAAACCTGCACCTGGCAAAACTGCAAGAGAACAGCAGAATGTTAAAAATCAGCCCCAGTTTGCTCAATCTTAAATACTCATATCATCCAACATTACACATTACGACTCTGACAAGGTAATAAAACTGTCATAAGTTAAATGTTATATGTTTGCGATCTAAAATCTGAATATGCATGTTAAATTATTCACATGACATTTTTAGAAGTGAGATGAGAAGTAAAGCATGGTGAAATATTTCCAGAAGTGTAGCCTAAAATAATGACTAAGAAAAAATTGTGTACATTAAATACCGATTATTTTCAGAATACCTATTATCAAAATGTATTGGATTAGAAATAACTGTTTCACAAATGTTTAATAAAAAAAATCATACAATTGACAAGACGTTCAATCTTCCCTATCTTTCATGTAACTGATATCCAAAGATGCACAATGTATACTAGACTTATAATTAGTAATAAAATTAAATGAGATAACCAACATTCCTTGCAAGTTAATCATTGACATACAGTGTAGGTGCATGACCATCAGTGTCAGGTCTCTACTATGTACAAAGGGATATTGTAATATAGGCCTACATGTATTTGCTATCTTGAACGTTGTGTATTCATGTGATCGCCGATCGTCATCATTTTTTCTCTATTCAGATTGCAGAACATTATATGGAAAGGGAAGTGTGTTGAACATCTTCATAATGTTTTAGAGCACACCAGGGCATCCCCCTCCCCCCCCCCCAAAAAAAAGGTAAGACCTCTGCAGCAAATGGTGCACAGGAAGCACCATTAATCAATAACTTCAATTCTGATTCAAAATGTTCAGTGTTAAAAAAATTAAATAATAAAAATTGAATTTACATGAGACAATTCCTCTATACAACATTAAAGTTACCTTTTTTAATCACCATTTATTTCAACACTTTGAACACATCAAACAAACAGTAACCAGCCATGCATGATTTGAAAAAAAATAAGCTCATATTTGCCTTCATGAAAGGAAAACAAATTGTAATTTAAGCCATTATTTGCCTACATTTGGAGCATGCATACTTTTTACATCTTTTCATGTCAGACAGCTTCTAAACTTACATGTACTTGCCATACTGTGTTAGCAAAGTTATTCTGTATTACAGTATAGCTGATATTTACCCCTATTATTCAAAAATATTTTCGGCTTCTGTAGACAATACAAGGTTGAAGTTCACAAACTGTAGTAGCAGCCTTTCCAGCATTCCTTTGTATTACATTTCCTTCTTTTCTATGGATACACATGTATGTCGCTGGTTGCGGTTTTCTTGTTGAGATTCCAGGGTGTATAGAAGGACAGAATAATGTTCAATGCTAGAGTAAAATATTTATTTGAAATACCCCGTCTCCAAAAGACCAAAGGCTGGCATAACTTTTTTTCAAAGTGAAGCCCAATTCAAAGATTTTCAGAGTGGACAATATGCAAATAACACACCTTCCTAGTCTAGTGTTATAAAAATATGTTGTTTTCCTCCATGACAAAAAAAAACCACTGCCAAAGCTATACCCAGAATGAGATAAGTCAAGTGCTATACTATCCAATTTATCATCAGGACTTCAATAGGCAGCAATTCTGCTGGGCTAAGAAAGGAAATGCTGTGGTTGAAAGCTTGTAGTCCAATGAAAAGGGGGCAACAGTACAAGAGTATTTCATATGATGCTTCAAACAAGAACAAATGAAGAGGTCATGTGAATAATTGGTTTCTCAAAGCTTGAAAGGACCAGGAATGCAGGTACAGTAATAGACACACTTGTAATAACAAATATGATGTGGAAACACACTGTGCGCTCTTGTGCATTGGAGTGTGAATGATATGGCTCATTTTCCAGGACAAACTTGAACTTGTTCAAGATCACAGCATTATTATTGTACAAGTAGCATACATGTAGCAATTGGCAAGAATAAGTCCAAGATGACTTTACGTTAAAGGGGAATGAAACCTTTGAGACAAATAGGCTTGTGTAGAAACAGAAAAATCAAAGAATAAGAATAAAGAAAGTTTGAGAAAAATCAGACAATGAGAAAGTTATGAGCATTTGAATTTTGCAATATGTTATGGAGATCCTCCAATTGGCAATGCGACAAGGATGTGTGATGTCACATATGAACAACTTTCCCTTTAGACAAAATACCTGCAAAATGTCTTTTTGTTTTTCTTATGGTGATACAAACACTTTATCCATGATATGTTCTTAAAACATCTGTATTACATGCCCTCCTACAGAAAGAACACACGTACTGGTACAGAGGCAGTTTAGGTGGAGAGAGTTGTTCACACGTGACTTCACATATCTTTGTCACCTTGCTAATGTGAGGATCTCCATAGCATTAATGAGCAATATTCAAATGATCATAATTTTCTCATTATTTGTCCGATTTTTCTCAAACTTTTGTTGATCTGTATCTTTGATTTTTTCTGTTTTCACACAAGCTATCTTGTTCCAAATAACGAATCAGAAGCACAATATTTTCAGTGTTAAAAACAAAGGTAACAATAGTGTCCTCACAATGCCCGATATCACTTTCAAACAGGGGGTCTTTCAGCTTCATGTTCTTGACCACCTCTGATTACACTTGATCGACTGATCAGTTATACCAACTTCTGCCGTTTTGCTGCATCCACAGGTAAATATTCTTTGCCTTGAAAGTCTTGGGCTCATGCAGGCAAAAACTAATTTTGCAAGGATAACCTTGAATGTTCCTCTTGAGCTGTTAAAAGGAATTTAAAATGTTCTTAAGCGCATGATACCATGAAATTGGCTCATGTCCATGATTACAACAAATGAGCAATATTAACCGAATGACATTCAAGATATCATTCGTATAAAAAGATTGGGGAAATGGGAAAATGCCAATTGCAATAATAGCTACGCACACTTCAATAGCAAATGGGCTACCCAAAATTTATCTTTAAAAGAGGGTGAAGATACATTTGGGACCATTACAATTTAATAATTTAATAATTGCAGAAAACTTGAAATATTTCAAATATGATAACAAAGGATTTAAAGGTAATCAAATCAATTTAACACCTGCAAAGCCGAACTACAGGTCCTTTCCATGTATGCCCTGAATTACTGGAGGCCTGTCATAGAGGCATATGATCCAGGGAGTAAAAACCATGGGAAAAGAAGACAAAATACACTTAATATTAAATTGTAAAAGAGATGAAAGTTTTTCAAAATCCATGATATATAAAATCTAAAGAGAGACACTAGTACTGTAACATGTACATACAGAACATAATTGCAATGAAGTCAGTCCAGGCCAATATTGAATCTATTTTGGGTTCTATTCAGTGCAGTCAAAACACCTCAATAGAAGAATCCATAGCCAAGGGGAACAATAGACTGATAATTCTAAAGGTGTAAAACACTCCAGGACAGTGGTATCACTGGTATGCATACATTATTAGCTGAAGTGACCTTCTTGTATAAGAACATTTTACGGGTCTACTGTACTGTGATAGCATACAGTCACACAGTATGTAGCCTACGTTCGTCAAATAATGTGATTTTACTGATTTACCAGATGATATTGACTTTATGAACGCATGTATTTATTTTACGTGTTACATGAATCCTAATAATTCAACTTTGGCTAAAAGTGAATGAAGAATAACATCGAGAATGAATTGAATGAATTCATGCTTTGCATGTTTGGTGCCTGCCTGTTCAAGACAATTGGTCAACAGGTGATCTACATGAGATGTTAATGTAGCCCATTACGCACTGCACAATTACACAAGTTAAGTTCTGTAACATGAAGATTGTTTAGAAATGTTTTATGCTGAAATTGTGGTAAATCTAGAGCTAAAAACACATGACCTATGACCATATACAGTATATATATATAAACAGTATACACAAATTTTTTTTTGCAAAATTTCATTCATCATGCAGTTGTTTGACAATATAATTATACCACTAGAAGTTGAGTGGAGGCAACCATAGGTCCACCTCGCCACACAATACCAATGGAAGCAATGGTATTAAAGGCAATGGTGATAAGTTTAAAACCATATTATAGGGAAGAATTATAATCTTTGCTTAACAAAAAAAATCAGTTTCAATTATCTAAACTTCTAAGATCCAACAGATCTTTAATTTAATGCCAGTCCACACTTGAAGCCTGTTTTGTACACTATTTACTGTATTATCATTTTTGTTACTTTGTTTTGTTCTTGTCTTATGCATTTGTTATTTATCTGTATATATGTTATTTTAATCGAGTGAAATAAATGAATTAAATTTAATTGAAAAAATTCACAAAAATGTCCTACACTGTACATGTACATTTGTGATTTTTATTCACAGGCATACATTTTCACTATTAGACAGCACAAATGTTGTTCCAATTTGAGTTTCCTGTATCATTTCATGATTTTTTTTACAAAACTTCTTTGCCTCCTGTACATAGACCACTCACATATACGTACATGTATGTGTTTCACCACTCCTTTGTGTACCCATATTTCACCTTCAAACTTGTTGACTCTGTCTCAAACTATTGTTGATCAGTTTAATTAGCTAGTTTGTCAGTGCAAAGTAAACAAGATTGCATCTTAATGATCATCTTGATAAGAGGATGGCTCATTATGACACATGATTGAAGAACTTGGAAACAAAATCAACTCATCAGGTTTTGCAAAAAAAGAGAACTTTGAGAGAATTTGCATGAGATTATCCTAAAAGCAAAAAAAAAATTAACATAACTTGTACTTGGCAACCTGAAAGCTTAAAGATGCATGTAACTGGTAGGGGAGACTGGGGTTAGTTGAAACATGGGGTAAGTTGAAACATTGTAATTTTCTTTAAAGCCTGTAAAATAAATTTATGCAATACTGCCTTCAATTTATTGCTATTAATAATACAACAGTGTTGAATTATTATTGCAATAAATTGAGGACAGTATTGCATAAATTTATTTTACAGCTAAAAATCAATACTAACACAATAATATCTTAATCAGATTAAATAGTACAAACAGTGATAATACCACTAAAGGAAACAGAATGATTTAATGACCATTTTCTTTTATAATTCACAAGATATCTTTGATAAGGCCTGAAAATACAACTGCCAAGATTTACAATTCGCACTTGGCATAAATAAGTAGCATTCATACATGTACATTGTCCAATAATACAAATTAATAATGAAATAATAGTACAGCAACTATTATATCCTGATTTGATAAATTTATCTTTATTTACCACTCATCATTTTTGTTGAGGACGTGCACTACATGTCACGGACAAAGTCCATGGGGAGGACTGAACTATATTTTTTGTGTGATTTAATTTTTGTGCAACTTGCTCATATTTCTAAGATCAAGAACATTTTAGCATTCTTCTTTGGGGAATCATATTCAATAAGTATCAGATATGATATGTATCAAATATGACAGGCCTAACAATGTATCCCTCAGAGAATCCAGGCTACATGTATGTAAATAAGGGACAACATATATCCTACATTAAACTCAAATATTTAGGAGATTTTCTGTCCAATGCAGCAAGCACCAGGAACAGATCAAACATGCATACATTTGGAATGCTTTATAATTAATGGATACATGTACGTTTTGAAATTAGAATAGTGAATAGAATAATCCAAGATGATTGTTTCATTGATGGGAAAAGTTGAATAATCAATCTGATCACGTCTTTCTCTGTGATTCAATTAGTGCTTTCACCTTGTCGTGAGACTTGACGATGAACGTGGGATGTTTCACGTTCCCCACTAACATGTCAAACTTAACTAGATTCGATGTTGTTGCTGAAGGAAATTTTACGAAGGGTGACTGCAGACTGCCTAAAAACAAAGCCACACCTTAAGATATGAAATCATATGATCCTATATCGCCATTGACCTATTGCTTCAGTCATAACACACTCACAGCGGGATACATGAGATGGCATTCAACAACCAATTCCCTTCTCCCTGTGCCTTCTATTTGTACATTATTCAAAACTTCTAATATCATTATGTTAAAGAGAAATTCCAGTAGTTGCAGTTAACACTGATTTCATGAGAAAGTCTGTAAAACAAGGCTTAATTGCAAGTATATCATCGAGGATCTAGATCTGGTACAGTTACATTAACTGGACTTTGTGAAATCTTGAAATCTACGCTGAAAAATGTTCACACCGAAAATCCCCAACACAGATAAGCGCACGTGGGACAATGTATAATTATTGCTCAGGGCGTCGGCCCGACGCCCTACCCGAATCCCGTGCTTATTTGCTGATTTCTCAGCAATTACACAATTTCTTCCAGAATCCTTTGGCACATGCGTTTTATTTATACAAACAGACACTTCAGTGGTCATTTCATTGGATTCTGTACGAACTCATTTTGATATCGTTACCAAAACTAGCATTTACCTTTAAGGTCAAAACATGTATAATGGTGCTCCCTCGGTTTAAAAAGAATACTGCTCCCATGATCAGAGAAATGATGGCTTACATGTATCCCGGAGGGGCCACTTACATTGACGAGTGGATACCATGCGCGACCAAAAAAACACGTAAAAAGGATGTCTTTTTCACGATAGGGCACGTTACGTACGTAACGTGATAAGGGTGTCAAAAACACAAAAATAATGAAAAAAGGGTATCTATTTCGCTAGGAAAATTACGTGTTTAGGGTCAAATTTGCGGGGATGATAAAACAAAATTAAAATGTTTTATAAAGGATGTCCTTTTTGCCCCAACACTTCGTGTTTAGAGTCCGATTTGCGCGAGGTGTAGAAGGTGGGGTCGTACTAAACCAAATAAGGTAAAGCCGACGACCGATCGAAGGACCCGTAACAATAAAACATTCCTGTACTTGTTTAGGGGTTCATTTCAGGGAATATTTGCCAAGAGTATCGTTTTGTTTCCAATACTTGTTAAGGGTAGGGTTTCACACCCCAATACTTGTTAAGGGGTGCATTTTCAGAATATGGAAATTACGTGTTTAGGGTGCTTTTCGAGACCCCATGGTCGCGCATGGTATCCACTTATGAATGGAAGTGGCCCCCCCGGGACATGTATATAAACCTTTGAACAAATTGTAACATTATAGGTATAGTGTACTACTGCCATAGGGCTTTTCGAACAAGATACCCGAATGCCACAAGAGTGATAAGAACTATTGGAGACCAATTTTCACACCTTAACACCAACCTCATTATAAAACATACCTGTAAACTTTAATACTACAAGAGGTTCTAGCCTCATAATACAGGCCTCACTGATAATCATTTTGCACTTTGCACCTACATATAATGGCAACTTTTCCTTTGCAATAAAATGGTAGTGATGAGTCACACTCATCTTCTGATGTATTCTGGTTTTATAAGTTATTCAGAAAATATAAAAAGAACAGAAATATGAAAATTGTTCCATTAGGATTATGAAATATTCTGTATACACATCAAGGAAATGCACTTTTTCAGTTCACAGTGCATATACTCAAATGTATTGTACAGAATTTGAAAGGGGAGAATTTGAAAGGTGAGAATTTACTCTTGTTCACTTGTTCCGAATCTAATACTATGGTCAACAAGCTGTGCAAAATATCTGGAATAAAGTTCTATAGAGGACAATATCACAAACTGCAATCAAATAATGCCTGTTGTTAGCTGTTTGTGCATGTTTACAATGGAAGCAGTTCCAACAAGCTTGATGTGTCAGATTGAATAGTATTTCTGCCACTGGCAGCTTCGGATGGGTGAATTGACACAAAACATAGCTAGTTTTGCGATAAAATACATCCAACATCACATAGCATATTTGGTGAAATAAGTGAATCCAGCACCTGTAAAAATGTAAGTAGGCAAAAACTTGATGAGCCCTTTATTCTGTAGCCTTGATTTTTACTTGGACAGGTTGTTAATGTGAATAAAAAATGTCTTCACATTACGGGCACATTTGTGTCAGAATTTCAACACAGAGGAAGGTAATTATTTCTGTTGGTTAGTTCTAACCCAGTTGGGGCCTATATTAATCACTTATTTTTCAGAACTAATTTCTTGAGAAGCAAAGAGAAAAATAAATTTAAATTATTCTTATTTGCTAAAGATATATTCAAGGATTTTCAAGAATCGTATTTTACCCTCAGGTAGAATTTATTAACATGAATTGTGTTAATCGATGGCGCAGTAAAATTTCCCCTACGGTGGCCGTACAACTAGTTGAAAATGGTAGTTTAACAGTTTTTGTACCTGCTACATTAGTTGATTTGAATAAAAACAAACAAAAGATTAAGTATAGAACGAAATCCTTCTTGTGCCACATTTGTGCCTACATAAATATCAGTTCAGTAAAGGGCTCAATTTTCCTCTTTGAAATATATCTTTCCTTCACAAGTTTTATATGCCTACTTCCATTTGCATTTATGCAAAAGCCTGTTTCAAAAGAACTTGTAGGGCATGTCCAAAAACAAATGTTTCTCACAGGGCAGCATTGGGGAGGCTGTTCTCATTACGCTTTCTAAAACTAGTTTACTGGAAACCGATTCAGGAAACCAGTTTGGAAGATCGCTTTGCTAGCGTTCCCACAAATGACTTCACGTAAAGTGCTCTTGTTGCTATGGAAACGCTCTCAGTGGGGTGACACGTTTCATGCGAAATTCGAAACCGCAGCATAGGCATTCTACACTTGTCATGTGGAGAAGCGCGCTCAAAATGTGCGAAGATCGCTTCCCGAAGAACGGTTGTGTCCTCACTTACGCTAAAACCACTTTAACGAGGCAAAGTGATCTTGAAAACTACATCGCGATGTGGTTTTCCAAACTGGTTTGGAAGATCGCTTCCGAGACCGCTTTGACCATTCTCACTATGCGTTAAACTAGTTTCCAGTAAACTAGTTTTAGGAACGTAGTGAGAACAGCCTCTATGATGCCTTGACACCATGGTCACGGGGGGGGGGGCATTTGATTTAAGGTGAAATTGCATGTCTACAAGGCTTGTAGCCGAATCTCAAAAACAGGTAGAAGTAACTGAAGTACAGCAAAACATTTCAAGTTTAATAACTAAATGTTGGATCTCTTGGTCAGCTAACATGTTTCTTGCTCAATGTACCACTAGTCTGTGGCCGATTGTGATCATAATATTGATTGGCCTTTTAAAAGGGTCTTTTAATGTTAATTAATATAGCCACAGCCTCACAGGAAACCTATATTGAGCACAATATGAAAGCCACCGTGGCCATGATTAATTGATGACTTGTTTGGCTTTATATGCACACAACAGACATATATTTGTGTTTACACAGAAAGTAAACACTTCTTTCATAAAATGATCATGATAGATGGTTGAGAGATCATCAGCCATTGGCGATAGTGGTCAGAGAACTCCACACTATAATAGATAACGGTTTGCAGGTTAAGACCCTGTAAGAAATGTCTTCATGACCAACGCAGGCCAGTTTTTATGAACTGCAAATCATGTATTGCATATCATTCTTATGCAACAAATAATGTGTTACATGTTATTAATTTGAAATGAACTTTTAATAATGATCCAGGCCTATAGTACTACATCCCTTATCACTAATATCAGAAGGGTATTAATTAGGAAATTAATCTGGATCTGGTGGATGTTTCATAAAGCTGTTCTTAAAGTCGCTCTTACGAACAGCTTTATGAAACGGCCCCCTGGATGTGTACACTGCTGGACCAATTGGTATGAATGAGATTCTACATCTACTTTTAGTTTGTAAATGTAGTTTTGTTATTGTATAAACAAATTTGTATATTTAATTATAAAATAAAAATCAAACACTGCATGAAATGTACAAGTTAATAATTTGTGTGAAGAAAAATAAATGGAAGTTGCTGTAAACACCAACTTCACGAGAAAGTCTAAAAATAAAGGTCAATTGCCACTACAGAGCCTAAATGTAGGCTACTTGTAGATCTAGTACAATTGAACTTTGTGAATGTAGATTTTTTTTCCAATCATTATTTTTTTATAATTTTATTTTGCACTTAAAAAGTGAAAATTTCCACCCGACAAAAATATCCACACAAGTTTTTAAAAACAAGTGTCAGTATTGCAACACATAGTTGAATATCTCTAGTAGTGCCCCTCCCATTTTTCACCAGATGGTAAACTTCAATTATGTGACAGATTTTAAAAAAGAAAAAATAATTCTATAGAATGTACAAAATACAAATATTTCATAAATTAGGTCTTACTTGCTCTTTTTACTAAGAATGCATGTAAATGTAATGTCATGTAGGTTGTAAACTGGCACCTCAAGTGCATCGACTCCATAGAGTGTAAAACATGTAGGCTCAAAATCATCAACAGAAGAGCTAAGCTGCAAGACCTTCTCAAAGGAATTGCCTATTGTACTGCTGAGAAAGGAATGCAGGAGTCTGAGCCCCTGACATCATTGTACTTGAAGTACCAGGTAACGAAGCTATTCCTCTAACAAGTACTAGGTCAACTTACCCTTTTACACAAGAGGCACTGAAGCTCGTATAAACACAAGGAAAGACCTCACAATCCTCCTTTGCAGATCACTATCCACGCTAAAATAAAATGCTTCACTTCGAATCAATGCACACTTGTTGGTATATTTCCAATATTCTGATATCCGTCCACCGAGTTGTGGATCTTTACATCTGACACAGGCATATGATTAATAGGTGAGAAATGCAATGAGTGGTATTGCCTTATGACGAAACAGACAGTGAGCCGTGGGAGTAGGTGCTTTTAGTCCCTCCCAATATCATTACATGGGGGAGGTGTGTGAGTCAAATCAGCATCATACCACCATTGTTATGCTGGCAGAAGAACCGATTCAAAAAAGCACATCATGGCGGCCTTCTCAGCAAGCACAGCCCACTATACAAACTGAATTGAATCGGGTGCAACCATTAACAGCGTGGGGAGGGTCCAGAGTGTTTGCTCACTCAGGCATGTACCGCTGATAAGCAAGCCATTTTGTTTGTACCTCTTTGCATTCTTTAGTAAACACTAAGCTCCAGTGATTCAAATGATGCCGCTATTTAAAGCTCTCATATGCATAACAAAAAAAACTCTGTGAGAGGAAGAAAACGGCTTTGAAAATAGAGCTCGCTCAGCATACTCTGAGTACATGGATATTTATGTAACTCTACAAGGAACAAGTAGGGATCAGCTGCAATGTACTGATCACAGGTATCAGCATTACACTGAAATAACAAAATATAGTACATAATTTCTGGTGCAAACAGCAACCATTATTATAGCCCTGCTGTGCATGACTGCTTTCACCTACGTAATAATCTGAATCAACATGTTCAACTCCAGGCAAGTTATTTTGTCTTTGGCTATGGCCATTCATGAAGAGTAATTAAGCAAGAGAAAAAGAGTTCATTGAACATGCGTGCGTACTGCATGTATTTCATGTAAGCCACCTTATTTCTACTGAACTCAAAATAAATAATAGGCCGAGATATAAAAGAATGTTGTGCGCTACATTGCCAATACAACATTTTATCACCAATAAAAGTATATTTGCAATGTAATTTTAACAACTTAGCCAATTATTTAACAAATAGTGTCAAAAATCAGGAACGTATAACTGTTTTTTAGTTCAATGTTCAAAGTCATTTACGACTTTGATTACCGGTATACTAGGATACTGTATTTCAGTACATTTAACTACTTGAAATCAAAATATAGAATATATAGTTAGTAACCTTTGGAATCTGTTGAAACGAACTTGGAGTTTCTCCAAGTTCCAAACCAATGATTAGCTCAACTAGACTCTTATTGACTTAATTTTATTACAGATTAAATATTAACTATGCAGTATCATCACAAGTCAACACAACATATTTCTTGCATCTACAGCTTGTGTTGGAAAAAATGAACTTTGCACACTATCCAAAAAAAAAAATCGAAGTTGTTAAAGGTCACATTTAAGTAAATTAATTATGTACACATGCAGGCCATATTTTTGTATGACATGATGAAATGCAGAGTTCTGCAAACATGAGTCTGCAAAGTTTGCTTATATTGACATTGCTATAGCAAGTAATTTTACTCCAATTTTACACATTTAATTCTAATTAAGAACAATTGATGTCATACTTTCCTTTTTAAATAATTGTTTTGTCCTGAAAGACAAACTGGAATGGGAATTCTAATTCTTTAATGAGAAAGAGAATATTATCTCCAGAATTACTTGGTGCTGCAGTGATACTAAAAACTAAAAATTCAAACTAACCAAAGACAATGTGTAAAAGTATAATGTACTGTACAAGTGATGATCCTCTTGTTGTAATTCTGGGGTAATCAGCCAACCTTATTAAAGAGAAAGCTAAATAAAAAAAATCCTTGTTTCCAAAAGCCCAATCATGAAATATGGCTGTTAGCCAATAAAGCATAATATAACTTTTATGCTTTTCACACTGCACATATTTCCCTGGGGTTCAGTTTAGCCCAGTTTGTTTTCACACTACATGGACGTTTTAGCAAAGTGGGCTAGCACGGAAAATAGTATGGTACTACATGTATCTGGTACTACATGTATCTGGTACTACATGTATTTGGCCCTGCAAATAAGCAGGGTTAGCCAGCATATTGTGGTGCTAGCACCACAATTGCGGTGCTAAGAGATACAGTGCAAAACATAACCGAGCTAAGGAAAAGTAAAGCTAAGCATAAGCCAATCACAGAAGTCGAAATTGCACGTTCATTATGCTCAGTGTGGTAAAATCATCATTCATGAGCTGTAAGACAGTCCAGGGTTTAGGCGTTAACCCCCGCTAAGAAGATAGTATGGGGTTAAGAAAGACAGTAGGTGGTTTCAGACCACCTCGAAGTTCGCCAGTTCCAGGTATTCTCTGATCGGGAAATTTACCCCGATCAGAAAATACCAGGTATTTTGGTAATGTGAAAGCAAACTACTTGAATCTCCCCGAAAGAAAATACCCGCTAAATAGTAGGTACTTGGCGAAATTACGAGAACTTTCGCGGGGATTTTTCCAAGGTCGCAGGTATTTTGGCGATGTGAAAGCAAATTACGGGAACTTTTAGCCCAGCGTGTCGTTGGTCGTCGTTGGGCGCGGGAGCTGTGGATGGCTGCTGGGCTAGTGATTTTGAATCTCGCGCCTTGCCTGCTTATCAGACCATACTGCGCATGCTCGTAACTTCAGGAATTTATCCCGAAGGGTATGTTTCAGGGTGGTGTGAATGCAGGAATAATTAACGGGTATTTTTCAGCCTAAAAAAGTTCTCGTAATTTAACGGGGATTCTTGTGATCGAGGCGGTTTGAAACCGCCTAGTGTGAATCCAAAAAAAGATAGTATGGGGTTATAAAAGGAAATGCAATGTGAAAAGCATATGTATATATGACAGCGTACTTAATATAGATGGTATTGTCTTGATACAAAACCCCAATTAGAAGCTCAGGACTTGATCCAACCAAGGTCATTAAGGAGAGACGCAGAGTTCTCCCTGATGATATAGGTGTTTGATAAAATGAAGAACTTGAAGAAAATCCATCCAAGATTAAGAGAGTTATTAAAGCTTCTTTGAAGTTTTGAGTTTGTGAAATCATATGCATTATGCAACCAGTTGTACCATGGCATAAATTTCATATATTCTTATTTTTCAATGGTCAACAACTTCAACAATAATTTATTTCAAAGCAGTACCGTATAACATGATGTGTCATTGATATTGACAGCACAAATAAAATAATTTTCAATTTTCTAAAGAACTTACATGTACATTCTTTATAATTTAAAACAAACTCTTAGGTGAAATCATGTTACACATCAAATAAAAATATTGACTATCCCCTTGTCAGTCAGTGTGAATGGGATTACAACAAGATGTAAAATGACCTTACATTCAGATTACTCATCAAAATACAATTTCAGAATCATTACAAATTTTCTATGAGATTGTTTCTTTTCAGTCAATTTGTTTAATTCAATCTTATCAATCTTGTTACAAAGGTTAGAGAAACACAGAAAGTGCACATAATTACACCTAGGCACAAGGCAACTCAAATGTCATTGGAGACCTTTATTTAAAGCTACTTTTGGTGATTCCTAAAAATGTGTACATGCACTACAACAGGTACATGTATGATGTGGAGTAAAGTATATGAAACTGTGTTTAAAACACTCAGGACAAATTTGTGATTTCTTAATTTCATTTATTTATTTGTTTGTTTTATGGGGTGTCCAATCAAAATGAAATACATGCATATTTTCTTTTCTTCTCCTTTAAAAATCCTATTGAAAGTGTATCTGAAGTGCAGATACAGCACAGGCATTTTTGGCTTAGAATGGTGTCGGACTGAACTTCCGGCTATGAAGAACATGATATTGATAAATTATTTGAAGTCCATTTAAAGGACAAGTCCACCCAAACCAAAAGTGGATTTGAATAATAAGAGAAAAATTCAACAAGCACAACACCGAAAATTTCATCAAAATCGGATGGACAATGAGAAAGTTATGACAATTTTAAGTTTCGCTTAATTTCACAAAATAGTTATATTCACATCCTGGTCGGTATGTAAATGAGGGAACTGATGACATCACACACTCACTATTTCTTTTGTATTCTATTATATGAAATATGAAATATTTTAATTTTCTCCTCATTGTCCTGTGAACAAAGTTTTATTTCGCCCTGAACATGTGGAATTACCATTGTTTAACATTATATGTTTTAGTCAAGTTGGTCTTTATTGTCAAATCTGTAAAAATTGAAATATTGCATGATTCAAACAATAAAAAACAAAAAAAATAGTTAGTGAGGGACATCATCGATTCTCTCATTTGCATGTGACTTAATTGTGCATATAACTATTTTGTGAAAAATAAGCGAAACTTTAAAACGTCATAACTTTCTTCATTTACATCTGATTTTGATGAAATTTTCAGTATTATACTTGTCTGATTTTTCTCTATTGATTAAAATCAACATTTTTCTGAGGTGGACTTGACCTTTAAGGTGAATGATTATAAACTGTTTTGTTAAAAAATGTAAAATCGTTTTAATGAACGCTTAATCTCGTATAAGAAAAATAAGTTGGAAATACCTAGATGTAAAATTTAAACATCAAATACAAGATCATTTGGAACATGTTTTTTTTTGAGGTGCTAATGATATAAAGAATTGATTTCATATACCTTGCAGAAATAACTCTTACTCTCATGTAAGAAATATAATTCAAGAATCTCCCTGATAACGGTTGATTTCAAGGGAAATATATTTGAGTAAATGTCATTAAGTAAAAGTCATCAACATCACATATACATGTACATTATTGTTCAGGAAATGATTCAAATTAATTTTGTGTCTATACTGCACATTTCCTGTCAGTGAATTTATTATGATACTATGTAGGCATGTACTGTTCCACCTCAACACATAATCCCCTCATCCCCTAATGTGTATCACTGTCGTATGTACATTACAGCCAATTCTGTCCACTTTTGCTGTGTGAGCGCACCCACCAACAAATTTTAATTGAACTGAATTGAATCAAATTGGTTTAGGGCAAGTTGAAGATATCACGCATCTCACGTACGAGACAGAGATTTTCAACCTTAGGAAAATACTGTACAATCACAATTCACAAAGGTTTTTTTTTCAATTTCCTTGAAATCAAATCAATTCATGAAGCAAACATGAAATGAGTAAATTTAATGTGCAAGGATCAAAGTTAAACACACCATTGTGGTTCCCATTTGAATCAAAGTTAAGTACTGTGCTGCACTTCTTTTCCATTTTTTCCTTCAAATTATGGATTTGTCATAACTGTTTCTTTTCATATCAGCTCACAGAGCCCCAGGGATAGCGAAATATCTTAGGCTCATTTGTACACGCTGGTTAGCCAGCAGCCCCACCTGTCCCCTCAAAGCACAAACAAAACAAGCAAGTATTCTATTCACTCACAAAACCAGAGGTTTATACCATTGTATCAAGACTATTCAGGATACCTCCTGGATAGGAATGCAGATTGATTTCCTTTGCTTCATGAATGCAATAATCACACATTGCATAAATATGGAATCATGTAAGCAAGAAACTCTATATAATATTCAAATGGACCCCCACTGTGCAAAGGAGCTACTGAATTTGTGGCCTATAATACAAGTGAAAATACTTTCAACCATGAAGGGGCGGAGCCAGGATTTTTCAAAAGGGGGGCACATTTTCCCCCCGAGGAAAAATTTGACGAGCAAAAAAAAAAGGTCTTCACTTTCAAAGAGGGGGCCCAAACTTCTGTTTTAAACAGCATTTTTACATTACAAAGTTGAATTGTGCCTCTCAAAACAGGGGGCACTGGCAAGTTTGTGCACCCCCCCCCCCCCTGGATCCGTCGGTACCAACCATTACCTCGTAATAATGAGCATGCATGAATAACCACTTTATCTTTTGCATGCATTCATCACATGATTCAATTACATTATACGGACTTCATACATGTACATGTACCTTCTCTCTCAAAAAAAAAATCAGACATGTGAAGAAAGAAACTAGTATTTTCATTTCCTTGTGTTGTGATTTTTAGGGTTTGTTATTTGTCATTCTAACCACCATTGGTGAGGTAATGGGCAAAGAATTCCAGCATACACAATGTGTATTACCATGGTATTACACACTGCATAACAGCATTTGCTAAAGAATGCAAACAATGCATCCAGATCCCAGTTTGGAAGCCAACAGGGAGTAATAACCATCATACCCCTGCTGCGATTCATCATCACTAACACTGACTCCCAAAATCCCATCTCCCAAGCTCCCCTAGCCAATCATACCAAAATTGATAAAAATATCATACATTGAATATGATTTAATTCCAACGGCAAAAAAATCCACATCCTTCAAAGGGGAAGTTCACCCTGAAAAAAGTGTGTTGTAAAAATAACCCAAAAAATATTTGTAAAGGTTTGAGGAAAATCCATTAAAGGACAAGTCCACCCCATCAAAATGTTGATTTAAAAGAGAAAAATCCAACACGCTGAACACTAAATATTTCATAAAAATCGGATGTGAAATAAGAAAGTTATTACATACAACCTGGTCAGTGTGCAAATGAGGAGACTGATGATATCATCCACTCACTATTTCTTTTGTATTTTATTATATTAAATATGAAATATTCTTATTTCCTCCTCATGTCAACTTGTCAAGTGAAACTTCAATTAATTTCTCCCTGAACATGAGGAATTAGCATTGTTTTATACTATATGGTTAAGTCAAGTTGGTCCTTATTGTCATTTGTCAAATCTGTAAAAAAAAAATAAAAAAAAAAGAAAATAGTGAGTGAGGGACATCATTGACTGTCTTTTATTTGCATGTCACTGAGTTGTGCATATCACTGCTTTGTGAAAAAAAATAAGAACGAAATTTAAAATGTCATAACTTTCTTAATTTACATCTGACTTTGATGAAAATTTTCCAGCATTCCAGTAGCTACATGGCTGCTTTACATGGAGTAGTTTTGAATACCACTTTTGGGTAATAAGGACACAGTTATCATTAGAGACTTTTAGGAGTAGTGAACGAGAACGTCGTAGCAGTCCTCTGATCGCTCGAGTCAACGTCGTCGTCTGCCCTCGTTCACTACAGATCGGATGACTTTAGATTTCACTCGACTTGTACGTGTACGTACGTCCACTTGAAACAGCGCGATAACCAGCGGGTCATGACACGCTGCCCGACCCGGAAGATCTGGGCGTACCATCGCCTGGCGACCCGGTCGGGTGATGCGAAGGTGCAACTTGTGCACACTTGCCCTTTCACTTGCTTTGATTCCTTTTTACGCGAGTTAGGATATATATCGATATAAATTTTGGAGATCAGAAAGCAATTTCAAATATGATAAACATAATGCATCATACAACTTACATTAATTTTGTGAAAAAGTCACTGAAAACTGTGTTTTAAAAGGGAAAGGTTGAACTTCATGCTGAGCTTGAGCAGTTAAATGACGTCACTCACGTGCACTTCGACTATGATTTAGGAGAACCGCAAAATGGATGTGGCGAGGTTCTTGATTCTGATAGTGGACATGTGTGAGGACCTGAGGCATATGGAACGCTAAAAAATGACGTCATCTCGTACCAGTTGACTATGTCGACGTGCATTTCTAAAAGTGCTCATTATACTTTCTAAAACTACTTTACTTGCAACTGGTTCAGGAAACCAGTTTGGATGATCGCTTTGCTAGTTTTCCCACCATCCCTCTATCGTGTGGACATCCTCATGAAAAGATTTGTGCACTTTCATGGGTGGTGGTTACAGGGAAAGTTCACCTCAAAGAAATGTTTGTTGTAAAAATACAAGAAAACAATAAACAAATATTTGAGTAGGTTTGAGGAAAATTCAAAAGCCAAGGATTGAGAAAGTCATTCGAATTTTGAATTGTTTGATATGCGACCTCCTATACATGTATGGGTAGCTGCCCATGTTATTTATGAATATGAAAAAATATATAAATTTTAACTTTTTTTAATGTTTCATGATGACTAGGTATATACATTTTTTTCTATCAGGAGCAAGTGAGAAATAATTTTTCTGATATACATGTACTGAAGGTACAATAAAAACTGTTTTCAATTTTTCTTATAAAATTACATATTGATTTTTTACTCCAGGCCTATAGGGAGCTTCTTGCATATATGACGTCACAAATAAAGATAAGTTCTAATATATTAGTTTGATGGATTTTTGTCAGACCTTCACCAATATATTTTATTTTCTGCTATTTTTACGATAAACTCTTCATCAGTGTGATCTTCCCCTTGAAGAACCCATACAAACATTGAATGGCAATTTTCAGTTGAAGTTGTCCTTGTACATTGAAGCATTCTGAATCTCACAAACCATTCTAATTTAGGATGAACACTTCATTAGGACATTCATCAAAGTTAATAACTTATTATTATATTCATCCAACTTCAAAACTTTTCTAAAGTCCATTTTTATGATACAAAGCAGAGAAAATTTCAATCGTAATTTTGTACGAAAATCAGCAGATAATTGAAGCACTTTCTACTTTTCAAAGGCAAAATCATGGCTAAAAAAAATGTCTTGGCAGAATGATTTCATTCATGAGGGTTGGAATTAAAATGCATGGGGTTACAATTTTGTTTAGATTTTGGATTTGCAATTTGATCTCCTCTCTTTTCCAATCACATTTTCATTTGACAAATTCGAGAAGACACAATACTCGACTTCATATAAATCAAAATACAATTCCATCTTTACAAATAATGGATGGAAAGGGATAAACTGGTAATGGTACCCGACACTTACTTGGTAATACCCATTCAGAATCATTGCCATTGAACTGGCCCATTAAATAGAGTTAGCTGCACTGAAGCTTAAAATCAACAACTGTTTCCAAACCTTGACTCAAGTTAAATAGGAAATTGATTTTGGAATGACCCTTGACCTTGGGTAGCTAGAGTGTAATTGAACATGGAGAGAGGGATAACAAATATCCCAGGTCCCTCAATCATGTTGGTCTCAGGAGAGAACAATGTTAACATTCCTGACTCTGAAGGATTACAAGGGAAACAGCTTGTGGAGATGGGAAGAGCCCTGGATCCCAAGTACAGCAAACAGACACAGTATAAACCTCAAACAACAAATAAAATACAAAAAGCACTTGCACAAATAGGAGTATATGATGGCTGGGTGCAGGAGAAGTACCTGTAGTCTATAATTTAATGGATCCTACAGAATTATCTACAATTCTTTCTTTTACAAAGTTGAAGCATTTATTCTGCACCCCTTGAAATCAATCACTTTTCAATAGGAATCCCCTGCCAAATTAAGTTCACTGTTCTGTCCAAAATAGTTCAAAGCATGGTGCATCAACATGTAACATTCTAAGAACAAACAAAATTGACTAAATGGAGCAGCACCATGTACATTATGAAAAAAATAAGTTCACTGTACCGGTGTCTGCAGGCAGAACACTTTTGTAGGCTAGAGTAATTGCATGCAAAATTTCTATAAGGTAATATTGTGGTGGTATAGGCATACTATATCATTGACTTTTGAGATGTAAATTTTCCATAAAAATATCTTGATTCATGAATTTAGTTATCTACTACATTAAGTCTGTAAAATTCAGGTGATTCATATCTGACTTTGAGATACATGTAAAAGGTTTTTCAATTATGATTTTAAAACAAGTGGAATGCCTCTGGCCGTCTCACCTGCATCACGCGGTTCAATATAGCAGCAGTGCTGACTTTGAATACTACTCTAACTCACACAAGATGTTCAGTGATACATGGTTACTCTTATGTCCACTTTTTATGAACTAGACCAATAAACTTACAGAGATATGATGGTTATTCACCAAAAAACCCCAACATGGCCAAAGTTCATTGACCTTACATGACCTTTGACCTTGATCATGTGACCTGAAACTCAAACAGGATATTCAGTGATACTTGATTACTCTTATGTACAAGTTTCATGAATCAGATCCATAAACTTTCAAAGTTATGATGGTAATTCAACAGATACACCCAATTCGGCCAAAGTTCATTGACCTTTGACCTTGGTCATGTGACCTGAAACGTGCACAGGATGTTCAGTGATACTTGATTACTCTAATGTCCAAGTTTAATGAACTAGACCAATAAACTATCAAAGTTATGATGGTAATTCAACAGATACCCCTGATTCGGCCAAAGTTCATTGACCCTAAATGACCTTTGACCTTAATCATGAGACCTGAAACTTGCACAAAATTTTCAGTGATGCTTGATTACTATTATGTCCAAGTTTCATGAATCAGATCCATAAACTTTCAAAGTTATGATGGGAATTCAACAGATATCCCCAATTCGGCCAAAGTTCATTGACCCTAAATGACCTTTGACCTTGGTCATGTGACGTGAAACTCATGCAGGATGTTCAGTGATACTTGATTAACCTTATGTCCAAGTTTCATGAACTAGGTCCATATATTTTCTAAGTTATGATGACATTTCAAAAACTTAACCACAGGTTAAGATTTCGATGTTGATTCCTCCAACATGGTCTAAGTTCATTGACCCTAAATGACCTTTGACCTTGGTCATGTGACATGAAACTCTAATAGGATGTTCAGTAATACTTGATTAACCTTATGGCCAAGTTTCATGAACTAGGTCCATATACTTTCTAAGTTATGATGTCATTTCAAAAACTTAACCTCAGGTTAAGATTTGATGTTGACGCCGCCGTCGCCGTCGGAAAAGCGGCGCCTATAGTCTCACTTTGCTTCGCAAGTGAGACAAAAATTGCTGGAATTTGCAAATATGATTTTTGTCGAGAGCTCTGAATAATGTTCCTTACGACTTCTACAGGAGTGCCACTGACTATAATGAGGATAATAGAAATATGGAATTGGAAGTTTCTTAATTGTAATGCCATATTGCTGATAGAATGAATCTAGGCCAGTGTAATCAAGATGCTGCAAATCTTGATCTGTTGCTCTGTATTGTAAGTTTTGAACATCTCTTAATCCACATGTACATGTAGGCCTACAGGCATATGTCCTTCATGTGTAAGTTGGGGTTATAATGTGTCACATAAAAATATAATTTGTGCCAACACACTCAGCACAGATTAAGCAAGGCTCTATATCATAACAAACACACCAGGGGGCTGTTTCATAAAGCTGTTCGTAAGTTAAGAGCGACTTTAAGAACGACTGGTGATCCTTCATTGTGATAAATGGTATATTCATTGGCGATGGTTACACGCTTAAGAAAGGTTCATCAGTCTTTCTTAAAGTCGCTCTTAACTTAAGAACAGCTTTATGAAATACCCACCAGGAATAAGGATACCTTGGTGTAGGAACCATCACTTCCTTTAATTACCCAATTGATGGATCCTAATCTTCCACAAGAGGGATTGCACAAATTTGTGGTTTGTTTCCGCATGCTAGTCATACCACTTATCAAAGTAATCACAAGATTAAAGGTTTTAACTCTGCTAGAGTGTCAAATGTCATATATAGTAATCCTATTAAAACCAAAAAAAAAACAATTATACATAAAATTTGGCTTACATGAACTGTACCTGTGATAGACATGAAAAGCATTCCAATATGACTGACTCTACAAACTACATGTCGGCATACATTTAGATCTGATTGGCACTTTTTTCAACATTTGGGTCTTGGAAAAAAACCTATAGATCAACAGGTGTATAAAAAATATGTCACTTAAATTTCATGAAAACTTGTTATATAATTCATTAGAAATTTAAATCACACCCCCCCCCCAATATTTAAAAAATAAAATCCAACCTGCTGAAGGCTTTCTGTATACTAACTACAAGAAGGCCCTCTATGACCACAGAGTGCATAGATGTATCCTTCATAGATTATACCCACGCTATCCACTTTAGTGTAAATGCATAAATCTCTATTTGAATACAATACGAACTATCACAACAGAGAATTGCAAGCTTCATTTCACAAAAGGTATGTCTACCATTGTTGTATCCATTCCTTTCTTTTTTTCACATTACTTCTTATGGTGGACACGCTCTATCACATATCTTTTATTGCATTTGGGACAAATCACTGTACAGTATTGTTTACCATTTTTGTGAAGATATCACAAGGTTGATAAAGCTTACCATAGGCCTCGGATCCAAGACCTAGATTTGATGTAGCTTACACTGCACCCGCTCCATTCCCATTCATCAATTATCAACTTTATACCAACATAAATCTTCATCATACATGTAGCACAACTGCCTTAAACCACAAAAGCCATGATGATGATGTAACCATCGACAAATTTCACTTGCTATTCCTCAAATACTTAACTTAGGTCTAGCATTTTGCAGAAATAAATTCAGAATTTGATAATCATTTCATAAAATGATCTGGAAAAGTTAGCTGGATAGCCAGCTGGAGATGTTTTTTCTGACCTTTTTTACATGAACATGGAAGTATATTCCTTGCAACGTGCACTTTACATTATTTTAAATGTAATGAAGCATGAAACCTTAGCATCTTGCAAAATAATAAAATTAACATACTGTACATGTATACAGCCCAACATTGGCAGTCAAATTTGAGTTATTATTGTTTCTGAAACACCCTTTATATGTTGCACACTCAGGCAAAATTTGGGGAAGTGATCGTTCTATGGAAAGATATTGAAAACTAAAAATTTGACGTGTGCAAATGACACAAATGCCCCCGTTTAACGCGATAAGAAATTCATTCAATATGATTGAACTTAATATCGTGCAGAAACCAATATGCATATAATGAACAAATTTAGATCTTTGAACCAACTCGCATACGAGCTGTGACCTTTGACGTCAGGACTCCGAATTTGAAATTAGCCTGTATTTTGGTGTCATCTACCTACACACCAAATTTTTTTTATATTAAATATTTTTCAAGTTATTGCACGGAAACCAGCTCGCATATTTCATGAGCCGTGACCTGTGGACTCCAAATTCGAACTTAGCCTGTATTTTGGTGTCGTCTACCTACATGCCAAATCCGGAACGGATTTCAAAGTGGGGGGGGGGGCTGAGCCAATTTAAGTGGGGGGCTGATCATGCAAAAATCACTAATATATGGTAATTTTTACGTTTTTGTACAGTTTTGGAAAAAAGAGGGAGGCTGAAGCCCCCCCAGCTAGCCCCCCCCCCCCCACTTTCACGGCCCCTGCCTTCCACTTCTGCAGTCAAGAGTGCCCGAAGCATACGATAACCCAGAGGGTTATCGTATGCATCAAATCTGGAAAGACGTCCTAATGTCCCCTCCACTAATTTTCCTTCATTTTTTTTTCTTCTTACTTCCAGTTGGTACTTCGATTCGAACCTCTCCCTACAGAACGAAGCATCTCCAGCCTGTAGCCTTACTCACTGAGCTACCAGGAATTGTTGAAAGCCATGGGTTTCATAACGGTTATCAACCGATATTACGACTAGTCTACTCTTCAAGAGTAGTGCGTATTTATTTTTCTGACCAAATAAACAGATGGCAGCCAATGGCAATACACACACTCGAGATTTTGAATAAAGGCGATAATGCCATTTTTTGGTATGTATCTAGACCAAAAGCTTCGGTCCGTTATTGTTCCGCTGAACTCTGTTGGCTCCACTCACCAAATAGAGACTGAAGTTCTAGCTCGAACTGTACAGGGACTCAATAGCCACATGTTTATTAAGTTCGGATAAAAGAGAGAAGTGAAGTTGCGTGACAGCCGAAGTCACTGTTTTTTCCTTTTTAAGTTCATTTTCCCCATTTTGATGCATTTCAGTCAAAACGGAATAATTATCTTTATTTTGGTACAGTTCTTTTTATATATTTCTATGAAATAAAGAGAAAAATTGATGAGCCCCATCGGGGGCATGTTGCATTGTTTACCCCCTAATGGCGGCTGCACGAAAGCTACCTCAAGCGAAGTTCGTGCAGGCTCCACTCCACTTCCGCTACACAATGCTCCACCTACCCGAACTTCGAGACCGTGAACTCTATCTGATATTCCGAGTGACAAAGGTGGGATTTTATGGGGGAAAATATAAATTCATGCAACATCATGATCTTAAAAACAAAACTAATATGCTTACTTTACACCGAGTTTCACTTCTTTGCCATGCTTCTATTCTATCAGTCTCAAAATTGGTGATTTGGAGCCAACAGAAAGTTCCTCACACATATTATTTGCTGCCGTATTGCATGCGATATGCGGGAGGTACGTGTTCGGTCCGAGCTCGGCCCCTTGTGCGCGCATGCAATGTTTTTAAATCGGCAGCGGATTATTTATACGTGTGAGGAACTTCATGTTGGCTCTAAATCACCAATTTTCAGACTGATAGATTTTATCAGAGAAGCATGGAAAAGAAATGAAACTTGGTGTAAAGTAAGAATATTAGATCTCACCTTTGTCACTTGGAATACCAGATAGAGTTCACGGTCTCGAAGTTCGGGTAGGTGAAGCATTGTGTAGCGGTAGTGAAGTGTAGTGTAGCCTGCACGAACTTCGCTCGAGGTACTCGATCTAGCAAGCCATCTGTGTACGAGGAGAGATTGAAAAACTCCTCAAAACAGATGTCTGCCAGCTGTCTGGTAATAATATGTATCCAACTTTTCCTTCCTAAATGTCTTAGATGTTAGGGCCTAGATAATTCTTGATAAGCCTCCATATATTTTTTTTTCAATATTTGTGGAGGGGACATATGCCTATGGAAGTCTTGCCACTGCCACCACCGGAGCAAGCCAAACATCATCATATTTTATCAACATCCTCTTCGTCTTCTTCATCACATATTCGTGACATAATTCAGAACTCGTTCCGCATACAGTTTCACGACATAGTCACATACAGACAAGTTCAGAATTATTTAAACTAAATTGCATGCTTACCTTTACCTTGCGGTGGTGTCTGAGTTACTGTAGGTACTAGTAGTCGAAACTGTCTATCTCTGTTCTCACTCACGTTAGAATTCTAACTTGTTTATCAACAAAAGAACAGTTAGTTAGTAGATCTTGGCTGGGTACACCTGGACGTACGCGGTCCGAGCTAGCGACACGGCGCAATACTCCACTGATTCGAAAATTGAAAAGCGTCGGGCGGGGCACGGAAGGGTACAATTGAGCACCCCTTGGTCTCGCAAGAGAAGAAGACGGTCGTTATATATTGGCCGAGACAGGCGCTGAGATGGCGCCAATCTCTATTAATGCACAGTGCACAATGCTGGCCAGCCAGCGTCTAGGAAGGATGGGGTCCTACCACTGATCTCTCAATTCATTTATCATTCCTACATCATGTCAACGTTTCTGCTAGAATGGATAGTATAGTCCCATATTTTCTCCCGGGGGCCTTTTTCCTTTCCCCAAATTAGCTAGCATATCTAGCCTGGGGTAGGCCCTATCTTTTATGGCCATTTTTTTATAATCATTGTAATGTTTTCATATTATTTATAATTTCATTGGATTTCAAACAATGCCACATCCTTTGGAACCCAATTAAGTTTAATTCATTTCTTAGTAATAAATAAAATAAATTTAAAATGGAAAAATATAAGCCAACTGGGGAGTGTTTCATGAAAGGACTTGACAGACATTTTATCCGACAGTTACCATAGTATTGGTGCTTCTCATCCAATCAAAATACAGAAAAGTTGTCAGATCTGACTTGTCGGACAATAATGTTGATGAAACGCCCCCCAGGTGTAGACTATGGCCTTATGCATAATTTTTTTCTGATGCGGGAGGGGGGCATGGGCAGGAGGCATATAATGTTTGAAGAATGAAACTCAAAATACAGTCAGGGAGCAAAGCAGCCAATCCCGTCATTAGGGCAATTTCGAATTTTCCCCACGTGAAATTGAAGCATTTTTGTACATTTTTGGCGAATTAAAAAAAAAACAGTAAAAAAATATGTTTTCAAGCTTTCTGGTGGGAGGGGACGGCCATGGTGTACAACAGAAAATTGATAAAAATGAAATGGATTCATATTTCAAGGTAAAAATATACAGTATATATTGAATAACAGGTAACCTACGTATAAGTTTTAATATCATCATCATCAATCTCCTTAAAGTCAGAAAAAAGACATCCTCCCCTTTTCTCTTGCTCTCTTCCCCCCCCCCTTCCCAGAATGTCAACCTCATGCAATACATGTCTAGGGCCCTGTTGTACAAAGAGTTACGATTGATCCGATCAATCATAACTCTATGGAAATCCATCAGTGTCATAATTTTTTCTACGAAAAATTTGCACAACGTCCTTTTTATGCAAAGAGAAGCGCAGTGAATTTTCAAGAAAACAATGAATGCATCAATATACATCACAGCTAGAAAATATTTTGAACATTCATAATAGATGTTGACGTTGCTGGCCGTCCATAGTTGCAATGCAATTGATCGGATCAATCATAACTGTTTGTACAACAGGGCCCAGGTGACTCTGATCAAGTCATACCTCTCTTATTCGACTGAAGGAAGGTTGACTTATTGTACAAAGTTGTCTGAAGGCAGGGCTCGACATTAGCAGTGGCCCGGTGGTCCGGGGCAACCAAAAATGAGAGTCGGGCCACCAAAATTTTGTAAAAGCCAACACTTGGTGGCCCGGTTGGGCTACCAAAGTTTTGATAAATTGTAATGTTTTCTATTGTTTTAGGGCCACCAAAAATATGAAATTGATGATTTTGGTAGATTGTTTGGGCCACCAAGAAAAAAAGTTAGTGTGGAGCCTTGCTGAAGGCATACATAATTTTGAAGAGGCAAAATAGTCCTTGCAATAGTTTTTTTATGTTCTTTCTTTGGAGAATTCTTTTTCCCCTTAACAACCCTGGTGTATTTCTCTCTCCCTCCCATCCTCCCCCCCCCCCATTGCTCTCTCTCTCTCACACACATACACACTCTGTGGCTCTCTCCCTTATTCTCTCTTTCACACTCTCCCTTTTCCCCTAGCTCTGACATCCATTTATCACTATATACAATGACAAAAAGGAATTCAATACAAAATGATTGAGATTCACACTTGATACCTTTATTTCAATTTATTTTTTTCACTACAACAGTTCTTTCATAATAATATAATATTAGATATAATATAGTAATTTATATAGTGCAGAAACTATGTGCATACATTCTACAGCGCTGCAATTTAGAGCTGGTGAAATGCTTGAAAACAAAATTAGAAAAGGGGGTAAAGAAAGTATGGGAGTTATTTGAACAGATAGGTTTTCAATTTAAGTTTGAACGTTTCTATTGACGGACAGGATCTCACAACATACGGCAAACCATTCCATAACTTTGGGGCTGCACAGGCAAAAGCACGATCTCCCAAAGTTATCTTTGTATTACGAGCAGGGATGTGAAGGAGCAAATTATCATTAGAACTACACAGGTTGTGAGAGTGTCTGTGAACTTTTCTTTGTAAAAGCTCAGAAATATAACTGGGGGCTTGGCCACTTAGTGCCTTGTATACAATTAGCAAAATCTTGAAAGATATTCGTTGGCGAACTGGAAGCCAGTGCAGATCTTTTAAAACAGGGGTGATCCTTGAGAATCTAGAATGACTACAAATCAGCCGTGCACATGCATTCTGTACTCGCTGAAGATGCCCAATTTGAGATGAGGGGAGCCCATACAACAAACTGTTACAATAATCTACCTTACTAATAATGCATGCATGGACAATTGTTTTCATGATTTCATTGTCAAAGTATTTTCGTATACGTCTGAGGTTGTATATCATATGAAATGAAGATTTGCACACATTGGTAATATGTGCTTCCATATTCAATTGCGAGTCAAAAAATACTCCAAGATTAAAAGCTTTGATCACCATGGGTCATCACCTCAACTCTCCCTGATCAAATAACACTGCATATATGCAACCTTTACAACAATTAGCTGTTACACTCGTAAATGTCTTTAAAATATTCAAGGGTGCTATTTCAAATAATGGTCATAACTTTCGTCTTATGTCACTGAAATAATACATCACCAAAACTAACTTAACTTGGGAATTTGAAAAGTATTTCATTACCATAATGTACAATCAAAACAGTGGCATACATAGGATTTTCCACAGGGGGGCAAAACCGTCCGCCAAAAAATTTGACAATTAAAAAAAAAAGGTAAAAGGTCTTCATTTATTTATTAAAATAGCAAAATTAAGGCTTTTTTATCATTGGCAGATTAAAAAAACTCACAATTACAATGAACATCAATACTATACAAGGAAATAAAATCATATTATTAAAAAATAGCATTACCTAACATTAGGGAATGCTTAAGTTAATAAGTGAACAAATATTCTTCCATACATGATACAATAAAAATCCCAACAGAAATATAGATATAAACCAGAAATCACATAATTGATTCATTGATAAAAAAACTTCTAAAAAAAATAATAAATGTATAATTATGTTGATCACACAATAAAGTGATCTCTTCTGTATAACTATTAGAATTAGTTTAGTGGATTATTGATATTTGATTTAATGTGCTAAAATGCATGTGACAACTTCCCTCACATGGCATCTTTCAGAAGATTCATAATCATAAATTTAATATCTTGGAAAAGTTCCCCTTCTGAGGTTTTGGGTTAAAATATTCTTGTTCCTGATAAAGCAAGGAATAATTCTTTTTTTACCAAGGTAAAACCAGGTTCAACACTGAGATTAGACCCAGCCATACCTGTTGTACTTTTTTTCATCTAAAGGACAAGTCCATCCTAACAAAAAGTTGAATTGAACAAAAAATAAAAATCCAACAAGCATAACACTGAAAATTTCATCAAAATCGGATAGAAAATAAGTTATGACATTTCTAATTTTTGCTGAATTTCACAAAATAGTTATATATACACATCCTGGTCAGTATGCAATTGAGGAGACTGATGACATCATCCACTCACTATTTCTTTTGTATTTTATTATATGAACTATAAAATATTCAAATTTTCTCATCATTGTCAAGTGAAACAATGATTAATTCCTCCCTGAAACATGTGTAATTAACATTGTTTGATCAAGGTAGTCCTTACCGTAAAATCTGTAAAAACAGAAAAATTGCATAATTCAAACAATGAAAAACAAATGACATAGTGAGGGACATAATCGTCTGTCTAATTTGCATGTCACTGAGTTGTGCATATCACTGCTTGACCTTTACAGACAATTAAGATGAAAAGGGACATTTTTTCATAAGGTTTATCAACTCACACCATTATCTTAGTACACTGCATAATATTGCATATTTCATAGCATTGACAGAAATCAAGATTGATGCAAGTATGAAAATGATTTTGAAAAGTTAAGATTATTAGAATTAGAAGATACATCAATATTAGAGATTATACGATCTTCAAAATTTGGTCCTAGGAGCACACACATGGAGCAGAGGGCAGTGATCGATCCTCAGTCTCCTATAAAAGGGAAACTTAGAATGAGAAAGGGAAAGGTCTACTTTCTCTAAACAAGTGGAATGCCTCGACTGGCCGTCTCAACTGCATCACGCGATTCAACATAGCAGCAGTGCTGACTTCGAAAACTACTATAACTCGCACAAGATGTTCAGTGATACTTGGTTACTCTTATTTCCACGTTTTATGAACTAGACCAATACACTTACAGAGATAGGATGGTAATTCAATAGATACCCCCAAATTGGCCAAAGTTCATTGACCCCAAATGACCTTTGACCTTGGTCATGTGACATGAAACTCATGCAGGATGTTTGGCGATACTTGATTAACCTTATGTCCAAGTTTAATGACCTAGGTCTATATAGGAAAATTGAAAAGATTCAGCGAGCAGCAACCCGCTCAGCTCTCAAGCAGAGGCGAGGCGAAATGCCGTATGATGAAAGACTTCTGGCACTTAACTGGTCATCACTCACATCTCGTAGGGACTACTTGTTATGCTCATTTGCATACAAGTGCCTGTCGGGTTTATGTGACTGTGAATCTCTTCTTGAAAACATACTCATTAACCCCCGTCATATGGAAGTTCTTTCCTTTCGACATCTTTCTTCTAGGACACAATCCCTCTTCTGCACCCCCTCCAGAAGACTACCTCGACTGTGGGACACACTACCCAACGACATCAAGGATGTTGCTGTTCTTTCTCCTTCTACTTTCCTCAGTTCTGTAAAGCAAGCAATTCTATTTCCTGATTAAGACCTTTATGCTTTTCTACTTTTCCTGCTTAATACAATGATTCTGGTTCTGCCTTGGAGACATTTTCTTCTCATTATCTCTGCCTCTCTCTCTCTCTTTTCTCCTTTTTACTTTGTATAAATTATATCTTTCTCTCCTATCAAAATTATGCAATTATACATTATGCACTTAATGCATGCTTTTCTCTAGATTTTATCTTGTATTTTATCTTGTAAATTATCTTAATTATTTTAAGGCTAGTACAGTGATATTCTTATCCTTTCTCTTTATCTCCTCGATTCGTTAATCCAATTCTTTCTTATCCCAATTTCCTATCTTGATGAGTTTTATCATGTTATCATGTTTTTTCACTGTACATGTATCGTTATGATAAATCAAGTGATTATATCCTGAAAAAGTTTTCGATATTAATTACATTTTACTTTGGACTTTTACCCCCCTTATTTTTTCAGATCTCCAGTTACACCAGATCTGATAATCATATATATTTGAATTTCCAATTGCAAGTTTATTTAAAAATACCCCTTTCTTTACTGTTCAGCACCGAGGTGTTATTTTTTACTATGTTATATTTTTCCAATTTTGCAGTGGTATTTTTTTTATGCATCTCAATACTATCTAATTAATTATTTTGGCACCCTTTTCAGTATTCCCTTTTTAAACGTGCAATATTTTGTGTAATAGTATTTATATATTTTTATTTATGTCTTGGGAGCGGCATGTGTGGGGGCTCATGCCTTCGGGCAACAGTGATGAATTTCGCTTTTGTGCCCCTGACCCACATGCCGTTCCCGCATTCTTTGCATGTTAATGTACTGTAAATTTTCTAATGTAATGTGTATGTACTTTTTTATATTGGTCAAATAAATAATAATAATAATATATTTCCTAAGTTATGATGACATTTCAAAAACTTAACCTCAGGTTAAGATTTTGATGTTGATTCCCCCAACATGGTCTAAGTTCATTGACCCTAAATGACCTTGGTCATGTGACATGAAAATCTAATAGGATGTTTAGTAATACTTGATTAACCTTATGGCCAAGTTTCATGAACTAGGTCCATATACTTTTTAAGTTATGATGTCATTTCAAAAACTTAACCTCAGGTTAAGATTTGATGTTTACGCCGCCGCCGTCGGAAAAGCGGCGCCTATAATCTCAATCTGCTTTGCAGGTGAGACAAAAAATTGAGTAAAAATTTACTCAACATTGGGTAAAAAGGGAACAAGCATGTTTGCTGCGCAATTCCCCCTCATGTTGGGTAAAATGCAAGTTAAAAGGGTATATTTCAACGCAATATTGCGTAAAATTCATCTGGTACTAGTATCACTTTACCCAGCAAGCATACAATCATATTCCCATTTTACCCAATATTGGGTAAGCAGTTCTTTAGAATGTCGAACGTCCCGTACTTCCTTATAAGGTCCAAACCGCGAAAAATAATTCAGTTTGCGTTATGCGCTCGTTTACTTTATTCTTTCTTTAGTGCTGTATGCATGTTCAGGCTTTCGGAATATAAACATTTTTACATTTCAAAAACTTAACCTTAGGTTAAGATTTGATGTTGACGCTACCGCTGTCGGAAAAGCGGTGCCTATAGTCTCACTCTGCTATGCAGGTGAGACAAAAAAAGGGGGCCAAAAAACTCTTTAGCCATCCAGTAAAATATACAGAAATAACAACAACAACAGAAGAAATAAACTCACTAGGGAGGGATATTGCTTGATGCAAGATGTCATAAATTTTGCTCCATTGAGTAATAGTAGTATAGCTTAACTAAAACTCTTGTTATTATGCTCTCCTTTCTGTCCTTTTTCCTCCTCTCACCCACTACTTGAAAGATCACAGATGAATCAGCTGTCAAGTAGAGGGGGGATGACTGCTCAATCTATGATCTTGCAAGTCAAAAACAAGCACAGATAAATCAATTGGCTCCCTGCTAACACATCAGCTTAGCTAGCACAGCTGACAAGCAGGTTGGCCTGCCTTATGAGAACTTCATCAACATTTGTTGCCTAGCTGACATGTATGCAGATCTGACAACTTTCCTTGATTGTGATTGGCTGAGAAGTACTGTAACTGTAACTGTTATATTAAACTGATGAGCATAGCTACTATACAGTCAGTTTTTATTAGGTTCCCTTCAGCATTACAATGCATACAATCCAACACGGTAATCATCCCATGGATGGAGCAACAGGGACCCTGCAGAGTTCAAGATAAAAAAAAAACAGTTCAAATTAGAAGAGAAAGGGGAGAACATTAAAGTGAAGAACAGTGAACATTTTATTTTTTTCAGATACATTTAGTCACCAGAGCAGCATTGTGCTCTAATCAGAATGAATATACATTCTACTTTACTTCTGTATAAAAATACTATTCAATCTACATATATTTTGTATGATATCCTATTTTGTGATAGGTTTGTAACTAGTTTTCACAGTCTCTTCTGTTTGATTTCAAGCGTGGTTGTACTGCATTATATTCACGCCTCTGTTATCAACAAAAACAGAGTTTTGTTAAATATACATGTATGTGGAGAACTGAATTTAAGGAAAAAATTACCCTTTTGGTGTACTCTTTCAATGTGATACTTCATAGCAGATTTCCTCTGTCCTCCACTGATGAAATGATACCAATCCCATCATTCTACTGTGGAAAGTAAAATATACCGACAATAACATATATCATTTAAAAAAAGATTGTTTTATACAGTGCATCCAAGACAAGAAAAAGTGAAATGTAGATTTTCTGAGGTTCACTCAAAATCATAATCTGTAAATTTATATACATATATATGCACTAGCATGCCTGATGGGGGCAGGGGACAGAATGCCCCCCTCCCCCCACACCTACAAACACACATATATGATTTTGATGACTTTTTTTAACCCAAATCCCTCTATGCAGTTAGACTTTTTTTGTTGTTGTGAGAAAATTTGTTGCCCTCATGACAAGGATTCAAGGTTTGCCAGGTATGCCACTGTTAACATGTAATTGTAACAAGGCAAGGCAAAAACCTACAGAAATATAACAGTGTGATATTTTCAGGAAGATATAATAGGTAATTTTGTCAAATTTGTCAAATTACAGTTTTTAGAATTTCTAGAAAAAGTACTTTGTTTATGGACTATAAAAAAATGTACATAAACCCAAATGGCTGGTTTGACAGTCTTTTTATCATCTTCCAGTTTGTTCTTCTTCCTGAAAACCAAAGTATTCCCTTTACTTTGAACAATAACTGACACTTCTCTGTAGTTAAGAACAGGATGTGCCTATAATGTAATTGATAGACCCTTCCAAGATAACCTGAATTAATTCTTATCCTTTTTTGTAGGCTTATACAATATTGTGATGGTAAATTGGTTCAACAGACTTGTCAAATTTAATCCCTTTTTTCTCAAAAGCAATTTTCTATGGTAGTCAATGATCTTCTCTTTGTAATTAGGGTTAGGAACATCCAATAGCAGTGAGTTAAAACTGAGATTCTCCTCGTTCAGTATGGATATTCAACTGAAAATTCATTTCTGGTGACTTTTTGTGGATTTTGCCATGCCTGGCCACATTCGTAAAGCTTTGATTATCCTTTTCAAAACACATTATTTATTTACTAAAATTGCAGTCATCATAATGAATGATATAGATAAATATCACTTTTCTGTGGGTTTTGGCTAGGACATGCTGGACTCAAAATTTATCTATAATTTCTACTTTGCATCCATGTTTCACAAAATTTGAATGATAGTATAAAGTCGAGGGAGAGCATTGATCAGTTTGGAGAAATAATTATATCATTGCACTATACAATTTGGGCAACCCACTGTATAAAATATGATACTAAGTACCAATTATTACTATCATAGCTTTGGAGATATACTCCTGAATCCAATCTAAAATTTCTAACAAGCTTATTTTTTTTCAAAGGTCATCAAAATTCTATTTGCAGAGAGGGGGAGGGGGCACCTTGACCTTTATTTCTCATCATCTCTTCTTTTGTTAGGCAAATCATTTGTCAAACCAAGATACCATATATGTTTATTGAGTGGTGTGTATTTTTCTTGGCCAAGAGCTTAGTTATATACTGTATATTATTTTCTTTTTGGAGAGATATTGCTGCACACTGGGAGGTTGGTTTCCTGTTTGAGAAATATTTCCTATCTGCCTCAAGAATTATACCTCTGCAACTTGGCCCCTTAATTATACATACATGTAAATACATACATACTGCAGAACACATAACGTGACATCAATGTTTTCCAAGGTCCTCCTAAAATCAAGGTTATTTGTGGGTCAAATTCAAACACTTCAAATATTATTGCATGACTCTTTCCCTTGACTTTTCAAAGAAGCAAAGTATGAGATGGTGGGGGGGGGAGGTCATAATCTCACACAGAGAAGTCTTACGTAATAGCACAGCTGTGTTTATCATTTCGTCCTTGGCTCAGCGCTCTAATCTGGCCTGTGGGGAAGAAATTGAGACAGCGGGGTTTACCTGGCCAAGCGGGGTTGATCGGGCGGGTGTTTCATAAAGCTGTTCGTAAGTTAAGAGCGACTGGTGATCCTGTCTTGCGGTAAATGGTAAACACCATTGGCAAATTATGGTACATCACCAGTTGTTCGCTCTTAACTTACGAACAGCTTTATGAAACGGCCCCCTGGGCTTGGAAATGATTTTTGAAATTTATAAACGCAAAATGGGGTATAGAACTGCTGTCTTTCTCCAAATGGGGGTATGACATAATGCCTAGATGTGATAATCTTTATAACAAAGTTCTACCCCCTAAATAGTAGGACATATGAGAAGATTCAGGAATATAGTGCTGAAAAAAATCAATTTTCTTTCAAAGGATGACATCACTGCCATGTATTTTGATTGATGCTCCCAGTCTCACTAGCATATTGTTTTAAGTTTCATCTATCATTCTCACTTCAGTATCTCAACCATCATAATTTTCTTTTCCAACTCTAGCCCATTTCACAAAATTTTAAAAACATTCAAACGTTTCACATGGTTTGAATTGTTGCTGTTTCATATAACAGTTTATGCACATGTAAAATATGCGATTGACTGAACCAATGTCACACAATTACAATTTCCTTCTCTATTTAATATGAAATATTGTGATCTTCAGCTCTCATATAAATGATTTGACTCATCCCATAACTTGTGTAATGGTCGTTAATGAAAATTAAGGATTCAGTCAATAACTTTTTATCAACAATTCAGTTCTACAAAAGAAAAAAAAAAGTGTGTAAATTTATAACATTACCTCTCATTGGATACCATCCATGTTGTGTATATAACCAATTTTTTTTAAAAATCTCCTTGAACTCATCTTATTTTGCATCTATTTTACTAAAAATGTTCAGTGTTGTGCAGGTTTGCTTTCCTCTTTTTATTAAAATCAACTTGAACCTGAACTTTTATATTTCGTACCATCATCCATCCCTTCTCCCCTTTCGGTCTCTTTCTCATCTCTGTGTTTTCACTCCTCTCTCACCCCCACCTTCTTCCTCCCTCTCTTCTCCCCACTCCCTCCCTGCTCTCTCCCTCCTCTCTCTCTCTCATTTTCTCCCCATTAACTTGTCCATCTCATTTCTTTCTTTCAAAAAATAACTTCTAACATTTATTATAACTAAAACCCCATTCATATGTAAGCTTTAAAACGGCTACTATTTTAGGGAATATGTTTTATGTTGTTTAAGAATGGAGGTCAGTGAAAGAACAAACCCATATCTTCCTCCGTTGTAATACAGGAGCATACACAAAATACCACAATATTCTTGTAATTTTGCAAGAAAGAACTCATACCCAGTTCAAAAACACCAATGCAACATTTCATTGTGATGTAGACGATGGATGCTGGGCACTTTTAGTAGATGACAAGCTTTGGCTTTCCAACTTTGGAGTGAACCCCATTCACATCAAATTTTGGTCATACCACAGTAATATTGCAGTATTCTCTGTATGAACGGCCAATATTGGTACATGCATGCATACATGCAAGTATAACCATAACAATTATTGCAGTATTGACAGGGTATTATATATTAAAAAGAGGCAGAGACATATAGCTAATTAAAGTAGGAATAGGTGAAACTATAACAGATTTAAATTCTTGTCATCTACTGGGGGACAAATAAATACACATCAGTGAAATGCTGGTTTGCAATTTATTATTTATTGATGCGAGAACCTGAAATACAAAACATGAACACACAAATATTATTCAAAAAGAAACCTATCATTGAAATAGATTCTAATGAACAACAAAACAAGGTATTCCTAGATAAGAAGATGCTTCAATCATACAGGCAATGATATTACCAATTTAGCTCCCAATCATTCAAATTCATGCCAGCTAGATAGGCTGGGCTAGACATGAGTTAAGAGTTGAGAACTAAGGAATACACACAAAAAAAAACCCTGGCTCAGGGCTTTTTTAAGGAAAATTTCATAAAGGATAACCTAATTTTCATTGCAATGTCATTACTTACTAGTACTTAGCTCTTAAGAAATCACCACTATAATCAGGTAGAACAATAAAACTCTAGGTGGTAGAAAACTAGAAGGATTGGCCAGACAATAAAATGTTACACTAGAATAGGCCAAATTAGGCAACGGCTTACTCATAATATCTTGTTAAAATATTTAAAATCAACGTTCACATAGCTTGAAGTTGATTGTAGCCACAAAGTACATCTAGCCTAATAAAAAAGAAGAGATTGTGGCTTTCTCATTGATTTTCTTGTTTGATTACTACTATCAAAATAAGTAAAAGTGGAGAAAAAAATTACCAATATGTCATGTTTCAGATATTTTTACATACAGTATCCCTTCATTCAAGTTTTATTGCCAGTGGCCATGGATAATGTTACCAATCACTAGTGATGATAAACCACAATGTCTGAATGCTCCTATATCGCTAGTGGTGGTTGATGACCACTCACAAGCATGTTTGCGCTATATTTTGTAAAACTTGTAACTTATCAGAAAGTGGTAATGATGTCTAGTGACATTTCATCAATCGCCTATTGTAATTAATTTTAATTTTTTAATTAATATGACACCTAGATAGATCCTTGTGAATGATTGGTTGTTTGATATCGTTCATTCAGCCCAATTTGCAATGACGTCATCAACCGTGCAATTTTGGATCCATTCATCATGCAATTTTTTATCCATACGATTTTGTCCATTGCACGCGCACACCAAAACTGCAGCTGCAGGCACCAGCACTGCGCATGTTATAATGACGTAACAATCAACAGACCGAACTCGCACGGCATGAGCATGTTTTAATGCATCGAAATTCATAAATTTCATATGAACAAAAAAATATCAATTTTTATGTGTCATATAAACAAAATAATGAAAGTTTTTTTCACTCGTGCAATGGACAGAATACTTCATGAAGTGAAAGATAAAATGAATAATCCATTCAACTTGGATAGGCCTCGTTGAATGGATCATTAATCTTTCACCTCATGAAGTATTCTGTCCATTGCACTCATAAACATTCATTATTTGTATACTATCACAATGTATCACAAGGAGTACTTGGTTAATGACACATTACTGATAATGATTGTTATTGCTATCTATCTTGAGTGTGGTGATAACATCTGAAACCAACAAAATCATCCCCCTACCTCCTTGCAAATATGGTACCATTTATGTACATTATTTAAAAGATGTAGAAGGTTAAGGACACATGATGGACATAAGACTAAAAATTAATTTGTCTAAGCCTGGAAAACAGAAATGTCACATCCATAGCTGTAACATTCTTATCATTCTAGCAAATAAAAAAGCTAATTGATTCAGTGCCAATACATGTGAAGTCAATCCAAGTTTCTAGAAACTAAAAGCAGGGTATATCATATATTCAACAATAGCCTAGTTGAGAATTCAATAAAAGTCATATATATACATTAATATTTTTAACGATTGATAAACTAAATATAGGCCAGTCACAAGGAACTGATCATAGACTAAGGACCCAGATCATATTTTCAAATCGTTCTAAAATAATGTTTTGACATTTTCACCAGTGCTAGAAAATCTTCAACCATGATTTCTTAAATTAACACCAAGAGAAAAGACAGAATATTCTTTAATGAATGTAAAAAGATTAAGTCTATGGCTACAAAAATTACATCTGTACATCTTGCTAGTCTAGAATATGAGCTCCAGAGGGCTTACATGTACATATTTTTAGTGCATGTTTGCACAAAAAGCAGATGTACACAAAATGTATTAAATAATTTTTGCATCATATGGGCTTACATAGTAATAGTAAGTTATGGATAGAGCAAATAATTATTTACAACCAACCTTACCTTTCAACAGAAAGAGAAAATACATGTCTACATGCAGATGCTTTTTGAAATAAATTCAAAAATCATAACTTTATAATACATACAATGTCCACATATTTATGTGTCAAATATGTGGCTTGTTGTAATGTCAAGTCATTTCACCTTCTGCGACAAATTTTGTAAATAAGACCTTGAAATGTTTTTTTTTTAGTTTGGATTTACACTAGATTTCATATGAAGATAACATTCAGTTAGACTAATTCATTTTTTATAAGAACAAGGTATAACAAATAAGCACTAGCAAATAAATATATACACTAGAACACATAGTCAAAGTCTTGAATTTTACTTGGAATATATGTGCTAAAGTTCAAGTTGGGGTCTTGGATGTCACACCTAAACTAACCTTGTATCAAGTAAACCTAATGTTAACTTAATCACTGAAGTCAAGTGTCCTGCAGTTAACAACCTGATGAAAATAATGCAATCAATATACTACATATAATATTAACATTGACTGCATGATACAGGAAACAGGTCTCACACTTGAAAACCTTAAATTCATTTCAACTCAAGGCCGGTTGGATTTCAATCAGAAGTAATCAAAAGCTAGAACTTTTTGCCCCAATTCTATACTCATCTAAAATATAACTAAGTTAAAAGTGATAGGATCCTTTATTGACGATACCATTGTATTCACATAGACCTATCACGAAGAGCTCTATTCTAGTGGTAATACCATGAATAACAGCACTATGCTGTAGTGTTGTGATCACCTAGGTCACAGGTTGTAGCTGGAATCTCAAGGCAAGTACTCAGTAAAGTACTCAAAATAGGTGGCTAGTGACTAAAGAGTAGGCTGACTGGAAGGCTAAAATAATACAATCTGTGAGGTGAAGAAAAAAATTATGGAGATTGACAAATATATATGTGAAGATCTGCATTCATAATGTCACAGGCTAATAGGAAAAATTACATGAAGGACTAAATGTGATCTTACACATTATTTGTACTTTTAAAGTAACATTCCTTTTGACAACTCACATTGGAAACTATACTAGAATTATAGATGAAGGGAATGACTGAGAGGAGTATCATTAAGGTTAACCATCATAAAGTTGCCGGATGTGAATTCTGATTAAATAATGATTTTGGCTTTAGAGTGATATACCACTGTTAGGATGACAATAACCTACATAGACATGCCTGTTGCACTAAAATGATCAAAACAAAGAAATCAAGTACCGGTAAAACTTCATTTTCAAACAACCAGAAATAAGCATTTCAGAATTGCATAAGAATTTTTTTTTTGAAATTATGGATAAACAAAAAATATTTATGCAACCGGCACCAAAAGAGTTAAACAACTTTGCTGCTCTAATCGGAATCCACACTATCCTCATAGTTTTCACCTAGACATTGCATTGCTTGCTTGAGTGTTCTTAGTTAAGTAGTGACAAATGTGCAAAATATCACATTCTACGATTGGTCTTCAGGGCCTCTGCATTTATATGGAAAATATATTCCCAAGACATGCTTGAAAGAATAAATGACAGCACATAAAATTCTGCTGATTGAGTTAACACTGATAGAGTGGTTTTGTGGTAGTGGAATAATAAAATTGCCATTTGGAGTGACACAAATTTGATCCAAGTCTACATGTGTTATTTTTAGAATATAGACCTATATTTACCAGACTACAGTTAAAATATGAAACAACTAGGGCTAATAGCTTTGCTATTAGTGTTATGAGTGTACAGTTATTTTGATAGAATATTGTACATGACCATAAACAGTGACAGCCATAAAAACCGAGTAGTAAAACTAAAATACATCATAATTCAAACTAGATAGCTTGATTACATCAATTTCTCCCTAATAATAATTTCCAACCCCCACTAGCTTCATGTTTGAAAATGAATCAATATCCATCCCACAGCTACAAAAAGAACAAATACTTCTTAATGACACTGCTAGTTATTGTTACTTTTGTTTTGAGTATAAAAGTACTTCTAGCATCTGGCCTACATGATCCTTTTACTAAAACCAATTTCTCATCGGGGGAATTTTCCCTTTAATTTAAATTTCCATCCACTGGATATCCCAAAACAAAAACTGATCCACAAGAATAATAGGGGCAATAGACAAATTGGATGTCCATTGTAAGACAACATCAAAGTCTGAAAACATGAAAATGGAGCCATGTCACTACCCGTCATTGGTAATCAGGCCAATCATTAACTTTGCTGTACACCTTTAACTTAACCACAATACAAAATATATATCTTCAAGTTTGTCCTGTGGATGCAAAAGTAAATTCTTTTATTGGAATCTGGAAGCAAACTGATACTTACCTTTGACTTGTTTCTTAGATTCTTCAACACATACAGTTCTCATATTCCTGGCATTCCCCCATAAGGTCCTGTACAAAAAATATGGCAATAAATGGGAAATACATTATTTTGTTTTAGTTGACAAACATGTGATCTTCCAAGAATAGTTCAGATTGTCTAAATTTCTCCTGCCATGATTATTATTCACTGAAAGGAAATACAGGTCTACAATGGAATCGCTTAACTTTTTAACAGCACTGATTTAATAATAGAATTATTATTATAACATATTATTCTACGATATTCCTTTAGTCAGGTTTGGTTTCATGATCTTTAATAAAAGTTAAATTTAGCCTTAAGGGTAGCCAAATGTGACATAAGTCCAAATGTTACTGCTATACATTTCCTTCATCATTCTTTTTAATAGTAACTAAAAAATATATAAATTGTGGGGTTTTTACTTTTTGACAAAATTTGCCTGAAACATTTTGGTTATTAAAAGCATCAAATTTATTATCAATAAAAGCAAAAATAACATAACTCATTTTGATTTTTAGCTGAAAACGCATGTTGCATTGACTTTGTGTATAAAATCACATTTTTTTCTAGCTATTTGGGGTCTGACATGCATTTACATAATGTTGCATACTTTTTAACCATGTATCCACATCCCAATTTTGGTCCAAAAAGTTGTGCAAGATTTGAAAGTAAAAGTCAGCATGTAGTGCGGTAAAAAAAAATGAAAAGAGGATTTACAAGAAAAAAATTGTTTTGAGGGGCAATAAAGCCCCCAGTGACTATTCGACAGGTTAAATTATTTTCACTATCCTCTAATATTTCAACTACTATTGCAGAAAATATTGGTTATTACCTCCAAATGAAGAGCCAGGGTAAGCAGGTTCCGTCTTCATTGGACCATACTTTGAAGGCATGTTGCCATAGTTTGACCCTAGACCACCAAAGCTTGTGTCTTGATCTTGTTTCCCATAGCTGGGAGTCTGACCTTGGTTTGCATATGGATGACCTTGACCTTGGTTTCCAAAGTTGCTGCCAGTATTACCAGCAGCTCTACCTCCAAAACTGTCAACCGGAGCTCTGTAAGGGTCTTCATTTCCGCCACTACTTGGTGCCACCCCTGGTGGATGAAGGGGTGCCTGACTCGGTGCTTGACCAGGTGCTTGCCCAAGTGTTTGACCAGGCATTTGACCAGGCATTTGCCCTGGAGCTTGACTTGCTTGACTCGGAGCTTGAACTGTAGCTTGATTTGCAGCCTGACTAGCTACTTGACTCTGGGCTTGACCCCGGGCTTGACCCCATATCCCATCTACAGCACCAAAGGAACTACCTTGAGGCTGGCTGGTAGCTGGAAGGGGGTCTCTAGAAGGACTTGCTGTTATGCTATTCACGGTTACCTCTGCAGCAACAGCAGCTACACGTAATCAATCCAAAGTAGGAAATAAGAAATATAGAAATCAAATTCATTTTACAGTACTTTGTAATATTTAAGTAAAATTCAGATCCTATGGAGAGCTCTCCAACCTTACAGTATCTCAATGAGTAAGTTATATCAAATTGCTTTGAAAATTGAATGGGTGTACCATTCTTAATTTCAAGTTACAAATGATACGTCGATAATGACTGATATCTGTCATTTTAACATAAGGAATCTTGATATGTTAATATGAACCCAGAACAACTTCATATGAGGTGAAGTTAGGATAAACTTTTTATCTTGAATCATTTTTGGTTCACTGTTGAAGTGTTCTAATGAGGAATGCACCTCTCATAGATACTAACAGCACATGAACTATTGGTAAAAAATATAAGTAAAATCCTAAAATAACCATTTTGGATGGGGCGAGCATTGCATAAGAGTTCAGTATGTTTGTCCTTTAATTTGCATTTACTGTATGCAATGCCTTATCTCATGAGCACACTGCCTATCAGTATATAACTAAATTGATTAAAAGTAAAATGTCATCAATGTTTTTATGTTAGGAACTGCATGGAAATATAAATTTAGGGGCAATTTTAGCCCCTGATCTGGAACAGATTGTTGTACCTTTGGCTGCTGTCCAGGTCTTCATCATTTGATACCACTTGAGCTTCCACATGTACATGGTTTTGTAGTACTCCTTCATCTTGGCTTTGGAGATTTCTGTATTTGTAAAATATGGAAAGTGTTGGGAATGGTAAACACACGCACACTGTAATGCTGCAACGCTGAATTTCATTAGGACATTTTGCTCATGGGCCTTCAACACAACAGTTAGGCCCGAATTCACAAAGGTGGTTTTGAAAACCCACGGTTGAGTCCATGGTTTATGCAGATTTCCTGTATAAATTATGCTTAATTTAGCATGTATCGCGTGCGTGAATAAAACATGTCCAATGCTGATGACGCTTTTGTCACAGTGTGCCAAATTGATGCCTGTTGCCGTGGTTATCAATGCTATTTTATTCATGAGTCCACAGTTTTTATTCATGAGTCCATTCTTCAAACAGTTGACTCATGAATAAAATAGCGTATCTAACTATGGCAACAGGCGTCAATTTGGCGCACTGTGACAAAAGTGCGCATTAGCAATGGAATGCTTTATACACGTGCTTGGTACGCGCTAAATTAAGCGTAATTTATGCAGGAAATTTGCTTTAAAGTTCCACACTGTTTCAATTAGCTGGCTCTTGGCTGGCTACCAATTTGGTGCCCTGTAGTAGTCCCAATGAACCCTATGTAAAAAAACATATCTGTTGTAATTAAAAAGAGGATTAGGGCCAAGTGTGGGAAGATCTCTTTACATGTATTTGGTCTGACATTCTTTTGCCTTCTGTCCAAAATGTACTTTGGTAAGCTCCCTGTTATAATTCACTTACAGTAATCTCAATAACAGTTCTTCTCAGCCAATCAAAACTATAGTTTATCAAATAGTTAACAAATGAATCTTCATTACCATCAACTTTCAGGAAAAAATGCCTTGGTTTAGCATCTAATATCATATTTCTTGGAATAATTATTGATATTGGTAGAAACCTGATACTTAATGAATACCAAATTATAATCATCATTTAATTGTTATTATTAGGAGGAGGAAGAGAAGAAGAATAAAGCATTTGTTTACCTAGTTGCCCATTCAAAGGCAAAATATACAGCACCCCAGCTTTATGTCCAGCTAATGTTTCAAGCACTTGGTGCATAGAAGGCATTATTCAAGCCATTAGTAAGTAAGAAATGGATGGGTAAATGCAACCTGGAAGACCAGGAAAGATAATAATTCAATAATATATAATAGAGTTTAAACTCAACAGATATAATTACCAAGATCCCTTTCTACTTCACTCATCTCTTGTTTGAAATCTCCTGGTATTCCTCCTGATCCACCAGGACGAGATGGTGGTCCATCTCCAGGGAAACCAGGGAAGTCCATGGGACCATCTCCAAACTGACTTCTAAACATTTCGTCTGTGGGCATACCGTCAAACATTGCCTCTGTACACAAAAAAGAATAATAATTTCAGGAATAACCATCATTTTATTATTGTATGATGTTATGAGAGATTTTGAAAAAACCTGCACCATCTTTAATTCAGTAGATGTAAGCAATCAAGCATTTTGAACCGTACACTTTAATGTAATAGGCTCTCACAGATGGATACATCTTTACTGTTTATTATGAAAGGTACATGTACAGTATTCAAAGTATTTTAGACATTTTGTGATTATGTATGAACACTAACATTATAAATCTGACTATGTTTGTTTCTTTTGCAGGAATCATCTTGTGGACTTAATTCAGTCTGAAATTGTGAAAAATTTTAAATAGAATTATTTTAATATTGATGATGACAATGATGGTGGATATTAATGACGATGAGGATGATGAGCATAGTGATGCTGCTGCTGGTGATTATAGCAAATGTTACATCTAAAGGCAATGGAATTTACAAGTGACATTCATTCTTGTTTGTCTTCAAACCAACATTAATTTAAATTGAAACATATGTCTTCTGTGCAAAGGAAAATTTAGGTGACGGCTACTCATACATGACTTACTTACCATCCCATTTATCCATGTCTCTCAATCCTTGTCCTCCCCTTGCTGCTCGCTCCATACCTCTCCCTTCTCTTGGTCCTCTTGAGCCCATTCCCATCAGGTCCCCTGGAACTCCAGGCATATCTGGTCCTAGTGATCTTCTTTGATGCATATCTGGTCCCATGTCTCGCATTCTGTCCATCATTCTCCCACGATCCATTCCCATCAGCCCTTCTCGTCCCATCGGCCCTTCTCGTCCCATCTGCCCTTCTCGTCCCATCGGCCCTTCTCGTCCCATCGGCCCTTCTCGCCCCATCGGCCCTTCTTGCCCCATTGACCTTTCTCGTCCCATTGACCAATCTCGTCCCATTGGTCCTTCTCGTTCCATCAGCCTTTCCCGTTCCATCAGCCTTTCCCGTTCCATCAGCCTTTCCCGTTCCATCAGCCTTTCCCGTCCCATCAGTCCTTCTCGTCCAAATGGCCTTTCTCGTCCCATTGGCCCATCTGGACCCATACCCCTATATCTATCAGGTCCCATGTCAAAAGGGGGTCTATCCCTTCTGTAGCCTTGGTCAAAGTCTCTTTCAGGTCCAAATTGTTCAGGACCATCAAACATGTTTCTCATGCTGTCTCTCCAAAGATCTCTTCCACCAGCATCATGTCTCTGTTTATCACCACCCATTTCTCCGCCTGTTCCTCCTCCAAAGCCTCTGCCACTACGCCCTCCATCACGGCCACCACGGCCACCACCACCACCTCTTCCACCTCCTCCTCTTCCACCTCCTCCTTTCCCTCCTCCTCCTTTCCCCCCTCCCCCTTTTCCTCCTCTTCCTTGCCCACCTCCCTGCCCTCCTTTACTTGCTCCCTCGGGCTTGCCTTTAGGTGAAGGTGCTGGTGGAGGAGGTACAGAGTCTCTCTGTAGTTTCTCCTTTTCGATGGCTCTTTTCACCTCTACTTTCCGCCCAAAGAAATTTAAATACTTCATTCCTGAAAGTAAAAGAAAAGAGTTGGAGAAATTAATCAAGATGCACATGGAAGTTCACCTAAATACAAAATTCATTATCCTTAATCCTAGACTGAGCTTTTTTTGACGCCTAAGAAGACATGGCGGGGGAACCCTCTTATGATCTCAGCTGTCGATCATGCAATCGCAACAAATTGGCACGCGAGTTACCCATGGCATAATCTATAAAACTGTAAGATCAAACCTCACTGCTAATACATTATGTTAATTTATGTGTAAAATCAAATTGGCTCTATTTAACTGAATAATACCCCTAAAATGCTAATTTTTGTTTCGCAGAATCTTTATAGGAATTTAATCAAATCATGTACTTTCAACAAATTTCAACATCGCAATTAATTATTTTCTAATGTATAATATTGTTTTTATATTTCTTATGTATTTTTTGTTTTTTTCAATATAAAATGTCAGGAACTTTATTTTGACCATAAACAAGATGACATTAATTTTTAATAAAAGGAAGAAAAATGATACATTTATGGATTTTGGCTAAAAATACTATTGTATTGGATTTGCACACAAATTAACGTTTTTGAGCAATTTTGGGTCTCTATGCATTTACGAAATCTTGCGTAATTTCAAAACTGTGTACCTGGCAGTCGCGATTTAGGTCTCAAAAGTTGCACGAGACTTGAAAGTAAAAAGTCAGCAAAGCGACATGCTCAAAAAATTTTGCACGGCAGATTTATCACGAAAAATGGCAAGGGGGGCTGAATCAGGCCCCCTTGACTTACTAGGGTTAAAATTGTGGTAAAACATCTACATGTTGATGTATATTTACACATGACATAAAGAAAGAATTCTTAAGGGGGAAAAACAAAGCATGAAAAATACATTTCTTAATACTTAAAGTACAGGCCAAAAGTTTGGGCCATCCTCATATTTACAAGAAAAATCATACAGATCACTCCATTCCACATTCATTCATATATAGTGATACTGAATTGGTTATGGCAGTTCCATTACATCACACAAACATGTTTCCAACTGGTTTTGATTGCCCTTCTGTCAAACCCCAGTCGGTTTTCACAATATATTTAAATTTTAAACATACATAAATTTTTTTGGTATGCATAAAATTGCAATATATTTAATGCAAAATTGTTTTTGACAACCTTGTCAGGGGCTTGTCTGACATAGAAAGAAATAATATGTCAACATGCAGACAGTAAACCTGTCAATTGGACAGTCAACCTGCTTGAGTCTCATCTCAATGGCCCGTATTCTGAAGTCAGGTTTAACTTAGACCACAGTCTAACTCTGTACTAAAATTATGGGAAGCCAAGTAATAAAGAAATCAAAAATAAGTTTATATTTTATATTACTTATGTGTAGTATTTTGTTTCGTTTTGCTTTCATAATGAAGAAAATACTTAAGTTATCATTCCCAGATAATTATGAACAAATTAGGTGTCATATGAGTTAATAAACTGAATGTTTACTGTTAGGTATTTATGCTCTAATTGGCTTTCCACACAACTTTAAACCTGACTTCAGAATACGGGCCTACATGTTTAACTCAATTCAAACTCAAGCCAGCTCTCATCTTCTCAATGTTCTCTCCCCCCTCCAACTCCGCCGGTTTCTACTCAAGCCTATGATCCTGCTTTAATACTGCTCAATCTTTCCACTCTTTCTTGTTAACAATCCTCTTTAAGGCTACACTCATTTCAGAAAGATACTGTCCCTTCTAACCTCCACTTTCTTGCCTCTCCATTCTATTCTACCTCTATCCACCATTATCTCAGCCCTTTATAATGGTATACTGCATAAACCACTTCAGCAATTGTTTATGCCCCTATGCAAACCTTCAACCTGCTAGAATCCAGTTTGCATATATCATGTGTTGCCATGTCAGACAAGCCTCAGACAAATTGCTAATTGAAATCACATGCATACCTTTAAAAATGAAAAGGTATGCATTAAACTGAATATTATGAAAACTGACTGGGGTGTTCCCAGAAGCGCAGTTAAAACCAGTTGGAAACACGCTTGCGCGAAGAAACTGTCATAGCCCATTCAGTACCAATACATTTGCTAATAATATGCAAAATGCAATGTTATAAAAGTATGATTGTCTTTTAAATCTGAGGGTGGCCCCAAACTTTTGGCTTGTACTGTGTAGGTAAAAGAAGGGTACGAACTAATTTAAGGATGAACTAATGAATCGCTCCAATCCACTAATTTTAGGCCGAGAATACTGGAAATTTACTCTGATCTACATGTACTATTTGCTTAAATTATTCAAAATTCATATAAATGTAAATATTGGTCTACATTATACTAATTCACCACATATCCCACTAAGTACAAAGCTATCTTTCAGAATTGCTTAGGATTATTCCAGCTCTTCATTGGCAGCTAAGCTAAAACCAAAGAAGCATCTGTGGAGCACCAACAGAGCTGTGCAATGAATACATTGTAAGTCACATGTATCATTATTTACTATCATTATGCTTGACTTGCTCTAAAGTATTTATAATTTTAAAACAATCTTTTCTACCAGAAGAATTTACAGATAACCCAATACTTGATTTCATATTATAGAGTATTGTATTGTAGAGATTAACTACCTGTAGCATGGAAAAAAGATTGTGAAAATAGTCGAGGATGATGAGTGAAACTAATAGAGAAATTATTTCATTGCTTGCTTGAAATATCTAGTCGGCATTGTATCAGGACATCATAGTACTGTAAAAGAAATGACAAAATTTATGACCCTGTCATGAATTTTATCTGATCTTTGCATGTACTGGGATAATATGTATTTATGAGCGCTATAGAGATAATAAAGTAGTTATGACAATATTAATGACTGAATATATGACTTCCACCAGACTACCGATTCTGTCGTACATGTACAGTGTATCTCTGAGTATTTCATAAAGCTGTTCGTAAGTTACATATTTAGAGCGACTTTAAGAACGACTGGTGATCCTTTCTTGTGGTAAATGGTATATTCATTGGCGAATGTTTAGCGCGTGAGAAAGGATCACCAGTCGTTCTCAAAGTCGCTCTTAACTTATGAACAGCTTTATGAAATGGCCCCCTAGGTCCTGTAACACAAAGATTAGCAATTAATTATGAAATGGCATATCACAGAGACCATTGTTGCATGTGCATTTTGCTCAGTAGACTGAATCAGAATTATTTTAAAATTAATCTCTAACCTTTGTGTTACATGTACATGCCCAGTTTAACAAAAGCCTACACACTAACTTCTCCAAGACTCTAAGCTTTTAACTACTTCATTTAAATGTCAGATAGGGATTTAGATGCCAATAGTCCAAGACTGCCAAAATGACCAGACACTTACCCACAACCTTTCCCACACTCTCCTTGCTTGCAAATGTAATGAAAGCAAAACCACGTGCCTTTCCAGTCTTCTCATTTGGTGGGATATCAACTTCTATGATTTCCCCATATTCACTAAATCCCTCTCTCAAGTTTTCTTCAGTGGTTATTTCCGAGATACCTCCGACAAAGATCCGTGTTGTATTCTCATTAGGCACAGCAGCCTTTAACATAGCTGCTTTAGAGCGGCTGGGCTAAAAGAAAAGCATCAAAAACTGGGAATTAACCTCATATTGTTTTTATTAAAGCATTCTTAAAAAATAAAATTTCATGAACAATAGTAGACTATCATTCTACCATTCATGGAGTGCCCATACTTCTATTGACCAATTCTTTAAAATTGCTGTTCATTACATTTACATGTACCACCCTCACTTGGTGTTCTAAGTACAGGTTCTTTGAATTATGCACCAATTTTTATTTCCAACAGCTATAAAGAAAGATTGTTTCTTGAAATTTTTTTCACATACCCATTTTTCCAATTTTGTCCAGGACCGTAATGTTTTAGTTTACAAATATTTATTGCAAATTCATCTGTTCATACAAGATGTTAGATTGCATATAGAGGCTCTGCTGATAAAACCTTGTATCCTTGCAGATTTAAATATTTTGATGACAGCTCAGAACAAGCTAGATTTTAGAGTTAAAACATTGGTAGCAATCTTCTTTTGCCTCTAAAAAGTTCTTCATAGGTACCAGGAGACTATTTTTCAGACAATATAAAACTGCCATCATTGATATATTTGTTAAATACAGCCTTTTCTAAGCTGCCCGCATTTTTTCATTTTATCAGCCAGCTTTGAAATATCACACAACACATTTTTATTTTATACTCTGCTAAATTGTTTGACAATATATCCAAAATTCTAAGAGAAAAACTAATTATTTTAGGTTAAGGCAATGGTAGATTATAAACCTCTCACTGTTTTTACCAAAGTCAGATATATCAGTTGCTTCCCCATAGTAAGCATGTGACTCCCCGTGCATTACACCATGTATCACTGCACATACGACACGAGCAACCCCAGAAAAGTGGCATATTTGGGCCATTTTTTATGCGAAACCTTCCGAAACCATTGCCAATCTTGACTGAAATTATCGACCAAATATTCCTACACGCTTTGCTACACGTACGAGAAAGATGGCGTCATTTCAAAAAGATCACCTGCCATTTTGAAGTCACGTGACTGTAGGCCGGTATTCCGGCCTATCGGGTTCAAAGGGTTAATGAAAACTAAACTTTTGAACATTTTACCATTGCACGCAAAAATAAGAGCTTTTTGCAAACCTTTCAGTGATTTCACTTACTAGAGAAAAATACATTTATGTCTCTTTAACTCCCTAACTTACTACAAATAAAAATAAAAGAAATCATTTTTGTTACATATACATGCACTTAGTATCACTCTTCACACATTCATGAATGAAAAATCACATTAATTTGACCTTTTAAGATGACGCAAAAAAGATTCTGTTTCTTTCTTTTCTTACTTGTAAATTATTTTCATGTCTAGTATAAGATATTTAGATGGCTTTCCTAAAAAAAAGAGCATTCAACAACAGTTACTGTATAAGCTGTTATTTTCGCGTACAAAGTTTTGTTGTGAATTGTTGGGGTCCTAACATTTTCACCCACACAACAATAACAGCTTATACAGTATCATATTTGAGAATAACCAATAAATTTTTGTCGTTGAATGAAAAAGAGGATATTTATTCTTCATTACCTCGCCTTCCGATAATCTCTTAACTTCCACGTTCTTTCCATCCACAATGATGCGATTGTCTGGATGGTCAGCAAATACCGCCTCTAACATGTATGATTTGGTAAAAGTAACAAAACCAAATCCTTTGGGTTTGCCATTTTTATCACGAACAAAGAGAACCTCCAAAATGTGGCCATATGGGAGGAGAGCTTCATAAAGGTGTCTTTCTGAACTTTGACTTCTGAGTCCACCCAAGAACAGCTTCCTTGATTCTACAGGCTCATCAATTTCACGGTACAGATTATCAAACTCCTGAAATAAAGTGAGTGACAAAAATAAAGCGAATTAAAATCAAATACAATAAAAATGCATGTACATAGCAAAACAGGAAAGAGTTCTATACGTACCCCCACCAAAAAACTAAAGGATATTGACAAGTACTTGCTTACGGATCTACTCTCGAAACCTTGATTCTTAAATTATATTCTTTTCCCTTTTTTACATGACTCAAACTCACCTCGAAGGTACTGCAGTCAAAAACTCCACTATGTCCACTATGCTAGCGAGAAAATGATAGTGGAAGTGCTTCTCAGCGATTATGAGTGTGTGTACACGTGTGTAATTGAGGTTTTTTTAGACAAGTATCAATCATTTCAGATTATAAACTAGAGATGCTCGGCGGGTCGCGCAGCCGAGCACATGTATCCCCGAACCCATCGCATCATCCATCATTGCGATATATACAGCTCACACAGAAATTTGACAAAAAAAAATACAATTATCATGGCAACAATAACACTAGCATGCAGGTCCCCCAAGTCTGGTTGAAAAGTGACTTATGGTTACAGAGAAAGAGAGTACAGAGAATGTTCAACATTGACCTGAAAATGACCTTTGACCTTACCATGTGAAAAATTTCTCACACTAGAAAAATATTTCAAAACATCGCAGGAGGAAGCGATAAAGCGCGAGTTACCTATCTGAATTCATGCTTGGGGGCTGTTTTGTTCTCTTGCGAGGGATCTTTCTTATTTATTTATTTTTTTGATAGATTTTATTATTCTTTTAGTTTGGGCAGAGGTCAAAGGTGTAACGAGACTAAAATTTTCGGGGCAAGACACGACATAAAGGGCTAAATTACTTTCAAAATGCTGTTTACGAGGGAAGCGAGTCAAGCGGCCGAGCCAAAAATAGCCTTTTGAGTAGATAAATCATTTTTTGCACCTGATTTCGATATATGTTTAAACATCATGACAAAATCTGTCATAACAAATTGATATATATATATATTAAAAAGATATTTTTGGCTCGCTCGCTTCCCTCAAGCACTTAATTTAAAATTTATTTTGCCCTTTTGTCATGTATGCCCTGAAAACTTAAGTCTCATTACGCCTCTGACCTCCACCCAAACTAAAAGAATAAAATTTTAAAAAATTAAAAAGATCCCTCGCAAGAGAATAAAACAGTCCCCAAACATGATACAGATCGACAGCCCCCAAGCTCCCGTGAGTATGGGTAAATACACAGTAAGCTCCTGGGTGCCAGCCCGCATAGGGGGCCGGCGCTCCCTGGGTTACAACTAACCCAGGGAGCTCCCGCCCGCACAGTGGGCAATTCTTAACCAAAATGGCCGATCGAGACGGGGGAGAGGACAGAACTTTCCGTTTTTTGAGGTTCCAGTCTGTGCCCAGATGTCAGGAAAACTGCCACTCGTTAGACCTTCATCCATGCAATCATGGTAAGTGCATAATTTCTCTTTTCACATTTGGAGAAATATTTAGACCATCAATCACGCTAGTCCTGTGAGTATGGTCAATTACACGGTAAGGTCCTGGGCTCCCGTCCGCTACGCGGGCGGGAGTTCCCTGGGTTAGGTTACAACTGGGTATACCGTACCGTGCACTTGTTCACTGCAACCAAATATCACTTTTGTGACCAAAATTACTAATTTACATACAGTTGCATTTTATTTTTTCATTAGTAACTTGGGAATAATTTTTGTATTTACTAGAGCGCTCACAAAACTGAATTTTGGGCATATTTTTGTGTACGCCCTCTATTGGTAGAAAATAAAATGGCAAGAAAATGTTCATTTTTTTTATCTCCATTTTTAATTAAGAAAAAATAATTTAAAGAATCAAATTTACTTAAGGTAAGGCCCGCTTAGTAAGGGCCAAGTTGTATGACGAATAGGTGTACGGTAATGGAAACTTGGAAACTGTGACTGTGAGTGTAAAAAAATCAAGCATTTGTCCCAAACAAAAAGGGAAAATAAGCCAAACATTGCCATCCTTATTTTGTCACACGTCACAACTGAGAATGAGTGGTAGGATGGGGGGTCTATACATACAGTCCCGTATACCCAGTTGTTGTGTATCCGGACGGGTTGTGTGTCCGGACGATCAATTTTAGTGTCATTTGGAAAAATTTACAAGCGAAGTTTCATCAATTTTTAGTACAAAATGTTAGGAAATATTATAAAGAACAAAATAGAAAATGATTACAAGTAATGAATTCATATTTTTAGTGTAATCCACAGACAAAATAGAAGGCTTCAAAAAATTAAAGTGTCCGGACACCCGACCCCCCATCCTACGGTTTGGTACCGGTACCGATACCGGTACCGTAACCTGATTGATACCTGGGGCCGATTGCACGAAAGGGTCTTTCCAAGGACCGTCTTTTGTGTCGCCCATCTTTTATGATACGCTATAAGCGGGTGTGTTTCTGAAATTTATGATAAGAATAAGATTCGTTAGCTTGCTTTTAAATCAAATTTTATACAATTTCATGATATATCACATCATTTTATAAACAAATATTTCGTTTATTCTAACGGACGAATGAAATATGTTTGCAGATGATTTATTTAAAATGCGTTTCACATGGCGCATCATAAAAGATGGGCGACACGAAAGACGGTCCTTGCAAAGACCCTTTCGTGCAATCGGCCCCGGCCCTGTACCGTCATGACCGTACCGTACCGAACGCGAGACAAGCCTGATTTTCGGGGCAAGACACGACATAAAGGGCTAAATTACTTTCAAAATGCTGTTTACGAGGGAAGCGAGTCAAGCGGCCGAGCCAAAAATAGCCTTTTGAGTAGATAAATCATTTTTTGCACCTGATTTCGATATATGTTTAAACATCATGACAAAATCTGTCATAACAAATTGATATATATATATATTAAAAAGATATTTTTGGCTCGCTCGCTTCCCTCAAGCACTTAATTTAAAATTTATTTTGCCCTTTTGTCATGTATGCCCTGAAAACTTAAGTCTCATTACGCCTCTGACCTCCACCCAAACTAAAAGAATAAAATTTTAAAAAATTAAAAAGATCCCTCGCAAGAGAATAAAACAGTCCCCAAACATGATACAGATCGACAGCCCCCAAGCTCCCGTGAGTATGGGTAAATACACAGTAAGCTCCTGGGTGCCGGCCCGCATAGGGGGCCGGCGCTCCCTGGGTTACAACTAACCCAGGGAGCTCCCGCCCGCACAGTGGGCAATTCTTAACCAAAATGGCCGATCGAGACGGGGGAGAGAAGGACAGAACTTTCCGTTTTTTGAGGTTCCAGTCTGTGCCCAGATGTCAGGAAAACTGCCACTCGTTAGACCTTCATCCATGCAATCATGGTAAGTGCATAATTTCTCTTTTCACATTTGGAGAAATATTTAGACCATCAATCACGCTAGTCCTGTGAGTATGGTCAATTACACGGTAAGGTCCTGGGCTCCCGTCCGCTACGCGGGCGGGAGTTCCCTGGGTTAGGTTACAACTGGGTATACCGTACCGTGCACTTGTTCACTGCAACCAAATATCACTTTTGTGACCAAAATTACTAATTTACATACAGTTGCATTTTATTTTTTCATTAGTAACTTGGGAATAATTTTTGTATTTACTAGAGCGCTCACAAAACTGAATTTTGGGCATATTTTTGTGTACGCCCTCTATTGGTAGAAAATAAAATGGCAAGAAAATGTTCATTTTTTTTATCTCCATTTTTAATTAAGAAAAAATAATTTAAAGAATCAAATTTACTTAAGGTAAGGCCCGCTTAGTAAGGGCCAAGTTGTATGACGAATAGGTGTACGGTAATGGAAACTTGGAAACTGTGACTGTGAGTGTAAAAAAATCAAGCATTTGTCCCAAACAAAAAGGGAAAATAAGCCAAACATTGCCATCCTTATTTTGTCACACGTCACAACTGAGAATGAGTGGTAGGATGGGGGGTCTATACATACAGTCCCGTATACCCAGTTGTTGTGTATCCGGACGGGTTGTGTGTCCGGACGATCAATTTTAGTGTCATTTGGAAAAATTTACAAGCGAAGTTTCATCAATTTTTAGTACAAAATGTTAGGAAATATTATAAAGAACAAAATAGAAAATGATTACAAGTAATGAATTCATATTTTTAGTGTAATCCACAGACAAAATAGAAGGCTTCAAAAAATTAAAGTGTCCGGACACCCGACCCCCCATCCTACGGTTTGGTACCGGTACCGATACCGGTACCGTAACCTGATTGATACCTGGGGCCGATTGCACGAAAGGGTCTTTCCAAGGACCGTCTTTTGTGTCGCCCATCTTTTATGATACGCTATAAGCGGGTGTGTTTCTGAAATTTATGATAAGAATAAGATTCGTTAGCTTGCTTTTAAATCAAATTTTATACAATTTCATGATATATCACATCATTTTATAAACAAATATTTCGTTTATTCTAACGGACGAATGAAATATGTTTGCAGATGATTTATTTAAAATGCGTTTCACATGGCGCATCATAAAAGATGGGCGACACGAAAGACGGTCCTTGCAAAGACCCTTTCGTGCAATCGGCCCCGGCCCTGTACCGTCATGACCGTACCGTACCGAACGCGAGACAAGCCTGAGGCTGAGCTGAGTTGACTAACTTGACATCAGTTTTGACACATTGTCAACGTACTTACACCTCATAACATAACTTATAAGAAATGTAGTCTACATACCTGATTTCGGCCCATCGCCATGTTTGATTTGATGTGAAAACTCGTCAATTACCCCCGAAATCAACAATAATGGTAGGCCTACACACAACAAGTGAAGTGGGGTCTATCAAGCGTCAAATGGTTCGACGCGAAATATTTGACCGCAAGATGGCGCTCCATGAACAGTGATATAAGGAAGCGTTTCATAAAGCCGTTTATCCGATATCTTTTATCCATAGAAATATATTACTAGTCATCATATCCAGGGCCAGGGGCCGATCAAGCTTTCGCCAATGGGGGGGGGGTGATATTTCAACAATCAAATAATGCGAGCGCAAAGCACTTTGTCTAATCAAGAACGGGATAGGTCTTGTCTTGTCTTGGGCAGGGGCGGATCCAGGATTTTGAAATAGGGGGGGCGCCAGCGGCGAGGGTGTGGGAGGGGGATACCCCCCTCCCACGGCAAGGACTTTTTCAAAAAAATCATGTCCAAAAGTCGTATTTTGAGAGCACCTTTAGAAGAAAAATGCACACTTAAATCACTGTAACTTCATGACCGTGCGCGGAGGAACACATCAGGGAGGGGGAAATCTGTCTTCCACCAACCTCCTTGGTCAGATGGATTTGGGTTTACGCGCATATCATCGGCAGCGATCGGGGGGGGGGGGACGGGGGACGTGTTCTCCCTCAAATATTTCGGGAGAGGTCGTCCCCCCCCCCCTAGATTTTTAAAACTATTTTTTTTTCGATTTTGCTGGCAATTTTTTTTTAAAGATATATTGTAATCAGCAAACCTATAGATTATCAAACATTAAAAATGGGGTAAGGGGGGGGGGTTAATGTCACAATTTCTACTTTTTAACAATACACAATGTGTCCTCGGGACGTTTTTCCCCAGCACGAAAGTATTTTTATTCTCCTCCCCAACCCCCACCCCCCCCCCCCCCGTCACATAAAATCTTCGCTCCTTACGCTGACATATAGCTGCCTATACACAGCAAACGCGGAGTGGGGTCGACTGGTGATTGAGAATATACAATTTTGCTCCTTGATAATTCGTTGGAATGATTGCTTCGGCGAAACTTAGTTGGGGCGCCCTGGATAATATGCCTCTGAATCTACCAGAAAGTGTAAAAGTTAGTTTACATTAAATACAAATATGTCTGACCTATACATTTCAGTGAAAACGTACATGACCAAGGCAGAATGATAATGCTGCGCACGTGGCGCCCGATATAGGGCTTCATCTTTGAGTGAAGAATAATCTCGGGGATAGACATTATCATTCGCATCGTTGACACTTTCTCTCGCGATCTGTTACTTACAATTTACATGTATTTGCCATAAAGACGGACAAACGCATGTTACAAAAAACACAAATTTTCGGGAAAAAATGATATCCAATCCAACATCTTCACACTGGTCACTGCACTGCAACTCCCGATTACAAGTGGTGCAACTTTCCAACCAATCGACTTGCGCGCCCTGGAATTCCGGAATTTACATATTGAAATACAGTATGACAGAGGTGCATTTGTGCGAACACAAAGGCCATGAGCGTAAGTTAAAATATAGTTTTGACTAGATCTAGCCCTTGAAATTGACTACATTGTACCAATCCAGTAAATGTAACCATCAAAAAAAAAAAAAAAAAATCCGGCGAAAATAAGGGGGGGGGCGCGCGCCCGGGGCGCCCCCCTCTGGATCCGCCACTGTTGGGTTAAGTCGGCATATGCAGACTTGCTGTACTCCGCCAACTAAAATGAGACCACCAAGTAAGCAGGTCACTTGCTAGGTTCTTGAGAGAGTTTGGATTTGAAAGAGTCCAATGAGGTTATCAATGTTGTGTCGATGTTTAAGTCATTCCAATCCTTCGTAGTTCGAGGGAAGAAGCTGTATTTATGAGCGTCCCTTTTGATTAGCAGACGCTGGAACTTGATACACTCTAAAAACAAATCAGTCAAAAATGACTGGTTAATAGGGTCAGCTGGGCCTGGGAGCAACTGTTATTCTAGTCATATTTGACTATTTTCTAGTCATATTTTATTAGAACAGAGTTATTTCTGACTAGAATATATGTCAGAAATGTGAGTATCAGTGATTGCCATATCAGTTGCTCCCAGCTGACTACTGGTCTAGTCAATTTGACTGATTTGTTTTAAGAGTGTACTATTTCCTCTAGTCTGCCGAGTGGTTTGCTAGATGAAGTTTTTGGGGTTGATGGCAACAAGACCTTTAATTATTTGGAACATTAGGCTCAGTCTACTGTATTTCCGTCTGTTTTCCAATGAGTCCCATTCTAAGGCCCGTAACATGGTAGTGTCATTAGTAGTGACACTACTGGTTCGTCTGTAGTTCCCCATATACAGAAACGAGCTGCCTTTCTCTGAATGGCTTCTATCTTCTGGGTATCCTTCTTGTAATGGGGATCCCATGCAGTGGAGGCGTATTCCAGGATTGGTCTCACCAACGTTTGGTAGGCAAGTTGTTTTATTCCCTTGGGAGCAGACCAAAAGTTCCTTCTCAGGAAACCGAGTACTCTCTGGAAGCTTTGGGGCAGACTTTGTTGATCTGGGCGTCCCAGCGCATCCTGTTATCCATTTCAACACCAAGGTAAGAGCATGTAGACACTTCTTGTAGTTTTTGGCCACAGAAGGTGCAATATCTTTCTTTAGGAATCTGTACTGCCTTGGATGGTATTTTCATGATGACACATTTGGCTGGATTGAAGGACATGTCCCATTTATTCTGCCACTCTTCTAGTTTTGACAGATCGTCTTGGAGGATTTGAAAGTCATTAATTTGTGCCAGAAGTGTAAATGACACAATCATCAGCGAACAGCCTTGTCGTTGACAGGAGGCCATCAGGTAGATCCTTGATGTACATAAGAAAATCTAGTGGACCGGTTACTGTGCCCTGGGGCACTCCTGAGAGCACTGGCAACTCCTCAGAGGGAGATCCATTGACCAAGACTGTTTGGGAGCGTCCTGTGAGGAATTGTCTTTCCCACTTTAGGAGCGATCCAGTAATGCCATATGATTGTAGTTTTCTCAGTAGTCGTTCGTGTTGGACCTTATCGAACGCTTTGGCAAAATCTAGGAAAGCTACATGTACAGACTTTCCTTTCTCGAGAGCATTTGTTATGTCATGGATAGTAAGTACTAACTGGGTGGTAGTAGAACGTTTTGCTCTAAAACCATGTTGGTTGTCAACCAAGATTTCATGCATTTCCAAATGCTTCATAATATGGGAGTGTACAATTTTATTTGTATATAACTAAACAACGCGAAGCGCGAGTGGAAAAAAGAGATTTAGACCCCAAAACGGGACACTCATATTCATGATTTGCAAATCTTGAAAAGGATGTGCCGGGATCTGTGTAAATTATATCCCCCCCCCCGCGCATTCTTGTATGGATCCCTGAAGAAGTTGGAACTAAATATGCATCACCACTTTGGGATAAGGGTGAAATATGACATTCTTTTCCACATAGTATGTCAAAATCTATCACGAGCTTGGATTTTTGTATAAAAAAATGTCAACAATTTTGCTTGCTTGCTCGCAACTTCTTATTAATTTTATGTGATACGCCATATAGACCACCCCCCCCCTTGGCTCATTATGCCACTGGGACAACCACTTCAAAGAAACAAATACAAATCAACTTTGACCGGCCGATCTGGAAAATATTATATATATATATATATATATATATAAAGCTCTCTGAAAATTACTTTTTCCCCACTTAATCTTGGGCTCGGCAGCCACAGAGCAGCGCCAGATCGATGAGACTCTATTATTATTTTGAAATACTGAACGCCAAACAGGGTAGCAGCAACTTCCATCTTGAATAGGTTTTTTTTAGGATGTGATTATGTCCGGGGATTATGCCCCATATTGTACAAGTATCGGGAGCACCTTTCGATAAATGATATTATAGCCCCATTTGTTGCACTGCCTGAGCATGGAGCTAAAGCTTCATGCTCATCCATGCTCACAGTCAGACTGCAATGAACTGCAGAACACGCGAAAGAGAACAAGAAATGAGGAAAAATCATAATCTTTAAAAACGAAGTGTAAGGTCTATATGCTCTGGAAATTAAGCTTTTGAAGATTAAAAATACCACAATTGAAAGAACTGGGTCGCTTCGCGCCCCCTGGTACAATTTTTGTTTCTTAACCATTATTATGTCAGGAGATTTTGCAAAATTACGTTTACAGTTTATACAATTTTTTATATATTTTTGTTATCTTAATTCATTTAAATCAAGAAAATGCAACGCCAAATTGAATTGATTAAGTATACAAACACAATAATTTGAAAGTTAAGTTTGAGAGGCTTCATTCCAAACAGGGTTGAAGAAGGCTTCCAGATGTACGGGCCTGAACTGTGTGTGTGGGGGGGGGGCGGGGAGGGGGGTAGGTGTGCTCATGTGTGTGTTTGTGCGTGTACATTTCAATTGTGTGGAAGAATTAGACGATTAGATGATAGGGCCTATTGGCGTAAATCCGTGACGTCATATTATTCATGTGGGGGAGGAGATGAAACAATAGATCACCCTCCCCCCCCGAACAGTAGGTTCGCCGCTTGGATTTAGCCAGTCGAGCCTACATGGGGGGGGGGACTTTTTATTGTTTTGTTAAAGGTTTAGTGAATAAGTTCGCATTAAGCCTCAACTTCACAATGACCCTTTTGAGGACAAGAAGTGAGTCATTTTTACGAAACTACATACTTCTACTGATCTCTATGATTTACCCTATTCTGTTTTTAATCCCAGACATTATGGTTTTGTACATAATAATACTTAAATCAATCACTCATTAAATAGTAGCAATCCACATTCCAACTAAATTCTTGTTCCCCCACCCTCACTCTCTCTACCCCCCCCCCCCCCATCTCTCTCCCTCTCTCTCTCGTTATTCTTGATGAAAATGACTGTCCCATTGTTTCCAAACTTTCGCGTTTTTTGATTCTTACTCATTTCTAACCAAGGCTCAGACACCATGGTTTCCGGATTTCTAATGGTAAATAACTTATCGCAACGTAACGTCTATTTCCTATCATGTGAAATCTGGGAACGGATAACGAAAACGACAAACCTAATTTCATACAATAAAATACAAAAGAACAAGTGGGGACATAACATCATCAACCCATCTAATGAATATTCATGAAGACATGATAAGAACTTTTTTTGACTGGGGGTGCTGATGTAAATTTGAAAAAAAAATCACTACAAAATGCATGACATTTTGGTCCCGAGAAATTTGAAAAGCAAAAAAAAAAGGGGGGGGGGGCTAGGCTTTACTAGAATGACACACAAAATGAAGGTCATTTTGGATTACATTTCTCACACCTTCCAGAAATCCAGGTATGGAGAATACATGCAGCACCCCAGGAAAATCTGGGTTTTTTAGTACCCACGGCACCCCGCTTCCCAAGGCCATAACAGATAATAGATAGCTCAGATATAGTTAGTTAAGATAGTTATAGTTGATTAGAGATAGATAGATAGATAGATAGACAGATAGATAGATAGATAGATAGATAGATAGATAGACAGACAAATAGATAGATAGATAGATATATTTTTTTAACTGAATAAAACGACTTATCCTATAGACTCTTTATTGCTGATAAAATACTTGCTGTATAATATGCCTTCTATTTGATCCTACAATGTTTTACGCAGACTTATACAAAATATGAGTTATTTCTGTAATAGGCGCAATTTACGATATTCTGCTGTTATAGTTCTACATTCGCGGATATGCACCGAAAATGAAACTATCACTTTTTTCTGAGAGATTGTTTGAAAACTGAAAGAAAATACATGACAAGGAAATGAAGACAGGAATTGTTATTAAAGCAATAGGTCTGTGAACAGAAGTATGAAAATGAAATGCGATCTGAATGACAATGAGCTATTTCATCTTTTAGATGTGTATTTCAATATTGCAGATTTTGATTGAATGTCAATGTAGACAAATATGATAAAAGCATATCATTTAAAAATAATGGGAAATGATATGCTAAGTTAGTGCCCAATAATATTGGTGGAACCTGTCATTTTCTTTTTGTGGGCCTATGTATAAAGAAAATGACTTAACTTTGCTGTGACTTTGGTTCTGTATATAATGTATATAGCTCGGCGTAGTTAGGTGAGAATTTTTCTTTGAAACTGCAAATTTCCGATTCAAAATAATGTTTCTTCTTTGAGTTCAAATAAGAATATATTGCACTTTATTGAAGGACCGTAAATGATGTATTCGTTCCATAATCTATGTACATAACCTTTCACATACAAAATAACATGACAAGTCGTGTACCTCGATCATGCATACGTTATACAGTCCATTGTGTTATTTGTTTGATATCTAAGTAAATATGAATAAAATGGGTTGTTCCATCATTTTATTATGGGTAGATAGCAATGCTTCATGATTTTATATGCCTATATATCATCTATATCTGACCAGCGTATAACACCATAGACGATATCATAAGTCTTATCGATCTCTTCTTTCTTCCCCTGCATAGTAGGTGAATCCAGGGGGCGAAAGGGGGAGGGGAAAAAAGAAAAAAAATAAACAAAATAAGAGTTTGAAGAAAAGTGAATGAAACAATACCAAGAGAATAATTGGATAATAAAAAAAAATCAGCTCACTTTTCAAATTATTTGTTAGTTTTAGAGAGATATACCCATCTTGTTAATGATAAAAAACAAATGTTGAATATCAAAATGTTCAATTCTCGCTACGCGCTCAAATTATTTGATGAGCGAGATTATCCTCTTCATTAATTTCCACAAAAAGTGTGTAAAAATACCCCTTTACAGTGCATTAGTCCTATATGTATATCAAATATTTTTAATGCGTTGCATTCGCACTAGCACTAATAATCTGTTTAGTTAGATATACATCATGTTGAGTTACAAAAGATGATTAGTATATATATGTCCAGTTTGTTTAAATCGCAAAAATTTTCTCGTCTGTCGCATTATGAGATTTTTGTTCCTATTAGGGGTAGCGAGAATTGATCTAAGTACGTGCTTAACCTTTATTCTCCCGGGATGGGGCCATAATGGCCCCCTCCCTCGACAATTTTCGCAATATATCTGCCGCGCAAAAATTTTTGATCTCGCCGCTCACTGACTTTTTATATACCTTCAAGTCTCGCGCAAATTTTGAGACCAAACCCTATGACACCCGGGTAAGCGGTTACGACATTACGCAACATTATGTAAATGCATGTCAGACCCAAAATTGCTCAAAAACGTGATTTCATGTACATATCCAATGCAAATTGTGTATTTAGCCAAAATTCATAAATGTATCATTATTTCTGTCCTTTAGAATGTCGAACGTCCCGTACTTCCTTATACTATAAGGTCCAAATCGCCAAAAATAATTCAGTCTGCGTCATGCGCTCGATTACTTAATTCTTTCTTTAGTGCTGTATACCTGTTCAGGCTTTTGGAATATAAACATTTTTACCTCCGCCCCCATGACGAAAGCCATTGCCCTCATTTTCTCCCATGTCTCCCATTGTCTGCATTATTCGGCAGTTCAACAAATAAATCTTGAATCACGTGGTACATCCCGGATTCACGTGATAGTGGTTAGACATGTGACACAGAAGGAAAGAGAGAGAGAGTGAGAGACAAGACAGCTAGAGAGAGCGCGAATTGTAGTTTCTTTTTATTTATATAAATAGTCGTCACAAAAAACGACTGAACACTTTGCTTCTGCATACTCCTCCCCTATTCAGCTTCGCACCCGAGGTAAGTCAAAGCCTGATCGTCAACATGTAAATTATTTTGTACGTAGATATTTAAGTACAATGCAATGAATGCATCAAAAATTATTCAGCCATAATTCGAACGGGAGCATGGGTAAATAATATCTCTGTTCGAATATTGCATTGTTGTTGTTGTTGTTGTTGTTGTAGAACTACTTACCAGTTTATATTTTAACATCATATTCTACGGGATTCCATCACTCCGGACCCTTTTATGCTGAACATTCAGAAACCTTTCTTTCTTTAGATTTACATTTACCTTCATTCTTTCGTCCATAACTTTATACCTATTTTTTTTCAAAAAGCTTTATTTTGTTAATGTAATGTTGATTACAGCTAGTTATATAAATTTATATTGCTCATTCATTCACTTTGAAAACTTCTAAATAAGCCCTAAATAATGTACTTTCCATTTGATTCATCTTATTTGAATATCATAATGGGATTGCTTTTCATGAGCTGTGATATTTGTGCAGTATTGTGTAGTACAGTATAACCATTGACCTATGTACAGGTCCATGGTATAACGGAGTCGTTTCGGTGAAATTGTGCGACATCATATTCTGGTATATGTCTATGCAAAGCTCTGTATGACGATGAAAATGTACCTCACACTTTATAAGCCCTGCTTTCTCATGACTGTCTCCTTATCCTTTTTTAGATATTGTAATCACCTTTGTAAAATTCTGATCATTAATTAAATATCCAAAGTAACGTTGCTAAATGAATGAAACTCTTCTGGACGAAAGATTATAAGAGGCTTTAATAAAACTGAAAGTCAAATCACTTACCATTATGGTTCTAGTGTTATACGATGGAGGCCTGTATCATCATTTTTTACATTGTTGTATATTTTCCTAAGAAACAAAAGCATAGTTAGAGATAGTGGGATTTAGGGGGGAGGGATAGAACAAGAGGGGGGGGGGGCTGATCGTTATTCGAGTGAATTTCAACAAAATGAAATAAGTGAATAGCATGTTGGCATGTTATTTTTCAAGGTTCAAAGTCCAGTCAGTCTCCAGAGTTTGAGGAGAACCGTCGATGTTCTATTTCCTAACAGGAACTGTTTGAGGGGAAATTTACTTCATTCGCTCTATATCCCATGTTGCAGGCTGTACCTATATCAGATACAACCACCCTCCTCTCACCACTTGATATTTGACCTTAGAATCTAATCGTTGATGATGACAGCGAAACTGAATGTAGTTTACAAACACAAACCCACACTAGTAGTTCAAGCACTTTCTGAATAGACATTTACAACTTCCCATGAGTTGACAAAATACTTTTCATCAATATCAATATTAAGAAATCAAGATCACTGAAAAATCTTTATTAGTTTCAGGCACCATTTAAATTTGATCGATGTATACATTCAATAGTACACACTTAAAAATGTTGGGCAACTGTCCAGTGTGTTGGGTAATGTATGTTGGTCGTGTTGGTAAAATTATATTCTGGGAAATTATCATCCAAGCAAATTTATTACTCAATTTGGGTACATTTTAACATATAGTTGTGTGAACAGTTTGTTTCCCAAGAAAAAGTTTGGCATTTTTGCCAAACTATTTTAAGAGTGTATATAGTATAATATGATAACGGCCTCTCTCTAAAATGAATTGTTGCGAATGAAGATATGTCAAAATTCGTCAACTTGTTGACAAATTGACAAATAGACATCACAAAAATATCTTTTAACAAATTGTTTGCGACTTCAGAGTCTACTTAATGAATATTTTGAACAGATATTCGACCCATATTTTTCTGAATGGGCCTATTTTATGAGCCATTATGGTCACGTGGTCGAATAACAAATTACAAATGCTGGCAACCTTTTTTTTCCCAAAAAATGAGATTCTGAGCGAGTATAAAAAAAATGGAGGAGCATGACATTGTTCAGAATTTCTCTGCGAAAAGAATTAAGTTTGTGACAAGAAAATCTGTATAACTAAGATTCTTGCAACCTTATACGAACCTGGCGAAAAACTTCGCGAGCATAATATGGTATCCCGCTCGGTGTCCGTCCGTCGGTCTGTCCGTAAACTTTTCCTTGTAAACGCGAAACTTCAGTTTGACTTAACCTATATAGGTTCATATAATTTAGTGTGTATGATACTAGCATTAATCCTATATATATATAGGAAGCTTATTGATTTTGAGGTCAAAAGGTCAAGGTCACACTGACATCTTTTCATCTTACCTTTCTACAGTCATTGTAAACGCGATAACTCCAGTTTAACTTAACCTAGACCCATATAATTTGGTGTGTATGATACAAGCATACATCCCAGCAATTCTATTGATTTTGAGGTCAAAGGTGAAGTCGCCTCCTTCCACCTTTCTTGTTTGACCAATAACTCAATTTTCCGTGTTACAGGCGGGTGTATTATGTGCTCGCCTTACTTAGCGACACTCAAATAGAAAAGTACCAATAAACGGATATTCATGAGTGAGTGGTATGGATTAGATGATATGAATTTGATTAGAAACTATTTGAGATACACTTGAAATGATACCATATGTAGCCTTCACTTAAAAAACCCTGCTATTGGCATCAACAAAAACAATTCGTCATCATCACCATCATCGTCAGCATCACCATCATCATGACCACCATTTTCATCACCACCGGCATCACCATCGTCGTCATCATCATCACCACCACCACCACCAACAACAACAACAACAAAATCATCATGTTATTCGTAGTGAGTATACAGCTTCCACCATAGTGTGGAAGTATCACCTCTTGTCTTGTTCATAGTTTATGTGATAATTTTTTTTAAAGTAAAGGGACATTTGATGATTTCCCCTCTCCGCAGCCTCATATTAAAAGACCATGAAGTATCTCCTTATCTTGTTACTCTGTGCGGTTGGCGCCCTTGGTGCCAGAGTTCCATCACATGACCTGGATGAAGTGTGGAGTGAATGGAAGTCGAAGAATGGCAAGATGTACGGAGGCGTAGAAGAGGAAAACAACAGGCGAAAGATCTGGGAGGACAATCTTAGGATCATCGAGAAGCATAACATTTTGCACAGCTTGGGAGAAAAGACCTACCGTCTTGGCATGAACGAGTTTGGCGACATGGTGAATAATATACATTTTGTTATCCGGGCGACGACCAAAGGCGTTTACTGAAAACGCGGTCAAAAAACTCTATTCCTTGCATGCCCTAGTTAAACATTTAGTAGGAACACACACTCAAATTTTTGTATCTCTGTTAAAGTTATACCTGATGAATGTATTCACAGGCATAAATTTTGTATTATGCGTATAGGAATAAACAGTCCAAGATGTAGTCAAATACTAATTCAGTAATACTAAACGATCTCCATCCATGAAATAAAAGAGAAATAAGCTAATACACAGTTCACCAAATTTATAGCTAAATTAAATAAAACAGAATCAATTAGAGACAAACAAAGAAATCATAATAATAATAATAATAATAATGAGACTTGTAAAGCGCCAAATCCACTCTGTAGAGTGTGTCATTTGGCACCAATACCAATCATTTCCCCAAAGATGATAAGAGTTATATTTATGAATTGATCCCAACTTTGCATTCCTTTGAAAGTAAATGATCAAGCTATTAGAAAGTATAACTACTGATCTTTTAATTCAGACAAATGCAGAATTTGTAGCGACGAGGACTATGAAGAGGATATCAAACAGGCCATCTGTTCATGGATCTACCTTTCTCCCCTCAAAGTTCCTAAAGCTTCCGAAGTCTGTAGATTGGAGAACAAAGGGCTACGTCACGCCAATTAAGGATCAGGTAAAGTACAACCTACTTGAACTTATGTAAATGAATGCCATGTCGAATATTATCTCTAAAATTCGTGCAGGTATAAGATTAAAAAAAAAACGATAATGGTGTGATGAAAGGTTATATACATGCTATCAATTGTGGTCCTCAAACATGTCAAAGTAACCTGTAGACTAAAAAAAGGCAGTTTCTGGTCAACCATTGTATACAGATTTTTGTTATTTCTCAAATTTACTTTAAGTATATTTAGAGAAGGTAGAAAAATGTATAGTACATGTAAATTTTACAATTCATACACTTCTGTTCTAAGAAAACAAAAACATTTTGTTGTTTTCCTTGTCTTGGTCCAAATGTAAATGCGTTTTAAAAATCTAAATCGGCGTTGAAATGGATCACTGGTTGATATTGGACCTGATATCTTTCTCTTCAACCAAGGAATGAAGTACTTAAGCTATACTGAATCCTCAATTGTATATTTTCAGAATAATATTTGTGATAATTTCGAAGAAAATTATTTAACATATTCAACTAGACTGATAGACAAGACCCCTTTTCTCAGCTGGGATTATCATTTATTTCTTAATTTTCTGCAGGGTGCTTGTGGATCCTGTTGGGCCTTCAGTACCGTGGGTGCCTTGGAAGGCCAACATTTCGTTCAGACTGGTAAACTGGTGAGCTTGAGCGAACAGAACCTGGTGGATTGCTCTGGTGCTGAAGGTAACGACGGTTGTGAGGGTGGTTGGCCAGCCTGGGCAGATGCATACATCAAGAGTAATGGAGGAATCGACACAGAAGCTGGGTATCCTTACGTAGGACAGGTATGTTGCACCCCCCCCCCGAGCCCGTAGCATAACATTTTGCGAGCGTTTGTAATTTCAAACAACAATTTCGAATTGCTGTTAGTGGCCATGCCGATTTTTTACGAAATGAATTATTATCATTCATGATCAACCGATACCTTATAAGAAAATCTCTTATTTATTCATTTAGAATTTCAAACGACTACTTATTATGATATTTATTGTTGAATGATTCAGTCAAGCGATTATTCAATTACTTAACCAACACAGTCATTCCATCAAACAATAGATTTAATTCATCAATCAATTATCCAAATCCATAATTCAATTTCACGGAAATCACCAAAAGAACAAAATTCCAAATCAATGATAAATCAGTATAGCCTAAATGTGATGAAACGAACCTTTTATGACCGGGTAACCGATACATTCAATTCCGCATTTAAATTTTGTCTCTATTTCGAACAGAATCAACATGCATTTCCTCGTGAATTTGATTTCGGTTTCATAAGAAAACACCACGAAGTAGTGAATCACATTGAGTTGTTTGTTTAAACACTTTTGATGTTTAATTTTAACTCATAATTTTTGATGTTTTGATATAAGGATGAAACTTGCCACTTCGGGACTTCGGACATTGGTGCCACCATTACTGGTTTCTCTGAAATCGAGGCTGGAAGTGAGGAATCACTAGAGAAGGCTATTGCCCAGGTTGGTCCAATCTCTGTATGTATTGATGCCAGCCAGCCATCCTTCCAGCTTTATGAGTCGGGTAAGAGCAACAGGTGTAGCGTGTAAGTGGCGACGCCCATACTTTAAGGCCGAGGCGCCATTTTGGAGCTTTCAAAAACACACGGTGGAAAGAGAAATTCATCAGATTCGGATAGCAGGCATATCGCACGATGATTCTCAAGGAATCTTCCATCATCTTTCTTCTCTTTCTGCCTTTTTCTTCTCTTTCTGTGTTTTTCTCTTCAAACATTCGAATTAGAACAACCTGATAATGAACTTCTGTTTGTTTTTCGATCGCGAATTCATTGTGTTTATAAGGGTTCCTGTGTGGAAGAGCATGACACTATAATTCCCAGAACCCCATAACGCCAAGAGACGATATTGTATCCCCATAATGATTATTGAGAAAGGACAAAACAGAGAATGCGTAGTTGAAATCAAATCCGAACTCAATATAAATTGTCCTATATTGTCTGTGTTCTCCGAAATCTTTTCAGGTGTGTACAACGAGCCTGACTGCTCCTCAACCTTATTGGACCACTGTGTCACAGCTGTAGGATATGATGTCACAGAGAACAACCAAGATTACTACATCGTGAAAAACAGGTAAGGGCATACTTTATATTAAAAAATTGTGCCAATGTTCTTACAGAGTTGAAATAGTGATGAAAGTGTCGATTAGTCTATGAGGGAGGTGGGATAGTAAAATCACTCCAGACATTATTTTTGGCGATTATGTGTATTCCTTTGTTAAATCGTTCGTAATTGTTTTCAACATCAATGTTTGTGCCCAATGTCTTTACAGTTCTACTGAAAGAACCTCACTCTATACACTGCTCTTTGTACATAGAAAAAAATGGAATGAAATTGTTGACCTAATCTACAAGAATTTTCAAAATATATATTTTTTGTTATAACAAAAATTATATTTTAAACATTCTCACTCAAAACGATTTGCTTGTAAAGCCACCGATGAAAAAAGATGCAATGAGACTCCTTTATCTACTCTAATATTCAATCAAAAGTCAGCTTTCTCGAATGAAGTGCTTACTCTTTCATCGGAGTCATTTTTGTTTGCATTTATTGTTCTGTCACATGTCCTTCGAGAAGAAAATTGCTTCATCCTATCAGCGTTGTCCTTTGTCCTCGATGTATAGTTGTATCGCCCGATTCATCTTAATTCTTGACAAGGCCTGTTTTTAAATTCATACGTTTTAGTGTTATGTTTTCAAGTTTTTAAATTAAGAAACCGCGCAGAATTTCCTTGATAAACAAATATAGTTACAAAAAAATTATAAAAAGAAGCTAGCTCCAAACTACATAATTCGTTGTCTTAGATTCTTCAAATAATTCATATTTTTCTTATTTCCTCCCATTTTTTTCTTTCCCACTCTCGTTATATTTCCTCACCCTCTTTCTCCCCCTCACTCCCCCTTCTCCTCTATCTCCCTTTCTAACTCTCTCTCTCTCCAGCTGGGGAACGACATGGGGTCAAGAAGGATACATCTGGATGTCACGTAATCAAGATAACCAGTGCGGTATTGCTACAAACGCCACCTACCCTTTGGTTTAAACATTAAGTGCCTACAGAAATAAATATGCAAATCTACCGTGTGTTTGGGGCCGGAGGAGGGGGGGGGGGAGGGATGTGAGAAATAAATACTGAAAAAATGCGTGATATTCACACTATGTGATCATTTTCTTTATTTTTATCATCACCCCACTCTAAACTCTCTAAGTGTCACTCTGTCTATTTCCTCCACTCTATTTCGATTTGCTTTCATTTCTTATTATGATATCAGACAAGTGTCGTGTGAAAGAAATATCATGAAATCCATGATCAATTATCCTGATTTTGTTCTAGGTTGAACATGCTTTATATAATGTTCAAAATGTTTAAGTGGTATCAATGTATTTTACGCAACAAGGATATTCTCCTGTAATTTATGATAATGATTTTTTTCGACCAGGGAACTATGTTTTTAGTAATTCATTTACAGATTTACAGAAAAGATATTACAAAGATGAATCCATAAGGATATGTTCTTTCATGATTGTTTGTTCTTTATTAATATTTGGTTGTGTAATTCACAATTCTGCACATGAAAATCAGTTTTGGTTGTTGTTGTACTACATTGAGAGGATCCAATTTTACATTGTTTTTACTATGAGCCCCGTCCAAGATCAATATTTGATATGATTGTGTGTACATAAAAAACGATGAAAAATATATTAATTTGATAATTTAAATATTCTCTCGCATTTAAGAAAAGTATATTTTGTACGCTGTTAGTTTTTCTGAAATTAAAGAATAATTTTGAATAAAAAATCAAGTATTTATTTGTTTAATAGGTTTTGAAACTAGGGACGAGGAGATACAGAATTAATTTTAAAGGACGATACGAAAATTAGGAAAAGTGGGTGGTACGGTAGTGAGGAAGGCCCGAGGAAGGGAGTTTAATCAAGGAGAGAGGTGATATCTCCTTGGTTTAATATGGGTGTGCGAGATGAGAGAGAGGGGAAGGAAAATATATATTATTTGAAAGTATGAATGGTGTACGTATATAGCATGCAGATATATCATTTAAATAGAGGGAAAAGTGAATAGAGAAAGAAGGAGAAAAGGAAATTTAGAGCTCGACAAAGAAAGAGAAGGGGAGAGAGACATCGTTCTCACAACCTTCCTATAAAACTTGTTTACTGCAAACTAGGTTTCGGCCGAAGCGATCTTTCAAACCGGTTCATAAAACCACCCCGCAATGTAGTTTTCAAGATCGTTTTGCCTCGTTCAACTGGTTTTAGCGCAAGAGAGGACACGACAGTTCTTCGGGAAGCGATCTACACAGTGTGTAGAATGCCTACGCTCAATTTGAGATGGGGGGGGGGGGGCTCCCTAAATTTGTTGTTGACAACCTTTTTTTGCTTTTCAATTGTGTTTCCTGCGTCCCCCCTAAATTCAGGTGGACCCCCTAAAATATTTGTGCCCCCTAAAATTTTGGTTGATGACACGGATTTTTTTTTTTGCTTGTCAAGATTTTTACCTGTGTCCATTCCCAACATTTCAGGTGTTCAGATGGACCCCTGTTACACCTACAAATGTAATAATCGCCCACAAATGTAATAACGCCCACAAATGTAATAACACTTTACCCACAAATGTAATAACGCCCACAAATATAATAAAATGGCAATTTAGCCCCACCTATAGTACGGTGTTAAGGAAATTTAAGGGTGCCTGTGTAAAAAGGGTAAATTGTCTCGTAAAAAGTAACGTGATGTCACCATGCTATACCCGTATGTCGCAAATTTGGTCTCAAAAGTTGCGCGAGACTTCCAAAAAAAGTCTTAGAAATATTTGCTACGTTATCTTTTTGCGTTTTGGAAATATCGTGCGAAGCGTCGAGGGAGGCATCATTAGGGATGGCCTTTTACAATATCCTGCAGTGGCGGATCCAGAGGGGGGCGCCCCGGGCACGCGCCCCCCCCCCCCTATTTTCGCCGGATTTTTTTTTTTTTTTTTTGATGGTTATATTTACTGGATTGGTACAATGTAGTCAATTTCAAGGGCTAGATCTAGTCAAAACTATATTTTAACTTACGCTCATGGCCTTTGTGTTCGCACAAATGCACCTCTGTCATACTGTATTGCAATATGTAAATTCCGGAATTCCAGGGCGCGCAAGTCGATTGGTTGGAAAGTTGCACCACTTGTAATCGGGAGTTGCAGTGCAGTGACCAGTGTGAAGATGTTGGATTTGATATCATTTTTTCCCGAAATTTTGTGTTTTTTGTAACATGCGTTTGCCCGTCTTTATGGCAAATACATGTAAATTGTAAGTAACAGATCGCGAGAGAAAGTGTCAACGATGCGAATGATAATGTCTATCCCCGAGATTATTCTTCACTCAAAGATGAAGCCCTATATCGGGCGCCACGTGCGCAGCATTATCATTCTGCCTTGGTCATGTACGTTTTCACTGAAATGTATAGGTCAGACATATTTGTATTTAATGTAAACTAACTTTCACACTTTCTGGTAGATTCAGAGGCATAATATCTAGGGCGCCCCAACTAAGTTTCGCCGAAGCAATCATTCCAACGAATTATCAAGGAGCAAAATCGTATATTCTCAATCACCAGTCGACCCCACTCCGCGTTTGCTGTGTATAGGCAGCTATATGTCAGCGTAAGGAGCGAAGATTTTATGTGACGGGGGGGGGGGGGTGTTGGGGGTTGGGGGGAGAATACTTTCGTGCTGGGGAAAAACGTCCCGAGGACACATTGTGTATTGTTAAAAAGTAGAAATTGTGACATTAACCCCCCTACCCCATTTTTAATGTTTGATAATCTATAGGTTTGCTGATTACAATAAAATCTTTTTAAAAAAATTGCCAGCAAAATCGAAAACGTAAACAATAAAAATGATGAGAGTCCCCTTAAGCATTATATTACTTTGAGGTTGTGCAGAATGACTGGATTATTGAAGATTATTTGAAAATAATACGAGGGACAAGGTTGATTACCAGAAGATGATGTCGTGTTTTTCTGTAGTTTGTAACAATTTACTGTGCATTTTGGGGAAAAAAGAACCAAATTTTATGCATGTTGCCATACGACTAAATTCTCGTTTGAAACACACAATGTAAATACACAAATGACAATAAACAGAATGGATTATTCGGAACTTATCGATTACAAGTCTCAGTTTCGTATCATTTAAATTTGACGTTTCAATCACACGATGCAAGCAAGTGAAGAGCCTTTGCCAAATGTATGTTTTGAATGACCGCTTATACGGTGTGTGACTGGAAACCAGCTCCTAAATGAGTCAGTATGTGTCTTTTATTCATGAAGTTACAGTGATTTAAGTGTGCATTTTTCTTCTAAAGGTGCTCTCAAAATACGACTTTTGGACATGATTTTTTGAAAAAGTCCTTGCCGTGGGAGGGGGGTATCCCCCTTCCCACACCCTCCCCCCGCTCGGTCGCTTCGCTCCCTCGCCGCTGGCGCCCCCCCTATTTCAAAATCCTGGATCCGCCCCTGTCCTGCATCAGCTCAACACAATATATCATTTTCAAGATAGTGCAAACAAAACACAAATCTTATCGATATGCAAATACTAATATGCTTCCTCGTGATCTTATGACATCAATAGGTTATATCACATGCTCTCTCTCTGTTCAAGAGTTCTTATTCAGCGCAGTAGAATATATGATTTTGTTGAATACAGATATGTTAAATCGAATTTTATTCTGTTTATTTAATTTAATTTTATTCTATAATAAAATATTTTTATATCAATTCACGCTCTCCGAAAAATAAAACCTCTCTTCCTCCCTATACACACACTCACCCAACCTCACAAATAAATGTGTTTCTTCACGAAAAAACATTAATCATGATGTCAGAACAGAGTTGTTTCTCTATTTACCAATACGTATAAGAAAACCAATCATACAATTGACAAAACTATTAAAAATGAACAAGTTAACATTACAACTCGCGAGGACTGACGCTTCTCCATATTGACACAAAATTTAAAAAATGTATAAATTTAGATCATGAATGATAAAACTTTGTCAAACGCTGATTTTTTTTAAATTACAGAGCGAAAATTTAAGATCTTCCCCTTCAGTGGAACATGCACTGTAATCGAATTCAACTCACTGCATGGCGTACAGAGGTGTAATGACTGGGGTCATGTCCCATTAAAAAGTTTCGCCATCAAGAGAAAGGTGATATTCTTACATATTGTCTAAAGCTATATCACAAAATCGATTTTCCGTTTAAACAGGATAAATATATCAGCGACTAAGAAATTTAAATCCATTTACCATGATTGGCCCTTCAAAATATACGACTCATTATGCCAATAATTCAACTCAAATATAAGAGCAAGTTAAAGACGATCAAGTTGAATCTTTAAATTTTTAATGTCCAGATCTATTCTCTTTCAATTCTTATTAACGATTGTTCATATTTTGACGGGGAATTCCAGTCTTTAAAAGTAGAGATAAAAATAATTCACTTTTATCGCGCATGACCATATTTATAGAGTTATACCCCCCCAAAAAAAACCCGCCTCATTACTGTTATCGATTAGAATATGGTTTTCCCAATTTCCTTATTTTGTTTTCAATTTCGTCCTTCCGCATGACTGAAAAAAAATTAAAATAGACGTTTGTTAATTAACATTGTTAATTTCCTTTTATTTTTTTCTTTTAGTTATCATGATATTGACTCAATCCAAAATGAAATCACATTAAAATTTCGAGTGTTTTTTTTTCGTCCACGGGATGTTATAAGAACTTAATTAGCATGATAAAGGCATTCAAAATTATATTGTCGATGCAAAACTATGTAAAACTGTACGAATTAAAGGTCGTTCTCGACACTTTCTGTTAAAATCCAAACTATATACAGTAACTGAGAGTTTATGATATCAATCAATCTCCAGAATCAGGTGACATTGTAAAAATTATTGCAGCCTTGTGACATTTATTGTATTCATATAAAGAAAGCACATAATTTTGTTTAAATATGTAATAAAAGTTTCATGTATTTAACACCGTGTGCAAGTATAATAAACAACCATGAGGAGGGGCGGATGTGTTTATAACCCTCACATGATGAGGAAGGTGAAGCTTGTAGGGACTTTTTTTTTATTATATTTGTTATTCTCTTCTATTTAATAATGTTATTTCCCCTTCTAACTGTTACATTTACTTTACTAGTATTTAAAAATATGTATCGACATATAATCCTCTTCTGTCGATTTTTTTTAATTTGAGGTGGTTCTTTTTCTTATTCCTTTTTTAAATCGAACCCCAAATGCGTAAAATGCGAATATGCCAACAATAATATATACAATCAGAACATTCTTTCCCAAAAAAAATAATTGCGTGCCATGTGATTTAACGAAAAAATGTATATTTCGGGGGAACATTTTATTCTTTTTTTTAAATCTATGTTTTCTTTAAACGTGACGGATCCATGCTTATACACCAAGAGAATTAATCGTCAATTCAAAATTATGTTACAGAAACAAATTATCCATTAGTAGCTGCTTTGTTCTTTTGCAGCTTCCCATTTCATGTTCATTTTATGCATGTAAATAGCCTTGTACAAGCTTATCTTCCTTTTTAAAAATCTTAATTGCATCTTACTATGTATCTTTGTATCTTTTTGTGTTTCTGTTATATTTTTTGTATGCTCAATGTATTTCAGTGCACTTTAATAAATCAAGAAATGAAACGAAATGAAAAGGATATGCTTTGTCATGATCTCATCTAGCATATATATCATACAAAGCAAGGAGATATGTAGGCCAATGCACGTGTGTGTAGCCCGGGGTATGAAGATAATAAACTGGTAAACATCAATCATTGTATCGCAAAATATAATAATTTAAAGGGCTTTTGTGTTTGCTTGGCAAAGTTGAACGTTGGTCTATTTGGCACATGACTCGCACAGTCAACAATATCAAGTTCACGGTACCATCTGTATATAACTTGATGAACTTGATGATATCAATTGCAATCCGGAGAGAGCTTCTCGACCAAACCTGTTAGTTTTCTGAACCTTGGTCGTTATTAGACAAGGTAAGGCTAACCATGTCATTCAACATTTCTTCCAGTTTAATCTAAAAGTAGTGAGATTCTGATAACAAATGTCATATTGATCACTGTCTTGTGTTTCTCTATATTTTTATCCATTGTGATTTCATTTTGTGATTTCTAGACAATGTAAAAAAAATGGTTTATCAATCTTTATTTAACGCGCGTGTCAAGATTTGCTTTAAGATTTTTGATAAACAAAAATCTATGTAGTAGTGTTAGATGTTATCGCTTTTTTGAAACAGACATGTATATTCATAAAGCTCTCTTTAAAGAATATCGAAGATTTTTTCTTCTTTATGAGTGGTCAAAATGTGTGCCCATGAATGTCTTTCGGCTAGCGCATACCGTATACTGGCCTGCCAATGTTCTCGGGCATGTTACGGTCCCATTGCTCCCTCATCATGCTCATTATAATAATTTTGACTCTCTCGTCATAGTAGTTCATACAATATATTTATATATTGTATGCCGTTTCTTAATGAACATATACAAATAAAGTAGGCCCGTCATTCTTTCGTATACCGTATGCTGACTGAGTGAGTGGTCAATTCGGTTTATAAATTTCATAATTTAAGAGCATGATGATACTGTCATATCACAATCGTAACTACTGATTGTCTTTTTATTACATGCTGCAGATTTCACTTGAAATTGTTATTGGCTTCAATTGCCCATAGAAACTTTTTTTTATCAATACAATGCATGATCTTATTCGATTGCCTATTATTCCCTTCTTGGGTTTATCAATAGCTTATTTCATTGGTTTTGCACATTCATAAACCACGTTTCCGAAGTGTTTCTGAGACGTTGACAGAAGTGGTTTTTTCATAAGGTTGTTCTGAAGTTAGGAGCGACTCAACGACCAACCTTGGAAGTTACATAAGTGAGGTTTGAAGGAAATTCAGGGTTTTACTTTCTGTTAGACTTACATTTTCCAATATTACTTCCCTTTCCGTTTGCACTGTCTAAATGGCAGACAACTTACTTTGATTGATGTTAAACAAACATGATTACATTATATTCGCAGGGACTTTTTTAAGAATACAAAAGGTGTTTTGTGATAAGTGTGTCGGAAGTGAAACCCTTAGTGAAGATGAAACCTGAAACTGAAGGAAATTTTATTCTCAAGTAACACGCATTCTCTGGGCTGGGTGTCCGGAGCATTCAGGTTTTTTTTAGTATTAACGTGGTTCATTCATAATTCCATCTCTATCCAGTCATGAAGTATCTGAGTGTGCTGCTGATAGCGGCCTATGTGGTCGGCACCCTATCGATGACGCTCACCAATACCGACAGGGATTGGGAAGACTGGAAGGCGGCAAACGGCAGGAGTTATCATAGCGACTTCGAGGAAAACAGAAGAAGAAAGATATGGTCAGAGAACCTTGAAATCGTCCTAGAGCACAAAGTTAAATTCGATGAGGGAGAGGTTTCATACGAGCTAGGAATGAACCAGTTCGCTGATATGGTGAGTTGAAAAATAATCAGGGTTTGAGACATTAATAATGGATAATCACAGAAACAGTTATAATAATGAAAAATATTTTCACGGCAAAGAAGTGGAAATAATATGACTCTGAATCAACCTTTCTCAGCGTGTACAGAAATTGGGATAGATATATTTTTAAAAGGGGGCACTGATGGAAATATTATATCGAAGTACACTGATTTTGCCACAGTGCTATAGTTACTTGTTGAGCAGTCAAACTTTACAAGAGGGACAGGGCATACAAAATGACGGGGTTTAACCCATGGAATAGGCAGAAGTCTGAAAAACTATGTTGGCTATAGTCAAACTCGAGCCCGTGCACTCTCCCGGAGCTTTCGACTGTTTTTGTCACAATGTTATTTTGTTTTCTCTCTTTTTGGAAACTTCCAGTTTTTAAAACTGAAGTTGGATTGAAAAATGCTGCTTCATTTAAATTTATAAAAAGTATAAGCACATTTAAAACGATTAGAATTCTCTACTACTACTACTACTACTACTACTACTACTACTACTACTACTACTACTACCACTACTACTACCACTACTACCACTACTACTTCTACTACTACTACTACTACTTCTACTACAACTACTACTTCTACTACTACTACTACTTCTACTACAACTACTACTTCTACTACTACTACTACTTCTACTACTACTACTACTTCTTTTACTATACTTCTACTGTTACTATTATTCTTTTCACTATCATTTTTTTTCTACTACATCTTTGTGGATTCCTTTTACATTTAAACTCACTTCTTTCCATTTCTTGAATGATATACAATGGAATGAACTATACCCCCACATAATTTTGAAGAAAAAAAAACGCGCATATCTGGAACACAAAATATCTTTCAAGATATTCTATTCAATCTGAGACTAACAATAAGTTTATTTTTTGGACCCTGATCTTATAGATTAATGCATCACGAGATTTAATCAAATATTTACCAAGTGGTAAAATTCCTTAACTGTTCTTGAACTTGCTGCTAGCCGTATGGTGATAAGAAATTTGCAACTGAATTGTCATGAAAACTATATTTCTATTTCGATATCATAATTATGATAAACTCGTGACATATTAATTTGTAGTATCGACATGACATAAAATACAACTTTCTTGTGATGTTAACTACCAGACTTTACTTTTTGCTCTTTTTACTACATACTTAAAATAATAAATGTGTATCTTAAGAGGAAGGTGTCAGTATGGTTGCCGGTTTGTGTGTTTTAACTTCGTGCGCAGAACTTAACGTAGGCCTACATAATCATTTGAAAATTGATAAATGAAACGATAGTATAATAGTAATGACAAAATACACGGCCAAAGATAATTATGATATGAATATAAACACATTTATATGGTATCAGAATGAAACAGGTTGTTAAAAATTTGATAGATGAATAAACGGATGCATATTATTTCCATTTTTGAAAATTTTCCATTACATATAGCATCTTCGGAAAAAAATAACACACATGACTATTTTACCAAAAAACATAATGAACGCTTGTCTTGTACTCTGCGTGAACTAAGAATACACAAGAAATGATTTGAAATCGCTCCAGATAATAATAAGATCCTAGTGAACTTAAAGCACGGCATAAGAAATGAGAAATATCGTATATCTATATTATGCAGACAAATGAAGAGTTCGTGCTTATGATGACTGGTTTCCGGCAGAATGTCACATCCAAGGCATCCAGTGGCTCTACCTTCCTTCCACCATCCTACTCTGAACTCCCAAAGCAGGTTGATTGGCGCACCAAGGGTTATGTAACTCCTGTCAAGGACCAGGTACTATAGAAACTATACATGTACACCTTTAACTCACCAGACCCATTCGTATTAATGGAACAGTTCTACCAAACCCACCGAAAGTATGTCTTTGGAAATAATGTAATAGCTTTAATCTGTAATTCAGATTAAAAAAATAATGTAATAGCTTTAATCTTTAATTCAGTTTCGTTAATGTGACTGTCGCATATGGAGGTAAATAATACATGCTCTTGTATTTTTTACATGTTTACTTATGTAAATATATCGATTCAGATTGTATAATTACATCATTCATTAAGTCCTTCACGTATGTACCTGACTAGGTCTATGTTATTACCAAGTTCAGAACCGTACAATGTGGCCATCATTTCGTTAATGGTCGGAACCTACGCTATTCCATTGTGAATCAAGGCATAAAACGTAATTAACACTTCGATGACAATTCGTTGTAGTTGCTTAAAAGATATTATAATGACATTTTTTTAACTAGACTGAAAAGCACTGAAAAAAAAATCATTTTAAAATCCATACTATAACTACTACATTGACTTAGAAAACACACATTGGAAAATCAGTAAAAAAAAATTAATGTTTGTTGGTAAATACTGTCTTGTCTATTGGGCTCTATTGGTCCATTATCATGATTATCTCTCTCCTTTTTACAGAAACAATGTGGTTCATGCTGGGCGTTCAGTGCCACTGGATCTTTAGAAGGACAACATTTCAAGGCGACAGGCAAGTTGGTGAGCTTGAGCGAACAGAACTTAGTCGACTGTTCTGGGCCTGAGGGTAACGAAGGATGCAATGGTGGTCTTATGGACCAAGCCTTCCAGTACATCATCGATGCACATGGCATTGATACAGAAGCAAGCTACCCTTACAAAGCAGTGGTAAGATGGGGCTAGCCATTTTCATCTCTTTTTTTTTTATTCAAGTCAATCTATTTTTCCATTGCAGTCATACAGTGGCCATTAGGGCAGTGGTACTTTAGCATGATTGGTGGGCTTTCATTGCGTTTTATGCCACCATCATCTAAGTAATCGTCTTTAGTCGTTGACTCAATAGTAAAAAAAACAACAGATAACATTCATGCAAAAAAGACATGAAAAAAAAGTTGGATTGTGACCCGGATAAATCACAGTACGTTAATGTTGTCATCCGTGAAACGTGCTGTTTTATAGATGATTTACTTATACTTAAACGTCAAGTCTACCCCCAAAAAATATTGATCGAGTTGAATAAATGGAGAAAAATCAGACAAGCATAACGCTGAACATTTTCATTCAAATCGGATGTAAAATAAGAAAGTTAAGACATATTAAAGTTTTGCTTAATTTTCACAAAACAGTTATGCACAACGCAGCGATATGCAAATAAGAGAGTAATGATGCCCTTCACTCACTATTTTTTTTATCGTTTGAATCATACAATATTTCATTTTTGTGCAGATATGACAATAAGGACCAACTTGAATGAACCATAAAATGTTAAACAAGTAATTCCAAATGTTCAGGAAGAAATAAAACTTTGTTTCACGGGACAATGAGGAGAAAATTAGAATATTTCATATTCCATTTGATAAAACATGAAAAAATAGTGAGTGAGTGATGCCATCTTTCTCCTCATTTGCATACCGACCAGGATGTGTATATAACTGTTTTTGAAAAATAAGCGAAACTTTAAAATGTCTTTCTCATTACATCCGATTTGATGAAATTTTCAGTGCTTGTTGGATTTTTCTCTTTTTATTCAAATAAATTTTCTGTTGGGGTGATGGACTTGCCCTTTAAATCTTGATAATGAACGACTTGTACTTGATGACTACCATGCAAGTATCTAAATTATTTTTCAAAAAAATATTTGGCAAACGAATTAAAGACTATGTCAAAATTTCATCCCTGCCTCTCCCCCAGGACCAACAATGCCATTTCAAAAAATCTGATGTAGGAGCTACCGTCACCGGCTACACCGATGTCACCTCAGGATCTGAGACGGCGCTACAGAAAGCTGTAGCCCATGTGGGTCCTGTCTCAGTAGCTATTGATGCCAGTCATATGTCCTTCCAGCTTTATCAGTCAGGTTAGATCTGTTACATTAACAAGAATGTCAAATAAATTGATCTTTCATATAACTGGCGGGTCATTTCGTGTTACGTAGAAAAAAAATGAGAAAGGGACACCTGCACTGTAAAAACTGACACCAATTGGTGTTAACAGAGGACTACACCCTGAGGTGTTAAAATAACACCCTAGAGATTGAACATAACACCAAAGAGTGTAAATGTAACAACCATAGGTGTTGTAAAAACATCTATAGGGGTAAAACTAACACCACCAATTTAACACCGGTGTAAAATAACTGGTGCGGTCCTCTATGTACACCGGTTAACACCACAGTTTTTGCTGTGTGGATTCAGTCTGGATGTCATAAAATAGATTTTACAGTGTATTACATGGTGCAATTACATGAATGAAAATGCAAGTTATTATCACTAATAAAACTTTTTCTTATTACAGGAGTTTACAACGAGCCTGCATGCAGCTCTTCCTTATTGGATCATGGCGTTCTTGCAGTCGGTTATGCAAGCACCAGTGACGGTACCGATTACTGGATTGTTAAGAACAGGTCAGTTTGTCTTCACTTGTTTAGTGATCTTGCTCTTGATAGACCATATTTAGAACTATACAAGAGAATAGATCCTGGATACTGTAGCCACGATTTTGAAAACGAGAACTATTCAAATTTATTTTCATTGAAAAGTTTATTTGCTCTATTCTCCCAAAATAATATTATGGGTCTTTAAATCATACTGATAGGCACTGCTAAGTACTTATACATATCATATATACATACATATAAATATATATATATATATATAATTGTGATGAGCAAGGACCTTAACATTCAGTAAATTAATCCAAATATATGCATATTCATGTAAAGCCATTATGTCTTTTACATCTTCAGATACCTGAAGAAGGCCGAACTAAATGGCCGAAAGCTTGTATTAATAAAAGTTGAAGAAATTCAGGCTACGTCTCCCGCTTCAATGCTTTTTGAGCTTCTTCGCCAATATATATATATATGTATATATATGTATATATATCTTATGACTTATGAAACTCCACTTAGACACTATATAGCTGACCCTTGGCAATTCCACCGATCAGTTACTGTTCCACAAGGCAAACTGCCAGCTTAGATGACAAAATGAAGTTTTTCACTTGATTGTTAGATCTTGGACAATCGACCAAAGTTTGGATCGGTTGACAATTTGCATTTTTCTATATTTCTTCTTTCACAGCTGGGGAGAGTCTTGGGGGATGAAAGGATACCTGTGGATGTCTCGTAACAAGAACAACCAATGTGGTATTGCTACTCAAGCTAGTTACCCTCTGGTGTAATCTGCATCCAATCTCCTGAACTGTTTTGCAAGAACATCTATGCATTTTCAAAATCACTCAGTTAAACCGTATACCCCACATCTTCTTTTGGAGTAGAATATTAAATCAACAGATATGAATATAAAGTAATATACCAAAATCAGGATACATTGACGTGCGGCATTTATCCCTTTGAATACTTCAATTTGTTAACCAGAATTCCTCAAGGTGCCTAAAGCGCGTAAAGGACACCATTACTATTCACGTTGCTAAGTTTGTGTTTTAAGAGGTTATATTCATGGTATCTTGTCAATGATATCACATGCTTAATGCTTTCCTTTCTTATTGCCCATTTATGGCTCTTTTTCTCGGGAAAAATACAGTCGAACAATATAATGATAATGATATTACAATGAGATGCCCTTCAACCCATTTTTTATATAGTTTATATACAGTAGAGTGATATTTATGAAAACTGTACAACTGCAATGGAAAAGTGATGGCTTGTCAAAACAGATATTTACTCAAGAAATACAATGTTGATTTGAGTCAATACATGTATAATGATAGAAACGAAAAGAGGAGAAGGCTATACATGTATTACAAAAAGGCGTGACAGTCTTGTATTGTTTTGTTTAACAGTGATAATCATGAGAAGGTATGCAATTCAACGAGTGATATCACAGGCTCAATTTTTCTGATGTATCTGTATAATTATGTTTTATATCATGACTTTCAAATAACTGCATTATATAAATAGTTAAAAAGGAATCTTTTCTTCTTATCGCGATTTATTTCAATATTCTCCAGAGGCGACTATGTTCAACATTCTTTTAGCATGAGATTGACATATTCGAGTAAAAGGGCCCTAAAAGAAAAGGGTTTTCTTTCATGGGTTTTTAGAGATTATTTTTGTTCCAATTCATGATTTTGATGGATACGAGCTTACATTTTCTTCTCTGTCATGTGATTAAACAAGTCAGGAAAATCAAATAAAAATTTGAAATGAATTTTCTCATCTGACGATGGTATTACTTGAATGTATTTTGTGAGTGTATTTCGGAAGGATGGCGAAAAGGGAACTAATCACCATTAAACGCATATCTTATTCTCCTTATTGTATGACCAAATAAGAACATTCATTTTATATTTCATGTCCCAGTAAAAGAAATTTCTTGTAGTTGATGAATGTGTCTCTGACGATCTGATTAGTACTTGAAAGATGGTATGAATATGATAAAAGTTAAGTGTGCAATTTCATGAATATAATGGTTTTGATAGTCATGGCAATGGCGAAGAGATACATGTATATTGGATTAAGACGCACAATGTTATTAATTTTGTATCAAATTAATATAATTACAAGGGCGAACTGTTCTTCTTTACATAACTTTCCATTTTCTGTCAACATCATTCTCTTTTACCAACCTTCTAGTGGGCGTGATGTTGCTTTGTATACAAATAGACGTACAACTCACTTTCAATATCTACTCATTCTGTTCGTGCTCATTCAATATGCAACAACAATGCACATATGTTATTACGTAATCTATCCGAAAGCCACAGCTACAATATACATAAAATGCAACCTAAAAGATCTTAATAATAGTTGTCAAAGGTATCTGTCAGGGTGTAAATTCCTACATGATAAAACGTTGCATTCTCATGACGATGATGGGTGAACCCATACAAGAATTTCAAGACTTGTTACATAGTCAACAATATTGTTACATGTGTAAGCAAATATGTCTAAATCACGACTGGAACAATTATTTTTCCTGTTGTAAACGCTGTTTTGAACACCTATTCCCTTTTAACCAATTAAATAACAATGAGCTTGATGATGTAATATCGGCTGACGAACCCCCAGAAAACAATTTTGACAGGCTTTCTCATTTACATTTTGATCCTTTTTTAGCACATGAAAGTATTATCCAAAACAATGATGTTGACCCTGACTTCCAATTCTTTACTGAAAGTTCAAATGACTCTCGTTACTACAGCTCTGAGGAATTCAATGAAATATTTGGGAATGTTGATGTTCCGAGCAGTGGAAAATTTTCCAGCGTTCACTTCAATGCTAGAAGTCTTTTAAATTCTTTTGATGACATTACAACCTGTCTTAAATCTTTGGACTTTACATTTGATATAATTGCCATTTCCGAAACCTGGCTAAGATTCGAAAGTCCCCTTGTATATATGCCCAACTATACTTTCGTTTGTAACAATAGGAAATATTCCAGAGGCGGTGGAGTTGGAATGTATGTACATGAATCTTATAATTTCTTAGAACGCAATGACCTTAACTTAAGCGAAACAACATGTGATTCTCTATTTGTCGAACTGGAACAGTGCGCAGGGAAAAATATAATTGTTGGAACCTTGTACAGAGCCCCATCTTTAGACATTAATGAATTTATCGAGGAGTTCGATAGCCTTTTGATTCGTCTTTCCAGGGAAAACAAACGGATATTTTTGATGGGTGATCTAAATATAGATATTTTAAAGCATAATTCTAGTTCTCAAATTAAAAACTTTGTAAACTGTCTTTTTAGTAATTTTTTTCTCCCTATAATTCATCGGCCCACCAGAATTACACAAACAAGTGCTACCCTTTTAGATAATGTTTTGACTAATCAATTTGATTTACATACTTTAGGTGGATTGTTATACTCAGACGTGTCAGATCACTTACCAATATTTCACGTAACCGACATGAATGTTATTAAAACTAAATCGAAAGATCACGCGGTACCTCGTAGGGCTTTTACGGCATGCAATATTGCGAAATTTAAAAATGAAATTGAAAATTCAAATTGGGGTGACATTTTAGATATGCAAGATACGAATCAAGCATATGAAACATTCATAACCAAATTCCGTGCAATGTATGATAGTAATTTTCCATTGAAAAAAACATCTAGAAAGAAAATTAAACTTAAATGCTGGATGACCGATGGATTGCTTCAAACTATTCGTTATAAAAACAGTCTTTATAAAAAATATATCCATAAACCAACAGTTCGAAACGAAACTAAATACAAAGACTCTCTTAAAAACGTTAACTTTTTGAAACGACAGGCTAAAAAATGTTATTATAAATGTAAATTTGAAGAATATAGAAATAATATAAACCGTACGTGGCAATTAATCAAATCAATATTGAATAAAAATAGAAAAACCACCCCCAACTCTAGTTTGTGATGGAAGTGTATCGACAGACCCACTCCAAATAGCAAATACTTTTAATGATTTCTTTGTTGAAATTGGTCCTAGGCTAGCTAACACCACTCCTCAAAATTATACAGATTTCAAAACGTATCTACCTGAACCAAATTCTAAATCATTGTTTTTCAGTCCGGTAACCCAACGTGAAATATGTAATATTGTCATGCGTTTTGGTAATAACAAGGCCCCGGGTCTAGACGATTGCTCTCCTAAGATTGTCAAACTTGTAATCGAATTAATAAGCGAACCTTTGTGTCATATATTTAATCTATCACTTGCGTCTGGGATATTTCCAGATAAAATGAAAACTGCAAGAATTTCTCCAATTTTCAAAACCGGTAATAGAGAACAGGTTAATAATTACAGGCCCATATCAGTCCTTTCTATTTTTTCCAAAATATTGGAAAAGGTTATTTATAAAAGGACCTATAATTTTCTTGAAAAAAATAATTGTCTTTTTAAATCTCAATACGGTTTCCGTAGTGACCATTCAACAGAACTGGCTGTCCTTGAATTAACAAATAAAATCATTGACTCTTTTGAACGCGATTCATTCGCGATTGGAATATTTATTGACCTGTCAAAAGCGTTTGACACGATTGATCATACTATACTTTTAACTAAACTAAATAACTATGGTATTCGTGGGACTGCCCTTGATCTTTTCTCTAGCTACCTCTTAAATCGTAAGCAATGTACTTTATATAACTCTGTTCAATCCGAATATAGGACAATTACATGTGGAGTTCCACAAGGGTCATTACTAGGCCCGCTCTTATTCATTTTATTTATCAATGACATATATCGTTCATCAAACCTTCTTTCCTTTATCATGTACGCTGACGATACAAACATAGTTTATTCTGATAAAAATCTTTACCACTTGTGTGAAACTGTTAATACCGAATTGAGTAATGTCTGTAAATGGTTCAGTGCAAACAAACTCACAATCAATTACAAAAAATGCAATTACATTATTTTCCGTAACTCTACAAGGCATATAGATTTTAATCATGTTGAAGTTAGGCTTAATAACCAAATTATTCCCAGAGTTGAAAATACAAAATTTCTTGGTATTATCATTGACAGTAATTTAACATGGTCACATCACATAAATGAAATTGAAAACAAGGTAGCGAAAAATATCGGAATTATATATCGCCTAAGCTTTTATCTTCCAAAACCGGTCCTACGTACATTATATTGCTCTCTAATCTTGCCATATTTTTATTATTGTAATTTGGTCTGGGCTAACACATACCAAACCCATCTTAAAAAATTATGTTCCCTTCAAAATAAAATTGTGCGTATAATTTCTGTGAACGACATCATACCACCAACAGACACGAAATCTTTATTTCATTCCCAGAAACTGCTGAAATTTAACGACATCAATAAACTTCAGCAATGTAATTTTATGTACAGGTGTTTAAATTCTCAAATTCCAGAAAATTTTCGTGATTTCTTTACGCATGTATCAAATATACATCATTTTGATACCCGAACAAATAACCAAATATATATTCCTAAACACAAAAAGATTATCTTTCAACACAACATCCGTTATTCTGGCCCCAAAATATGGAATGATCTTCCAGACTACATAAAAAAATCCTTGTCAGCAACTAGCTTAAAATTTAAGATTAAAAAATCAATTTTATCATCCTATGCTTGAATATCATAATACCTTACATTCCTTTTGATCTTAAGTTAACATGAATAATGTGCAAATGTTGCGGCATTATTATTTTTATCTCTCCCTCTCTCCATCATACATTGTTGTACGCTCTACTTGCTCGGTACTCGGTAACTCATGCCCGCCCGCCTTCCTGCTCACTTCTCCCTCTCTCGTTTTCTTCCCGTTTTCTTTTCTACTTCTCTTCTCCTTTCCTCGCCCTTCTTATCTTTGTATTGTATTTTGTGTATTGTATATATTTGTCCACAGGCGTATCCCGCCACAAGCATTATGCTTCTAGGGACATACGCCTTCCTCTTTACACATAAGTTGTTTATATTTATATTCTTTATAGAAATTGATTTGAAGTGTATTCTTGTGAACAATGATGAATGTAACTTTGTAAAATGGAGGAAAATAAATGTTTATTTGAATTGAATTGAATATCTCGGCTGGAAGCAAAAAAGAATCTATATGGTGAATGGCTATTCATTTTAGTTTTTTCTGTATTTTTATCAGAATAGAGGAAGTAAAGGGGAAAACAGAGAGGGATATGAGAGAGAATGAGATACAGAAAGAGAGAGGGTGAAGGAATAAAGAGAGAGAGGGGGAGAGAGCGGGAGAGCCTTACAAAAGATATATGTTAGAAACTATTAAAATTCGGAGGAGCAACCTGTTTCTATAGCTGTAGACGGTTAATTATCGAAATAAGTTATGAACGAATACGAACGTAATGATATCTATGCCAGTTTAGGAAGGGTTACGTGAGGAGTGTAGTCGTCGAGAAATATGTTCGTGACCCATCGACAATATGAATTGTTTAGTACCCAAATATTTTATTTTGAAATGGTGAGTCCTTCAATCAAACGCGTGCTTAAAGCGGCATATTTCTAATGCTTTAGGATCAATATCGTCTTCTAAACATAGCATAAAAGTAAGTTCCCCATAAATCATAATGATTATAACTTTTTTCAATTTTAACTGAAAGTTTTTTACCAAAATAAATTGTAGAAATGTACCTCCAATATATGAATAACTTTGAAAAGAATACGAAATGGAACCATTGAATAATGCACGAATGAGCATAATCATCACAGGCATGGTTTTCAAAGCACATAAAAGACTTTATCAAGTGCGTGATTTTTTTGCACATGCGCCCATGTACTCGCTATCAAAATGCAAAATTGTCTTTATACAATCAACAATATTTTTTTCTGGCAGTAGATCTGTTGGTGTTTATTTGAATTATTTACGTATAAGTAAAAAAAAGTAATTACGTAAAAAAAAAAGGTTATCAACAAAAATTTAGGTACCCCGCCCCCCCCCCCCCCCGCTTCCGCCGCCGATGCTTCTGACTTTTGATACCGCCCTCATCCCCATCTTGCCTAAAACACACACGACCATAATACGGTTCGATTTCGAACGATATTATTCAGTAAACTTTAAATTCATTTTGATTCAGGGGTAGTTCATTTTTTTCTGGCTCCTTAAATTCGAAATTATTTTAATACATGCAACACTTCTTTAATTACAATTCGGAGAGGGTAATGCTTTTCATACAATGGATAGCTCATAACCAAGAACTAACCCCCCAAAACAAACGAAAAAATACTTCATAATTCAGGCCCCCAAAATGTGTACAATGTATATTTTAGTTAAATATTTATGAATAAAAACAAGCCAATGTATAGAAGTCTGCTAGAACCTTCCAAAATGAAAGCCAAGTGATTATTCATCAAATAGATCCTCCACTGATAATGATATTTTATCCATGGTCACACATAGTGGAAGTTGTCCCTTGGAATTAGGGGGTGTATATTCAATATCATTTAATGGGAGCATAGAATTGAGTCATTTAAAATAACACAATGACCAAAATTGCACGCTGACTTAATTACTGAGTACAGTGAGGCCGACCCCCCCCCCTTTGGCGGAATTCACCGGGAAAATAAAAAAAGGAAAAAGAGAAAAGGAGGGAGATATAAAGAAAGGGAAGGTTGAAGGAAAGGAGGAAAATGAAAGGGAAAAGTAAAAATTTAACGAAAAAAGTATTCTTTAAAGGAAAAGGAAAGAAAGCGGGAAAAGGAACGATAGAAGAAAATTTGAGAAAGAACAAATCATTCCGAAATAGGCCTATGTAATGCAATAGCCTGATGGGAAATAAATTTAAAAAAGACAAAGTGGCAAAAAATAGCGGGAAACGAAGGTAGAATGGAATATGTCGAAAGCTGAATTGGAAAACAAAGAAAATGGACAAGAAAAAAAAACTTAATGACACGGCCGGGCTGCCGAAGATTGAATTAAATAAAGAGCGGGAAGAAAGATGAAGAACATACAACATTGTGCTATAAGCTTGCTAAATTTTATATGAAAATAAGCTACCGGGGCTTTGCCCCAGACCCAACGCAGTAGGGGCTCTTCTTCTATAACCTTACACAAGACAATTATTCAACCCAGTTGCGTAATGAACTAAATATTTTGAGGCGGCAAAGCAAAAGTTGTAAAAGAAAGAAAATAAATCGCCAGCAAGCAAAGCGAGCTGAAAAAATGCTTATTGAAATTAAATTCTAATTATGTGATAGATTTTTCCAATATATTCAGCAAAAAACACATTTCATTGTTTCCATCCATTTCATTATACGTTGTCTCCTATTTCTTTTACCTCCTCTTGGGTGTGGAACCAAGACTCCCCCCCCGCCTGTACGCCAGTGATTGAACGTAAAGCTAAATATAGAAAGGGTCCCTATAGGGGTGTTATAGAGCCATTTGAAGGTTATAGAAGAAGAGCCCCTACTGCGTTAGCTATATTCTGTATATATCCGCGATTTGATTAAAAATAGCGGCAACCTGCATGCGAATGTTTAGTGGCAATGATATCAAGAAGTTCAGGCGGCTCCACCCCGGACCCCGACCGCATATACTGCCTTTTATGAGTATGAAAGGGTTGGGCCATGGCCCCAAAAGTTCTGCAACCAAGAACCAAAAAATAAAGGAGGAAAGAAAAGCAAAGGAAAAGTATAGGATATGATTTTTTTTACTGAATATAATGTCAAAAAATATCTCAAAATTAGATTCTCATAAAAAGGTGATTTTTTTTCTCTCTCGCTCGGGACTTATCAAGCAGCTTTTTAGCACATGCGCCATACTGCGTCCTTCGGGTTTTTTTTTACTCTTCACGCTACTAGCACAAAGAATCCTGTTCACAGTGGCGTACAGACCACAAAAAAGGAATGGAAAGAGAGAAGAGTGAAATATTTTATTCTTTGGATATCATGTAAAATCTATTACAAAAATTGATTTTTGTATAAAAAAATGTCAATTCTGCCCGATACGCAATATCTGGCCCTCTCAAAATCGTCGTCTCATTACACCATTACGCCTGTTCATAACATGATATGACCGGGAATTTTTTGGCTCTAGCCCCACCCCCTGGCTACCGACCCCTCTTACGCCGTCCCCCCCCCCTTCCCGAAATTCTATCAGCTTTGTTCTCATCTTTATTACGAAATGAAAGAAAATGAACATTCAAGAGCTCGAGCTAACAAATGAGTCAAGATGTACACTGTAGAAAATATTGGGTAAAAGTGCTCCATGAGGGTAATTATGTGTCCAACCAACATTGGGCATTTCTTTGGGGGCATGCATTTTTATCTATCCAGTATGAAGACAGTGAATTTTGGCCGTTCTAGAGTAATTGGTGCTTATTTTGTTAACCTTATTGGACAACATGCTTCCCGCATTGGGTAAAATAGTGCCAAAGTGGTTTGGCACAAAGTCGTAATTACCCTCGTGGTGGTAAAATTTTAACTCAATATTGTTACAGAGTAAAACCAAAATAGACATACATGCAGTGGATCAATTATGTCTAGAAAACACTGCTGTATATAAAAAATCTGAAATACAAATTATATATAAAATCTGAATACAAATTATATATATATATATATATATATATATATATATATATATATATATATATATATATATATATATATATATATATTCTAAATAGCTCCGATGCTAATATTAATAACAAGTGGGCGGTATTATTTGCAGACCAAAGCTGAATCGCCCTTGCACGTGATTCAACCAAGTCACTACTTGTTGAAGACTGGTGATCTACAGAAAGCTAGTGTTTGGTCACTTTGTTCACTCTCCAGGATACATAATGTGTTTCTCTAAAAAATAATTTGAAGTTTGAACCTTTTTTTTGTTCTTTTGATTCTTTATAGGCCTATGTAATATTAACCACGTATCGCTTTACTGTTATAGTCCCCCTAAACATTCATACCAAGTAAGCCTGAACCCCTGAATAGACTTACTGACAAAGAAACAGAATCACCAAAAGAAGCTACCAGGCTGCAAAATCAGAGAACCAAATCACAAAGTCAGATAATTCATCAACGCACATGGAGATTCTCTTCAGCTCCACCTGGCAACACTGCTGGGGGTAGAAGGGCCTTTACCGTGAAATAATCCACTTCGGCGGGACTTCGGCTATGTTATTTAGTTATAAATTGTATTATATTTATTCCTCTTGAAACTTAAATTAAGTTACAAAACACCTTACAACCATCGCTGAAACTACGGTGTCAAATTATTTGAACTAATCAATCTGGAATCAAAGAAAGTGCGCTTTTGAAATGTTATTTGGTACAGACATTTAGTCACTTAACCTATGTATTAATTTCTTGGTTTTTGTACTTAAAATTCCATATACATGTACATTTATATAAATATAGATCCAAGGGATAGGATTTAGATTTTTTAACACTTATCAGCTCCTGTTAATTGCATGGAAATATTTGAATATTTAATTGCTCAGAAAAGAGGACAATTTTCCAGCCACTTGAAGAAGTGAATATTGTTTCTGACGAAGGGGTTCCATATGCAACCAAATGAAGGAATATATATGTAAGAATCTTAGGTGGTATGTAATGGTAAACAAACTTGATTAACCTTGCTTGGGATTGAGCCCCCCCCCCCCCCCCCGAGATGGAAATGTTGCACACTGTGATTTGACAATGCTTTTCAAGGAGATGTAGGCTATAGTATATTGTTTTTATGTTATTTTGTCTGTGATTATCAATACCAATTATAAAGAGAGATAAAAGGAATTAGGGGGCCTACGTGGATTTTTTTCATTCAAATTCTTAGAACAAATACAAAATTGATAAAATTACCTTATTTTCAAACACTATAATTTTCACTATGTCACACGATATGGGCCATGTTCAAAACCAACAGTTCATATATCAACCCCCCCCCCCCCCCCCATCCCCAACAAGTAGGCCTACTGCTACCTCATCCCCACTCAACACTGTACAATATAATACAAACCCGGCATACAAACATATCCCCTGCGAGCTGCAGACATTATTCGACTCTTACCAGAGGTCAATAAATGGATCCACCAACGGGATTGATTGAACATTTCCATTGAAGCGTTCGCGATCCTAGCAACGAGTACCGGTATCTCGGCTCGACACCTGCCTCGCCTCTCGCTCTCGGGATCTTGAAATGACTGAATCGGGAAAGGAAAACCGATCCTGGTAGCAGATTTTACGAATATTGATGCCGGAGTAAGTTAAAAATTAGTTGCATATTGCCGTATAATTTTGGTTTAAAAGTACAACTAAGTAATTGTGACAAAAACTTGAAATATGGCTAGATAGTTTATAAAAATAGAAATATCTTTATGCGGGATCATTTGATTTGTACAGTCCCACTCTTAGCTATCCATGTAAGTTAGACTAAAGGGAGTCTTGATTGATTAAAGGGGGGGGGGGGGGGTGTGACATATCGGTGCACCTAAAATGGATCAACGTTTAAACATGTCTTTGAAAAATCCTAAGCTTTATGTGATATTGCTTTTTGTATAATCTGAAGAGTATGAATACAATAACAGCCGAATATACTTAATGAAATTAAGAGCTTTAAACTTAATTAAGCTGAGTCTGAGACCGTGGGGGGGGGGGGGGGAATGGGATAAGAAAAGAGACAAAAACATAACTGGTAGCCTGTAGACTTATTGTAGTAGATTCTTTGGTGGTCACTCATCCAATGTACAAATCTAAGATGGGGGAAGTAGTATAGCGGAGGTTTAAAGTCATAGCCATTAAAGCGGCACTCTAGGCGACAACGCAATACTTACCCGTGTTAAGAAACTGGGACTCCACTCACGCGCATTTGGGCCGCCCTAGCTTAGAACTAAGCTTTGTTTCACGAAAAATTGAATATTCTTATAATTCAATACATGTAACTAATTAGATTAGTACTGTTAAATCGGTACTCACCGGTTCTTTTCTTGAATTTTCTTGAAAATTCCCACGCTTCTGGCTTCAATTCTGCGATAGATTCTGTTGCCATAGACAGCTACACATGCAACTTTATTTATAAATGGAGCGCCCCTTACGAGAGTCGCTAATGCCGCGGAAAAATTGTTAGGCATTTTGGCCTGTGGTCAAGGCGTTCTTCTGTTCTATTTTTTTTATAGGTATGAGATCGAAATCACAGCGACTATTCACACTGTTCCATAATGATTCCGAAAGGAGGTGCAACACCCCCCACCCACATGGGTGCAAATCCCAGGGGGACACTTCCCCCTAACCCAAAATAGTAGGGGCACATTATCAAATGTCCCCCTACTATTTTTGTTCTTTTATATATGATGGAAAGAAATAGGCCTACATCATTTAAATCGAAGTAAAACATGTATTTTGGACGAGACGACCTTCTTTTGGGGGTGATAAACCTTCCTTTTTTTTTTTTTTGTTAGTTTTTTTTTTTTTTTTTTGCCTGTTTTCCAGCCCCTGGTCCCCTACCTTAGATTTCCACCCTTGCCTCCCACTACTCTTGATATTGTTTGCGAATCTGTTTTGTAAATTAAAGGGGAATTTCACCCTGATAAAAAGATGATGAAAATATGAGAAAAATCATTTCAAAATATCGATGAAGGTGTTATTTGACAAAAAATGGAGTTGATAGAATTTAGAATGCTTGATTTATTGTGACGTCTATAACGAGCAGTTGCTCTATCCTAAATATAAAATGCCCAAATTTCCCATTTTTAATGGTCCGTAACGACCCACTTTTTTCTTTTTGATAACAAGTATGAATTGATATAGGCCTACTAAAATGTACCATAAAAATCATCATGTATTTCTTGACATTTCATTTACTTTTTTACCATAATAATAGCTGCTTGCAAAGGCCTACGCCGTCACAAAAAACCCGGGGGGGGGGGGCCACTTACATTGACGAGTGGATACCATGCGCGACCAAAAAAAAACGTAAAAAGGATGTCCTTTTCACGATAGGGCACGTTACCTACGTAACGTGATAAGGGTGTCAAAAACACAAAAATAACGAAAAAAGGGTATCTATTAATTCGCTAGGAAAACCGTCGTGTTTAGGGTCTAATTTGCGGGGATGATAAAACAAAATCAAAATGTTTTATAAAGGATGTCCTTTTTGCTCCAACACTTCGTGTTTAGAGTCCGATTTGCGCGAGGTGTAGAAGGTGGGGTCGTACTAAACCAAATAAGGTAAAGCCGACGACCGAAGGACCCGTAACAATAAAACATTCCTGTACTTGTTTAGGGGTTCATTTCAGGGAACTATATGATTTGCCAAGAGTATCGTTTTGTTTCCAATACTTGTTAAGGGTAGGGTTTCACACGCCAATACTTGTGAAGGGGTGCATTTTCAGAATATGGAAATTACGTGTTTAGGGTGCTTTTCGAGACCCCATGGTCGCGCATGGTATCCACTCGTGAATGGAAGTGGCCCCCCCCCGGGCAAAAAAAAAATCTTTGAAAAAGATTGGTGGGGGATGGATTTTCCTCGAACGCATACCAATTTTTTTTCTGCTATTTTCATAATAAACTTTAAATGAATTCAACTTTGCACTACTTAATTTTTTCAAAGACAAAATAACAAAATTACATCTCGTCATCATCATCATCACCACTATCATTAGCATCACCATCATCATCACCACAACCGTCACCACAACCATCATCATCACCAAGATAATTTTCATCATCGTCATTGCCATCATCATCTTTTTTTTTCTTTATTTTTTCCCCATCCCTTCTTCTTTTTTTTTCTTCCAATATTCCTCCTTTTTTTTAGAGCGGCACACCGTCATGCTCCCTCACTGATTATCCGCCTCTATATGCTTGGTGTTGTATAAATTGGCGGATACCTGAATGAAATACTGAAGAGAAAATAAGGAAAGGGAAAAAGTAAGAAGAAAAAGAAGATGAGGAGAAGAAAAAAAGAAAGCCAAACAAATGAAACAAAACAATGTCAAAATTTCGTAATAAAGTCTTCTACGTCAGTTTAATAATGATGTTTTCATTGAAATGAGAACAAAAAAAGAATTGAAACCATAGGCGGCGGAAGCGGGGACGTTCCCCCCTAAATTTGTTGTTGACCTTTTTTTTTTTTTGCTTGTCAATTTATTTTCCTACGTCCCCCCTAAAATGTTTGGGTTGAGAGCCTTTTTTTTTGCTTGTCAAAATTTTTTAGGTTGTCCCCTCCTAAAATTTGGGGCTTCCGCCGCCAATGATTGAAACAATGAGGTAAAAAGGACTACATTATATAGTGTAAAGAAATAGAGGGAAGCTCCGAGACAATAAAAAGGTTGAAAAAGAAAAAATGTGAAAACACAAAGCTCTCACAACATGAGCATAATAACAAATAATAACAAATAAGCGAGGACAAGTAGCTGAGGGACCCCCCCCCCCAACTCTCTCTCTCTAGTTATCTATCTATCTATCCGACTCGATTATATAAGAGAAGAATTTACTAATCAAAATATTATGAGCAAAAAGCACGAGCTGATATTTTTTATGAATATTCAAAACTGATAGAGAGACGCAATCGAATTATTCGATTGCGACAAAATTGATGATCTGAGAATTTATTGTTTTTAGGAATTCATTAAAAGCATAAAGTTGATCAGCATTAAAATATGGCAGGCGCAACGCATGAGCTAAAGCTTTATAGGCATACACCGATAAAAAAGTATTTTTGGTAATCATGAAAAAAATTGATATTTCATGAAAGAAAGCTCAAATCCCGAGGAGGAATATTCTTATGAATTGACTTTAAAAAAAACTGTGGTAAGCCCCATTTAATATTTGATTATAAGTCGAATAAAACAGTAAAAGCTGAAAAACGTTCGCGTGATATTTGGCAACCTCCCCCCCCCAAAAAAAAATAAATAAATAAATAAAAATAAAAAAAGTTTTTAACTATAATAATGATCGAAGGTAATTTTGTCTCGCGTAGAACTGGACAAATGAAAAAAAGATTGTCACTAAAAAAATGAAGGTAATTTTGACCCACGTAAAATTTGGCGAGCCCCCCCCCCCCCAAAAAAAAAAGGAAAAAAGGTTTTAACAAGCAAAAAAAGGCTGAAAAAGAGAAAGAAGAGACAAGAATAATTATTAACGAAATATCCCCATTACAAATAATGCTGTGATCATCGTAAGGGAGGGTCGCATAACTAGTATGAACAACGTATTTAATTCCAAAATATTTACTACAAATCTCAATGGGGGATCGCGCAGAAATGCTCACCCCCACCCCCCCGATCCGCCAGAAATGCTCACCCCCACCCCCACCCCCCCGATCCGCCACTGATTCCAATCAATAATGACATTTATCTGCAATACTGATACTTTGGAATCAAGATACTGAAGATTGATACGCTTTACATAAATTATGAACGTCTGACAAAAAGATAATCTACCGATCACCTGACCGATCAGCTGACCAGTTCGCGTATCACTTCGGAGTTGATCACTCGTCGCAGCTGTGTGGAACGCTCACCGAAAATCAACAAAAAGGGCCTGAAATGTAAGTTTAATGATAATCTATTTTAATTTGAACTACTTAATTAATACTTTTAATGTCTCCCCACCAAATGAAAGTCATATCACTTAACTCCAATTTGTAGTAAGGCGTACATTTACCAAAGTCTTGGGTTGGAAATCAGAACAGCATTGTCTAACCCATATTTTTGGGTAATGTCGCCTATGAGGTCCATACATGTTAATGTTTGGACCTCATTGGTACTAGGAGTGTTATAGCGGTGGTCTAACTTAAGTTGGTCGCTGGTACATGTAGAGGTGTGCACAATCTTTCAATTGTAAAACTTATAAATGTTTAATAATAAAATTTAAATTTGGACAGTGGGAATAAAAAGTTTTACTCTTTCAATTACAGAATTTTCTAATTTCTACTTCATGAAGACAAATTGATATTTAAGCAATTTACAAAGAACACTCTGTGGTGACTTATTGTTGGTTTGGGGATGGCAGGTCACATTTTGAAACCATTGCATAAGATATATATTTAATATTTGTCACCATCTTCACTTCGAAATTTTAATGAATATAACGCATATAGGCCTAGGCCTATATGAATTTTGTAGTCTTTGCATGCATTCTTCTTTGATTAGAATTGTGCAGATGTACAGACAAGGGGAACTGTGCAGACATTGGAGACAATGAAACTCCAGCCAACATATCACTATTATTATTTTTACTAAACTAAGGTCCATATAAGAAATTGTGAGACTTTCATTGTACCCTGCTAAAAATACTGAAAAACTTCATAATGAATTTCTACTTTTAAATTAAAAGATGTTTGATGAATTCCATTTTTTACAGTATAACTAGACCAATTTACAATGGATGTATGTTGAGGACCTCACTTATATGGTAAAACAATGATTAATACACAACACAATTATTTATACCCAGTTTCCACATGGCTTTTTTACAGACTAAACAACAATTTCAAGAACTTTCCAAGAAATATGTCACAATTCTTTTTCATAATACAGTTTTTCTGACTCTTATCCTTCCTCCTTCTTCTTTATCATTCATTACAGATGCAGAAAATATGGGATGTGGGAATTCTAAAACAACTGCTACTGAATCAACCCCATCTGTAAGGCCCAATCAAATACCTGCTGACCTTCCTTCTGAGACACCAGTTGAGGATATACGAGGTCAAAATTTACAAGCCTCTCAGCCTCTTTTATCACCTGCGCCTAACACGAACACAGGAAATGCAGACCAGGAATCTGCCAGTAGACCCAATGGTGGGTGCATTGAGCAAACTGCTGTGGAGAAATTTTCCTGTTCAGAAGATGACCATTCTGATAAACTTCTAAGGGATGAAAAGAATGAAGTAAGTAGCAGATAAACAATATTCATTGTGTTATCAAAAGGTAATTAATGTTTAGTACTTCTGTGAAGGGAAATAGATCTTGGAAGTAAGGATATTTAAGGCAATATGATATGTGATGAAAGAATTGCCAACTAAAATAACAATTTTTTTATTATAATCGAGAGTTTGAAAATTTGGCGGTCACATGAGTTGCAGGCTGTGAACATTTACATGAAGGTGGTGATGAGTGATGCAAGAAGCCTGATGGTTCTGATGGTCTGTTCTTGAACTATTCAAGGAGATTAACATTATGGACAGAACAGCAATTGAGCATGAACAGATGAAGCGATACAATGAAACCAAGGGATAGACAGTGATGTTCATTCTGCCAAGACCAGATGGTGCAGACTGAATTAATACAGCATCAAGATAAGGTGTAGTCAGGACTCAGTATCAAAGAGTAATTATTATGACCATCCAGGCAAACAATATCTTTGTACCCAGCTTTATTGCAGAGATAATTGAAAGAGTATGAACCTGTCAAGCACACTTAAAAGAAGTAAAGGGCAAAATGGACAATGTCAGTTATTGATTCTACATAAAAATCATACGGTAGCATGATAGGAATTAATGGAATGAGCAGACACTAAGTTTTAGCTGCAGAGGAGGTACTCCATAGTCCTAAAGTAGACCAATGCAAGCTTGTTTTCAAGATTTAACAAGAATAGATCTGAGCAAATATCATCTATTTATCTTTCTTCAGGATCGGAATGAGAAGGCAGAAGGTGACAACTCGGGTGTACAGACTGAAAGATCCAGCAGTGTAAGGCCAACTAGTGCCATTTCTGTAGACAGTGTTGCTGTGCGTGCGTTAGTTAGCCATACAATTAATAAGGCCGCTGCTGATGTCTCTTCACACAAAAATAAGCTGGTCCACGGTGATGTACGACCTTCAAGTGTGACCTCCTCGGTAGATAGTGTCGCAGTTCGTGCCCTTGTAGATGCAACCATTACAAAGGCAGCGGCTGGCCTAAACGAAGACTCTGCAAATTCAGCGTCTCTCACAGAAAATGTGGAAAATCAGAATGAAGTCGAGGACAAAACTTTTATTGAGGATGCACCCCAAGTTGAAGATGCCTCTAACCTTACCATTATTGTTGATACTGTTCCAACTTTGAACTTTGATGATTCCCTCAAAGATCATGAACCTGGGAAGGATTTGAGTAAAGCTTCAGAAGACCAAGCACCAGAACCCAACAAAGATACTAATAATGCTTCTTCAGAAACAGTTGATAATGAAAATGAGCCAGAGGTTTGTATTTCCAAGTCTTTCCTGTCTAGAAATTTCTTTCTTTCTTCCTTTCTTCCTTCCTTCTTTCCTTCCTTTTTCAATTTCCCAATTTCCCAATATGACATTTCTGAAATATTCAGTAATAGTGCTCCTTATAATGTTTACATCCTTCACAAAAATATAAACCCGAGAGTCAAATTCCATATTCTATCCCTTATTATTCATTGTCTGTTTTATTATTAGGCATTTGTTAATTGAATTTCTTTTTTTTCTCCAAATTTCAAATTTCTTTTTTTTTTTCAATGTATTTCTTCACTTTAAGTTAGTTACCTAATTTCTTTCTTTCTTCCTTCCTTCCTTTTTCAATTTCCCAATTTCCCAATATGACATTTCTGAAATATTATACAGATATTGACTAATGGGGTGTGTAATATAAACATTCTTTGGACCGCCGGATTTATATTTTCCCGAGGGGTTATATTTTCCCGAAGCGCGCAGCGCTGAGGGAAAATATGATCACGAGGGAAAATATTAATCCTTTAGGCGGTCCAAAGATTTTTTTTACACATCCCATCAGTCAATATCTGTTATATTAGATAGCCTTTAATGATGTAGATAAAAATGGCCTAATGATGCGTGCAGCCTGTTGTTTACGATAGTCACAGTGATTGATGGAACTGGTATAGATCTAGATGTAACTTTAGTCTACTACTACTCTAATGCAGTGAATGGCCCTTTTCTAATCAAATCAAGTTTGTTTTAGGCCTAGCCATAGATCTAAGTTAGAGTCCAGTCCATATACTTTAGTCCCACATATTTTATTTCCGTGTAGTTGGTAACATCTAATCCACAAGAGGGCGCCATACACGTAGAAAAATATATTCACGGACCGGTTGGTCAATATATTCATCGAAGGTGGACCGGCTGGGAAAATACACGGATTTCGATCATATCACGTGACGCGCAATTGACCAATCGCGCTTTGCTATCTGTCTTGGCTATCTAATATTCAGTAATAGTGCTCCTTATACTGCTTACATCCTTCATAAAAATATAAACTCGAGAGTCAAATTTTATATTCTATCCATTATATTCATTGTCTGTTATATTATTTGGTATTTGTGATTTGAATTTTTTTTTTCAAATTTCTTTTTTTTTTTCAATGTACTTCTTCACTTTAAGTTACCTTTTTTTTCATTTCTTCTCTGTTTGATTAATCTCAGCAGGTTTTAGATGATTCAAATTCTCAGCAAGAGCAAAAAGACACACTTAATCTATCTACTCAAAATGAAAACGTCAATTCAAATGGTGATGGAGAAGGGCAACTTGATCCACCGCCAGATGAAGCGCCTCTCATCCATGATGAGATGAATGGAGTTGATCATCCACCTACTGATCCAGGAGATACTGCTCCTGAAGCAGCAGATGCCCAAAGTCAAGAGACTGAAGCTGTTCCTTCAGATGCCACTGATAGTGTTCCTGCACCGGCTTCAAGTACCTCTGAGAATACTTGCCGAAATGTCAGCAAAGAACTACACCCAAAGGCCCAGGAAGCCTTTGATCGTGCTGTCCGTGCATTTTGCCCACTTGTAGATCCTAAGCACATGCTGGATGTAGTAGCTCCTGGCATTGGCAGCTTGCATCTGGACCATGCTCCTCTCAAGGCAGATAGTTCTTTTACCCAACTTCTCACTAAGATGACTGATGTAGAGGTATATTCCTATTTTTGTATTTCAAATTCTTTCCTGATTTATTAGTTTTACTTTCAATTTGTTATTAAATCCACATGTATAACCTTGATGCAATCATGTCTTCCTGTTTGGAGTAAGAATTTCATAACTTCTTTAAAAAAGTTTTTGAAAAAAAAATGCAGAAACAATGAAAGCACAGAAATAGTTTAATTCTTGTCATCAAAATGGGACTATGTTTTTTTTTTTTGCAGAATTTGATAAAACATTCTTGTACATGTGTACACAATATTATTCAATTCTCTTACTCAAAAGCTTCAATAAAAGTCCAGAACCTTATATCATTATAAGTTTGCATTCTTCTAGAAGTAACATGGAAATTTCATTCAAATGATTCAATACATGACAGGAATTAGATTTTGGAAAGAATGAGATGGGACCTCAAGCATTCCGAGTGATCATGATGGCACTGTCAGCCAACACTTCTATCAAATCAGCTGTACTCTCCAACAACAAAACAGACACAGATACAGCAGTGAGTAGCATTTGTTTATTCAAGCCCCTGTTGCATATAATTTGCTATTTAACTTTTTTCATCCAATGGGAATTAAAATGGTGGAATTGCCAAACAACCAATCAAATTCAATGATTTCATGAAAATAACCGTAAATGGCAAGGTTATTTTCATGAAATCGTTGCATTTGGTTGGTTGTTTGGCAATTCCACCATTTTAATTCCCATTGGATGAAAAAGTTGCCTAGTAATAATAGTAGTATAAAATGGGTATTGGGCACTTTGTCCTGAATGTTCCATTCTCTGAAAATACTAGCAGATCGTATGGTTTTGATTTGGTAAATAGCTGTGTTACAATGGGAACCATCTGTGAAGATCGCTTTAATGAAAACAGTTCTCTGTTGCATAATAATCTGTTTCAGAGGGGGGGGGGGGCTGTTTAACTCTGAAGTAATGTTTAAGCAGTAAGCACCAACATACACATAATTATGTATTCATTTATTTGTCCATAAAATCAAAATTTGTATTGTTTACATGTTTTCGGGAAAAACCTTATTAAAGAAATTATATTACAAATGTGTGTGGAATTATATACATGCCCTAATAGCAAAAAATATACATCTAATAATGACAAACATATCTATTAGATATACTGTATATTAGATAATTATTTAACCTGTCAATGATAACATACCTACAATAATGCATCTTTATAAACAATCTCATATAAATGAGATTATATCATGTCACATATAAAATGATATCATCTGATTGATAAATTCCTTGGTTGTATGTGTTCTGTGATATGAGTGATGTAGTGTTGTGTTATTTACTACTTGTGACAGGAAATAAAAATTTAATTTTGAGTCACTTTCAATTGTAGCCCCGCACACCCCTCCACTCCCATGTACTATCATAAACTGCTTTATCATAGCCAGCAATATAAAAAAATAGCCTTAAAAATAACCAAGATTACAAGGCTCTATGTAAGCTGTTGATGCTCCTAGCTGGTCAAGAAATACATTTCAAAGGACAATACACACTGCTCTTTGAAAGATGTTTCCAGAAGGGACAGTTACTTCTTTGATAAAGTTCTCTCAAAGCAGCTTTATAACGAAAGTCTCTACTGCATCTTTCAGCAGGAATCAGACCATAAAGGCCCCCGGCATCTTTCACGTCATGATTTCTGCATTTTGACATCTGCCAGTCTAGAATTAATGGTTCCTTGTATTCCCCTCCCTCCAAATTATTTGGATGTTTTGTATCTCTTGCAGGAGAGTATAGGATTGATGGTTATGACTAACCAGACATTGAAGAGCTTGGATCTCTCAAGTAATCAATTAGGGAAGGATTATCTATCAAGATGCATTGGACCTGCTCTCAAGACAAACACTTCTCTTACAACCCTCAAGTAAGTCTTTGATTTGAATGCATATTGAACATGCCAAAGACAGTGATATAAAAGGAAGCTTTTGTCTCTGTTTTACACGGAGTTGTAAAATACAAATTAAATTCAAATTGAGATTGATCTACATTCTAAACCCTTACAGCATTTGAGATCAATTTCAGAATAGTTTGATTTGATTTCGGTAAATCGGTTGAGTGAGCAAACAAATGATTAGTGTAATCAACATACATTGGCTTGCCCATCCAATCCATTGTGCCTCTGCAGCTACTTTAAATGCATTAATGCTTTTTTTTTCAGGGTGAACCAGATTGTCTATTTAGAGTTGGAACTCTGTGGCTGCTAACTACTGAAAAATGTACTCCTCTTATTTTCAATCTGTGCCATTAAATATGAAAGAATTGTATCATTGATTGTCCATTTAATTTGTATTTGTATTGAAAATGAAGATTTCCTATCTCCATATTCTATCCTTTCTTATTTTTTACCATAAAGCATGTCAAGTTGTGGAGCTACAGACCTTTCTGCTCTCATGGAGGGCCTTCAAGAAAACACAATCCTTAGTAATCTTGATGTCAGCCACAATCAGTTGTCAAATAGCAATTCATTTGTCACTTCCCTTAGTGTAATATTAAAAGTAAGTATATAGAAACCTTTCATATGCACAAGCTTATTTTGAACTTGTCATACCCATTGAATAATGGCTGATCGAATGTGATAATTGATAGGACTAATAATTACAGTGATTTTATATTTGTGATAAATTGTCCAATCTATGATTTTTTTATATCTAAGTTTTAGAAAATATTCACTTTTGCAAACAAAATCATTCAAGAACTTCCAATTTGAACGATTGCTGGATTGTATTGACAAAACTGCACACTTTTTAACCTATGTTTGTAAAAGCACGGCAGAATTCACTTAATGAAATTGTTTAACCCTGAGATTGCTGTCGCCCCTTCATAATTGTAAATCAGTTTTCACTTGAATTTATATTGCTACATGTGCTTTACTTTGAATTAAAATATCAACCATTTTAATGTCTGTTTGATGAAGATAATGAGCTCCTGTTACAGAAACAAGATTCTTGAAAAACATCATTTGAATTTGAAAGGTCATGTTGGTATTTCATGGTGTCATTTCCTTGTTCCTTCCCAGAATTCCTCATGTGCAATAAAGGAGCTGAATGTTCGTAACTGTGGGATCCAGGGTACAGGGCTCCAGGTCCTGGGAGAGGGGGTCAAGGAGAATTCCTCCCTCATCACATTCCATGCAGGAGGGAATGATGTAAGCTCCATGTGATTATATTTTCTTGTTCTGAAAGTGTATATGTTTGTCAGGAGTGGAATGGTTAGGAGCGAAAGTACATAATAAAGTGTTGTTGAAGAAATTATCGGCCATGTGCGTGCAAAATATTGATATTTGAATTATTTATGAAATATAAATGACTGTACAACCTAAGCTTGCAAGATATACAAGGACAATCCATGTACACAGACATTCATCAGTTGAATGTGTGATATTTATATAATCCCTGTCTGTGCAGGATAAATCTGTTATTTTTCAGGTGCCAAAGACTTGATATCTAAACAGCTTTTTCTTATACAGATTACATATTACTGTCAGTCTTAATGTATTAGTACAGCCGATCCTTGTCATGTAATATAACAGTAGTTCAAGTGGATAAATACTTAACAATTATTTCATTAGCATAATCATATCAGGTTTCAATTCTAGTTTCTGGCTATACTTATTTAAAGAGAACCTGCATGTATTTTTAGGGCATCTTAGATAAATATGTTAATGGTATTTATATTAATCAGCACTCAATTACAAATAAGTAGATGCAAAGAGGGCACATGATAATAAAAGCACTAATAATAATTTTTTTTATAACTTAAATCAAAGCACTTGCTTAGGGCATGTCATGTCAGTAATATAAACACATAATGAATTATTCTCAGTTTCTGAAGAGTATGTATTGATGGTCTATAGTATTAATGATATTGTAACAGTGGCATACGCAGGGGGGTCTTGCGTACACCACTGTGTTGTTACATATCAATCTTTTACTTTTACTAGTAGAGATCTTTCCTAATATGCTTAACTTGGTTTTCTGTGTAACATTAATTAATTGAATTACCCAATGTTATCCCTCTGAAAAATGTACTATACAGTGTATTCTGCAACAAAAGAAACCAAGAATTATCAATGATTAATCATAAATTATTATTTTTTTTTAAATAGTAGACAATTGACCTATCCTTGTCCTCTCTGGTATAACTTAGATGATTTTTCATTCATACATGAGTGAGTAGAAACAATTTGAAAAAAAAATGGATACCAGAAAGTCACTTGGCAGACGGTATCTGAGTTTCAATCATCTACATGCAAGTTACATCAGATGAAAGAGGAGACTCTAAGCTTTACATTGATAGGTCATTGTCTATAGTATTTGTCATTAGTTAGTGTTGTGGTTGTTTTTTTTTCTGAGAAGCACTGTATAATCTAAGAATACATGCAAACTTCAATAAAAGAAAATTCTGTGTTTGTTTTCTCAGGTTTCTGATGCAAACGTTTTTGTGGAGGTATTGCTGACTTCTCTCCAGCATCCTTCCTTAGAAACTCTGAATATGAATGATACCAGAATCAGTGAAACTGGCAATCAAGACATCGGTAGGTTATACCATTAGCATTATTAATCAGGAGAGCTTTTTATGACTATGAATGATTCCAAAGTCAATGTGACTGGCAATCAAGTAGGTTAGCATTATGAATCAGGAGAGCTTTTTATGACTATGAATGATTCCAAAGTCAATGTGACTGGCAATCAAGTAGGTTAGCATTATGAATCAGGAGAGCTTTTTATGAATGTGAATGATACCAGGGTCAATGTGACTGGCAATCAAGTAGGTTAGCATTATGAATCAGGAGAGCTTTTTATGAATGTGAATGATTCCAGAGTCAATGTGACTGGCAATCAAGTAGGTTAGCATTATGAATCAGGAGAGCTTTTTATGAATGTGAATGATTCCAGAGTCAATGTGACTGGCAATCAAGTAGGTTAGCATTATGAATCAGGAGAGCTTTTTATGAATGTGAATGATTCCAGAGTCAATGTGACTGGCAATCAAGTAGGTTAGCATTATGAATCAGGAGAGCTTTTTATGAATGTGAATGATTCCAGAGTCAATGTGACTGGCAATCAAGTAGGTTAGCATTATGAATCAGGAGAGCTTTTTATGACTATGAATGATTCCAAAGTCAATGTGACTGGCAATCAAGACATTGGTAGGTTATACCATTAGCATTACTAATCAGGAGAGCTTTTTATGACTATAAATGATTCCAAAGTCAATGTGACTGGCAATCAAGTAGGTTAGCATTATGAATCAGGAGAGCTTTTTATGAATGTGAATGATACTAGAGTCAATGTGACTGGCAATCAAGTAGGTTAGCATTATGAATCAGGAGAGCTTTTTATGAATGTGAATGATACCATGGTCAATGTGACTGGCAATCAAGTAGGTTAGCATTATGAATCAGGAGAGCTTTTTATGAATGTGAATGATTCCAGAGTCAATGTGACTGGCAATCAAGTAGGTTAGCATTATGAATCAGGAGAGCTTTTTATGAATGTGAATGATACCATGGTCAATGTGACTGGCAATCAAGTAGGTTAGCATTATGAATCAGGAGAGCTTTTTATGAACGTGAATGATACCATGGTCAATGTGACTGGCAATCAAGTAGGTTAGCATTATGAATCAGGAGAGCTTTTTATGAATGTGAATGATTCCAGAATCAATGTGACTGGCAATCAAGTAGGTTAGCATTATGAATCTGGAGAGCTTTTATGAATGTGAATGATACCAGGGTCAATGTGTCTGGCAATCAAGTAGGTTAGCATTATGAATCAGGAGAGCTTTTTATGAATGTGAATGATTCCAGAGTCAATGTGACTGGCAATCAAGTAGGTTACATTATGAATCAGGAGAGCTTTTATGAATGTGAATGATACCAGGGTCAATGTGACTGGCAATCAAGTAGGTAAGCATTATGAATCAGGAGAGCTTTTTATGAATGTGAATGATTCCAGAGTCAATGTGACTGGCAATCAAGTAGGTTAGCATTATGAATCAGGAGAGCTTTTATGAATGTGAATGATACCAGGGTCAATGTGACTGGCAATCAAGTAGGTTAGCATTATGAATCAGGAGAGCTTTTTTTTATGAATGTGAATGATACCAGAGTCAATGTGACTGGCAATCAAGTAGGTTACATTATGAATCAGGAGAGCTTTTTATGAATGTGAATGATACCAGGGTCAATGTGACTGGCAATCAAAATATTGGTAGATTAGCATTATTAATCAAGAGACCTCTTTCTATGACTACGAATGATTCCAGAGTCAATGTGACTGGCAATCAAGTAGGTTAGCATTATGACTCAGGAGAGCTTTTTATGAATGTGAATGATTCCAGAGTCAATGTGACTGGCAATCAAGATATTGGTAGGTTAGCATTATGAATCAGGAGAGCTTTTTATGAATGTGAATGATTCCAGAGTCAATGTGACTGGCAATCAAGTAGGTTAGCATTATGAATCAGGAGAGCTTTTTATGAATGTGAATGATTCCAGGGTCAATGTGACTGGCAATCAAGACATTGGTAGATTAGCATTATTAATCAAGAGAGCTTTTTTATGACTACGAATGATTCCAGAGTCAATGTGACTGGCAATCAAGTAGGTTAGCATTATGAATCAGGAGAGCTTTTTATGAATGTGAATGATTCCAAGTTCAATGTGACTGGCAATCAAGACATTGGTAGATTAGCATTATAAATCAGAGAGCTTTTTTTATGACTACGAATGATTCCAGAGTCAATGTGACTGGCAATCAAGTAGGTTAGCATTATGAATCAGGAGAGCTTTTTATGAATGTGAATGATACCAGAAGAGATTTGTTGTTATACTCAACCTTTCAGAGCCATATCTGCCCCCGTTTAACCCTAAATAGACTGGGCTATTTCGACGCCTAAGAAGACTGGGGGGGGGGCTGATTCAGCCCCCCCTTATGATCTCGGCCGTCGATCGCGCGATCGCGGCGAAAATTGGCACACGCGTTACCCATGGCATTATCTACAAAACCATAACATCAAATTTATCCAAAAATGTCATGTCTCATTAATTATGCTAATTTATGCATAAAATCATAAGTTTGCTCTAATTAATAAAATAATGCCCCTGAAATGCTAATTTTTGTTTCACATACTCTAGATAGACATCTGATCAAATTGATTTTAAAAAATTTCAAAATCACATTTATTTTCTTATGTATTCTATTGTTTTCTAAATTTCTTATGTATTTCTTTGTTTTTTGACTTTTTGTTTTTTATTGTTTTTTCAATGGAAATTGTCGGGGAATTTATTTTGACCATAAAAAAGATAAAATTGATTGATTTTAAGCAGTAAAAGGAAAAATAATGATACATTTATGAATTTTGGCTAAGAACACTATTTGCATTGGATTTGTACACAAATTCACGTTTTTGAGTAATTTTGGGTCTGCATGCACTTACGAAATGTTGCGTAATTTTGAAACCGCGTACCCGGGAGTCACAATTTTGGTCTCAAAAGTTGCGCAAGACTTGAAAGTAAAATGTCAGCGAGCGACGCGGTCAAAAAAATTCACGCAGCGGAATTATCGCGAAAAATGTCGAGGGGGGGCTGAATCAGCCCCCCCCAGTCTTTTTAGGGTTAAGGATTTCAGGTTTTTCATCAACTTCTTGGCAAACATTTTTCTCAGTGTATCTTATCAACAAAAGCAAAAATTAAAAAAATTAAAGAGGAATGAAACCTTTGGAACAAATATGCTTGTGTAGAAACAGAAAAATCAAAGAATAAGAAGAAAGAAAGTTTGAGAAAAATCGGACAAATAATGAGAAAGTTATGAGCATTTGAATATTGCAATCACTAATGCTATGGAGATCCTCCCATTGGCAATGCGACAAGGATGTGTGATGTCACTGATGAACAACTATCCCTTTGGTGGACTATAAAATACCCTCAAAATGTCTCTTTTTGCTTTTTCTTATGATGATACAAACTCTCTATCCATGATGTATTCTTAAAAAATATGTATTACATGCCCTCATGTAGAAAGAACACATGATCTATGGATAGATGTGATAAAAGAGGCTTATTTAAGTGAAATATATACTAAAGTAATGGGGAGAGTTGTTCACAAGTTACATCACACATCTTTGACGCATTGCCAATTTGCTATCTCCATAGCATTAGTGATTGCAATATTCAAATGCTCATAACTTTCTCATTATTTGTCTGATTTTTCTCAAACTTTTGTTGATCTGTTTCTTTGATTTTTCTGTTTTCACACAAGCTATCTTGTTCCAATGGTTTCATTCTCCTTTAAGAACCTAGTATGAGGCAGTATTAGTCTTTAATTGGTCATATTTCTTGTCGCAATATCCTGTCCTTCTCGTATTCATTTAATTAGCAAGGCCTTTCTTCTCCTGTTTTCTCTCACTCGTAAACACGTAGATCCAGCATCCATAAGTGAAAAAAGGAAAAGCAGCCTGAAAATGTTGAATTTGGCGAACTGCTCCATAACTGATGACATCATGAAAGTACTGGCCAATCAGCTTCCTGCATGCTTACCACATGTTACTGAATTGAGTTTATCAGGAAACTCTGAGATGACGACAGTCTCGCTTCAGTATGTTGCTCAGCTGACTGCATTGACAGAAGGTTCAGGTAGGTATCCAAAATTGGGTTTTACAGAAAATACTTTGTACTTTATACTTTGCACTAAAAACAACATAATGGTTCATAGCAAGTTATTTTACCCTTGTTTGAATAAATCAAACAAAGAGATAGATTAATTTCATACCATCTTATATACATGTAGCTAAATATATTGTTGACATACTGTATGTTTTTATCAGGAGGTCAAGTACATTACTCAAAAAAATATGAATGAAATAGATCGCATTGGATGACCCTCTAGTCTAGAACTTGTGACTTATTCAATTTACTATTCTATTCCATCTGATAACTGGTTAGATCATGCCTTTTAAACAAATCTCCAAAGAGCCTACACCCATCAAAGTGATTGGCAAAATGAAAAGATGAAAAAATTGATATTACACAAAATATGGAAACATTAAGATAGAATGACAATTGGATTTTTCAAATACCATAATATGAATATCTGAAATTAGAATTAACTAAGTTTTGGCTTGACCCAGGTTACACTATGTACCTGTAACATAAATCCTAACAAGTGATTATAGAATTGATAATTTGATTACTGCACAATCAAGCATTCAAATCAGTTTTACAATCAATTGCTAAGCATTGTTTTCACATGGTCCTATTAGCCATAGCGTTGGGAATGACACCATCGATATTAGACCAAATGATTAAAATCTTCTCCTTTGGGCTAGATAAGTGTTTATTCTTGATAAGTAATTCTAAATATTTAATCTGTGCTAATAGTGTATTCTCCTGTAACTCATTACCAATAGCCTATTTGATGGAATTACAGTCTGAAAAAGATATTTGTCAGTGCCACTTAACTTATACTGATTAATTTAGAATACAAAACTGATTTGAAGTATTTTGCAGGCACCAACCCTAATTGGTACTTCAGTATGCTTCACTAGTCTTGAATGAATTTTCTCGCAATATCAATTCAATTCAGACCACTATATAATATGTTCCGTTGTGTCAGGTTTTCTGTCTGCAAACTTAAATTTAACAGAGGTAAATTAATTAAACTAATTTGTTCAAATATGTTCTCTGTCTTAACTTCAGATTCCTCCATATCATCAGGTTTGACTCATCTTCACCTTGATCAGCAGTCTATGGAAGATCTTCCTGATCATCTTCTAAACAACCCATCCTTCCCTAGCCTTACCATGCTGAGTCTATGCAAGGCCAAGATATCACCAGCTAGTCTGGGTAGACTATCTCATCTCCTACAGGGACCAGGCGGTCTCACAGAGCTCTGTTTGAGTGGACTCAAGCTGTCAGAGACAGAAGCATTGGAACAGCTTTTTGAGCCAGGTGAGGGGATCGATAATATGACGCAACCCTTGATTCATGCATTTCATAGTACATGCACCACCAAGTCATTATGAGAGACCTTCATGTACTTTTCTTTATGGGTCAACAACTTTTCCGACATTGCACTCGTAGGGAGTTAGAACTTGAAAATTAAAGATGTATTTCTCAGATAAATGACTCCCAATTGCAGGGAAGAATAGGGATTAATCAGTAGAACTACAAGTGAGGTCTAAGGAAAATTGTATTATTTAAATGAGGTTTGTAATCACTTTGGAAGAGATATAGTGATTAATGCATGGTGTTGAGTACACTGTTTGTTGACCAGTATTTCAGGAACAGCACAAAGGAGCGACGTCACAATAGGGCATAACTTAAATTATGAAATGCATAAATGTTGAAAGGAATATGATATTGAAAGATGTGTACTGTTCATGGGAAACATAGATATGTTGGCATTGCACATCATATGAGTAAATCCCATTTAGAACAAAGTAACCTCATTTTCTGGTATAACTCCATTACTTTTGATTCACAACACTAAAATTCATACAAAATATATCGGAAAAAAATAAAATATTGTAATCTACTGTGCCCATTTTGTTGGATTGTTATCTTGCTCAGTGCTAATCATTTTGAAAGGAAAATAATCACTAAATGTGATAGGGAACAAATGAATTATCGTTTTCTCTTAGAAATTAGCAAATAGATAAATTCTACAGTTATTCTTGATCAATCTTTAATATTTTATACATAAACATTAAAAAGGAAAATGTAGCAATGAAAGAAAAATATAAATTTTACTGATTAATAGAATTAAAACTGATCGTAGAAGATTTGTTAGTTCATTTGCTTTTAAAGTCAAGTTGATAGAATTACAATCACAAAGATGCACAGAAAAGTAATGTTCAATTGTCTGCTTCGTTGTGGTTACAGCTGCCAATCTGAGCTTGAAGATTCTTTCCTTAGCTGGTTGTGCCCTCAAAGACTCTGACCTTCAACCTCTGACCTCTGCACTTTCTGCTGGATGGTGTGTGACCTCATTGACCTTAGCCAACAACAGATTGACAGGGTCAGGGGTCAATCCCCTACTGGAAGCCTTGACAAGTTCCGAAGAACCATGCATTGAATCTCTGAATCTCAACTCAAATCAGGTAATTAAAAAAAAATGAAGGTTTTCCTTCTTCTGTTCCCTGTAATATCATCCTTCTGCATGAAAGGGAGAGAAGAAAAACAAAGAGTTGATATCCAGTTCATATACAGCATCTTAAATATTTGTTGTCCTAATTTGTTTCGTCAAAATGACGGAAATATTATCGTAACTCACAATTCCAGCATTCTGAATCAGCATCTTTTGAAGTAAATAATGTGAAACCATATGAAAAGCAATATTTGCTGATTGTAGTGATGATCATACAACTATGTAGGAAGCTTGTTATTTTGAGAGTTTACTATACTATTGAGTGAGAATGAACAAGGATTCATTGTACAGAAGACTTTTTGATGTGGTTGTATACATGATGTATTTGGAAATTCTAAGGGTTGAATGTTGATCGATTTTATCAAATTCAATAAGAATTGCACGCTTACAGGCTCTCAATTTGAAAAAAAAATCTTTATTTTTTCTTACATTTACATCATCCAGCTTTCAGATGACTGTCAAGATGTGCTGACTTGTCTCCTTACCAAGGCCAAGAAGCTGCATACATTATCTTCTAATAGAAATAGCCTGGTTGTCAGACTTTATCAGCAATAATAAATTCATTACACCTGGCAGAGAGTCTAAAGCTGCTTGATCTGAGAAATCAAGAGAATCCTTTAGATGAAGAAGACATGGAAGAAATCATGAAGAAGTTATCAGGTGAACTAGGTAAGACTATAACCATTGACTAGTGGGGTATATCAAAGATATTATAAAACATATTCTGTTCCAGTGATAAAGTCAAATTAACAATATTTGACAAGAAAACACAATTTCTTTCTGTAATCATCTTGTGGGGACATATAGTTTTATAAGATTCTGTTCATGCTATATGGCAGGGATACTTCTTTCCTATAAATCATCTTGTGGGACATATAGTTTTATAAGATTCTGTTCATGCTATATGGCAGGGATACTTCTTTCCCTATAAATGGAGATTGGAGAAAGAAAAGTTAAAAGTTTTAACTAGTTATAGACAAAGTTTATATCTTGGTCTTCTTAGACAAAGCTACACCTAATTTTTTTTTCTCTCTTTTGATTTACTGTTTTCTCTCTTGAGTGACTTATTGTAATTGTCTAAAAAATTGGCATCTGTTATGCATATTTTTATCTCTTCACAAATTACATCGCTGGATTAGTCCTGCTACAACTCCTATTTGCAGGATAATTTATAAAATACTAATAATGATAATAATATAAACAATCCTAATGTCCCTGTATCAGTCATGTGTAGATGTTCATGAAGCAGTATTGGAAGGAAATAAAAACATTGTGAACAGGGAATAGAGCTTCTCTTACTGGAACGCTTTCTGAATAACAAGATTTTTAGTAAGATTTTGAAGATGCTAAGAAAGGAAATTTTACAGAAATCTTGTGGAAATTATAAAAATTAGATCGTGGGTCAATTGTCGTTAAGCATATCAATGATTTTAATTTTCTGAATGTATCAGCCATTACAAAAGAATATTTGTGGAATTGGAAGATGAATATCAAAATAAGTAACTAATGTGACCAAATTCAAAGCAAATTTGACTGTTAATGAAATTCAATTTCTAATTTCTCATTCTTTCTTATCCAAGGATACACCATACATGAAGATGAATATGGTGGTATCGAGGCTGGACGCGGCCCTCTTCCATCCAGATCATCTGACCTGTCCATCTTGTTGACTGGTCTTGGAGCTGACCTTGGACCTGTTGGTAGGTCACTGGACAGTGCAATGGTCAAGACTGACCATGGTGTAAAGCATCCTCTCCCCCTTAGTCTTCAACATGCCTTACATCTAGGGGCTTGGATGACTGCCCAAGATCCCATGAGTAAGTGATAAATTTTCTTTGACAGTCCAGCTCAAATTCCCTGATAAAGCAGGCAATTTCTGATTAGATTTTTGTCTAGTATTGTAGTTCAGAGATCATGAGTTTTAAAGTTATCGATCACACTTGAACTATTCAACTTTAATATTGTTTACTTAAATTTAGCCCCACAATGGAAAAGGCACGTGTGCCTGTCTGTTGATCCTAAATTCTTCTCTGGTGATCCAATTCATTACAAATTCATGTTTGGAAAGGACAAAAGTTTGTACCAAAATAATAAAATAGCAAAATGTAAATTCTGAAAAATTCTGAAAAAAAGATTGAATTTTGTACTTTGGTTTGGCAGGAAATATAAAAGAGTTTCTATTTAAGATCAGCCAATTTAAAAAAAACTCATGAAAACCCAATTTACTTTAGGTATTTGGCTCATTACATAGAAACTTGCCTTGAGACTTGTTATGGAATTTGAGCTTGATTTTCTTATATTTATACATTTGCTTGATATTACAAAAAATCTCCACTGGCCTGTTGGGTAGATTTACCTAATGATTCTAGATTGTTTTATTTTGAAATCATAAGAGAAGAACTTTACAAAGTCTCTCATCCAGATTATTGCCATTGTTTTTTTTTTATTTATTCAAAAACATTAAGATATTGCAGATATAATTTACTATGTAGTCTTTCATTCTGAATGTTGCTTTCATGCTAAATAATATTTTCATTTTATTAAAAAAAGAACAATGTCTGCAATGTTGAAATTCAATAACTGTACCGATTCATGCATTCTTATTTCATGCCCTGAAGTCGCGCATATATTGTTATGTTATTCCGCATTAAATCTGAGATATCGGTCAAATAAAGTGTGTTTCTCTGTCAAAAATAATTACAAAACTCATTTAAAGGGGAATCCAACCCAAATAAAAACTTACTTTTATAAGAAAAAGAAAAATCAGACAAGGCGATAGGTGAAAGTTTGATCAATATTGGACAAACAACAAAAAAATTATGAATTTTTAAATGTTGTAAATATTGGTAATCACTATACCCATGGAACTTCAAATTGGCCGCATATGGGATGTCATAGTGATGTAAGGCAAGGACTACTCTTCATTGTACTCCAATACATATTATGGCTAAAATGTCATTTTTCCAAAAAGTTTCATTTTAGATTGTATTTTTCGTTCATGAGGACATAAAACAATATACTGCCTGGATTATATTTAGATTACTGCCCCAGGGGAATGGGTACTTAGGAGAAAACCACAAATCCCTGATGATAAAGTACATGGCCTATGGGAAAGTTGTCCTTGCCCCTTGTCATAATTTACTTACCCAGTTGCCAATTTGAAATCTACATTCTATTAGTGATCTCAATTTTAAAGCAGCTATAACTTTCTTATTGCTTGTCCGATTTCTTTCAAACTTTCGCCATTCTATTTAATTTATTTTTCGCCTTCCCAACACAACTTTTTATGGCCAAGGCTGGATTCCCCTTTAAGCATAAACTACACTTCCCTGGAATCACAGTTGTAGTTCTACCAATTTTTTCTTGTGCTTAGGATTCATTATTCAGAATTTCTAATTTTCTCTTGCAGTTGCTGCTATTTTGTTTGTTTTAGGAAAATGTGGTTGACTCACAAGCCTTTCATGATAATTTATATTGGTGATGCATTGTATTATGAAATGCATGAATTTGATAGGTTAGGTGGGGCATTTCGTTCAATTTGGAAACTCAGCAACTGGGTCTTTGTAAGAATTAAAAAAAAGGCATGAATAATTTTACATTATTTCTCCGTTTGTGTGTAGAACAGTCACTGCAAATTTTTAATGAATGATTCTTTAATGTATGGAAACCTCATTAAGAATTGTGTCATTTATTTTCTTATAAAAAGATGTGGATTGTAAAGCAAGAGTGGCTGAAACAAGACTAGAGAAAGCTATTGAGAGTGAGGGGGGGGAATGAGAGATGAGAAAAACAAATACAGCAACCATGGTACAGCAATTATGCTATTAAACACTATCCAATATTTAGGTGAAATATACAAATTTCAAGTATTATCTGGCTGCACCCAAAGTCATGACTGAAGTAATCAAATGATTGAATCCCAGATAGGTTTAGGGCTCCCTCTTTAGACTTCATGATGTTTGATGTTTGCTCCATCTTCAACTACATCTAGATGGTTGGGTATATCTCTTACAAGTATCCCCAAGTTATTCTCAACTTAAACTATCACAATTGTCTGTAATCATAACCCCACAAAATAGGGTAATTAAATAGTTTTTCAACTTGAGTATTGAATTGTATGAATGGTATGAATTGATTAGAGTATGTTTTTTTTTATCAGATGGGTTGTAGAATTGATGCATTTGTGCCTTAAATGTGTGAGTTATATGATACATCCACACCTTTTACATGAAATTGCAATTGGTTAATTTTTCCATTATTATTTGCACATTCTGTCTTATATTCTTGATGCAGTAAATTAGAATGATTACAATTTTTATGTATCAAATAAAAGAGAAAAGGGAAAAAAGGTGGGTATTTGACATAATCACCAAAAGATTACAGACTTACAACTTAAAATACGAAACTATCATGAACTTTATTATTTTGTCATCCAATCTCAATGAGATTTTTAAAGGATGTAGCATTTTTAATTCAACTGTATTTGCTCATGTTATATTAAGTTTACAAAACCTGATATACAACTCAAATGGGGGGTGGGTGGAGCTCTTTTCAGTTGGAATCAACAGGATTTTATTTTGCACAGCCCATCACCAGTACAGGGATTTGGTGGTATTTGGCACAATTGAGTACCGTATATTAAAGGTAAATGCTAGTTTTGGTAACGATATCAAAATGAGTTCGTACAGAATCCAATGAAATGACCACTAAAGTGTCTGTTTGTATGAATAAAATGCATGTGCCAAAGGATTCTGGAAGAAATTGTGTAATTGCTGAGAAATCAGCAAATAAGCACAGGATTCGGGTAGAGCGTCGGGCCCGACGCTCTAAGCAATAATTATACATTATCCCACGAGTGCTTATCTGTGTTGGGGATCTTTGGTGTGAACATTTTTCAGAGTAGATTTCAAGATTTCACAAAGTTCAGTTAATGTAACTGTACCAGATCTAGATCCTCGATGATATACTGACAATTAAGCCTTGTTTTACAGACTTTCTCATGAAATCAGTGTTTACTGCAACTACTGGAATTTCTCTTTAATACATGATGTAGTACTAAACAAATTTTGTGTAATGATTTCCTTTGTGTAAAGTGATATACCATTGCATAAAGCAATATACCAGAAGAAATACATATAATTATATATCCCAGATTACAGTGCCCTACATTAGGTTACCGACAAAAAAGAATGAATAACATTACTTGACATGAATGATCTCAAAGAATCATATTTATTAGGTTATCTTTCACAAATCTTCATTTAGTGTTATTGATAAGAAAAAAAAATCCAATCAACTCTATAAAAGAAAATGCATCCTAATTGTATTGATAAGACCAGAATAGTTAGTGGTTCAGATAATTTGGCTTTAATTTTTTTTTACCAGGGCAAATTACCCTACAGGGTATATATATTCCTTGATTTTGCAATATTTGTCCCTTATTGCTGCCTTCGTTTCTCTATATATATATCTATCCATCTGTCTATCTTTCAGCCAATCTATCTTTTAATCCATTTATTTTTCCTTTGATATCTGTGGTGTCATTTTATCTTCTTTATCTATCCATCTGTCAATGGTTGTCATTTTTTATATTGTATTCACTTCTCTCACTCTCACTTCATCTATCCATCTCCTCTTCCCCTCTCTCTCCCTTCCTCCCTTCCTACCCTCTCCCCACCCCCCTCTCTCTCTCCCTCCCCTCTCTCTCCCTCTCTCTCTCCCTTACTCTCTCTCTGTCTCCCTTAACATCACCATCATCTCACTATCCTCACCATCACCCTTTCTTTGTCAATCAACTCTGTAATAAAGACCTGCCAATGTACCTTTCTTTTCCACCCCCATGCATACATAATAGATCATAACACTGTGCACACTTGACAGGTGAATACCATGACAGATGACTTTACAAGGACACGCGAGTGGTCACTGCCCCACACATTCAGATTCCATTCTATCCTTTAGCAATTTCCAGCATGATTGCGTGCTTGCAGAATGTGTTTAGTTGATTGTGTGGTTTTTAATTAGCATATTCATTTAATCGTGAACAAGAGTTGGGTGTACAATTGTCAGAATTATCTCGATATGTTTATAACGGAAAATAGAGAAATGGACGTAGGGAGTCTATGTACAGTGTATGCTGTCAGGTCCTAGTTCCAGAGAGACTGTGATAAGAATAACCTGAATTAATTGTTGACCTGTACCATTTTTTAAATCTAGGAACAATAAAATGGTTTATTTATTTATGAATTTATTTATCTATTTATTTACTTATCCATTTATTTATTTATTCATTAATTTATTTATCCATTTTTTTTTTTTTTTTTTATTATGTATTTATTCAAATACTTATTTCTTATTTATTTTTGTTTATTTTCATATTTATATTCATATTTGTTTAATTATTTCATTATTAATCTATTTATTTGTTCATTTATCTAAATATTTATGTATTCATTTATACATTTATATTTATTTATCTATTTGTTTCATCTTTAGACAAGGTGGTCTCTTCATTGCAAAACACTATATAACGTTAGAATCAAATGACAGAAAAGAGAAACACAATGCCAAGAACAGTACCCCTATGGTTTAAGTTTACTCTGTTAAGATTACCATGTGTTCTTGTTGTCATCCTGTGACTAAGAACTTTGTAAAGGAGATTATAAAAAATATCACTTTTAAATTGCTTTGTAATTAGAAACCTGTTATCTCATCTGATTAAAGGAGATTCAAATTTTGCCATTTTGGCAACCCAGGTCTTAAACCATGGTTCAATTCGAAATTTGTTTCAAAGTATCTCAATTCAACATTTCCAGATTGTTTACCAACATTTAACCCACTGATTTAAAGTCTTTATTTCAAAGATTTATTTCTGTGTTCCGAAAGTCTTGTATTGGATTATGAATTTAGTTAGGTGGTTGATTGTCATGCCTAATGACAAGGATTACTTTCACACCCCTCTGTACTTTAAATCACTCTATGAAGGTATGAATCCCATTATCTCATTAATAAAGGTGATTCCAGTTTTGACATTTTTGGCTAGTCATATTTGTGCCATCCTTGGCTTAAACTTAAACCTCTGTTCATATTAGAGCATCCTTTATTTCCCTAGTCTATATCGTCCCATGCCTAATAATGGAGATGTCAAGGATCACTCTCACACCTCTTTGCACTATGAATTCCATTTATCTCATCCCATTATGGAGATTCACATTACTTCCATACAACTACCCTAAGATGGCGTGACTTCTTTTTTGTGTAAAAGCCATGCTCTTTCTTTGAAACGGGCAAGGCTTTTCTATGTACTTAAAGAGAGCAGTTGGATGGTGGAAGAACAATGATGTAAATGAAGAGAGAGAAAGAAAAAAATCAGAGAGACCGGCAGACATAGATTGAGAAGGAGACAGTGGGTGGAAATAGAGAGAGAGAGAGAGAGAGAATGTGCATAGGAAGGGAAAAGGGCAAGAGGTTTTTTAAAAGAAGATAGAATGGGGTTGTTATATGCTCTCTTTAGCTACTTAGTAGTCAGCTTACGAATGAGAAAATAATAAGAGACTCAAATAAATGTTTCTTTAAATGATAAATGATTCTTTATCATACATGTACATAAACATTCTGTAGTTTCATTGTTGCAAATTTTTTACCTTGAAAATTTCATCGTGAAATAATACCCCAGGAAGAGAATATTAATGAAAAAAACTTATCCATAACCCTTACAATATCCTTCACACTTCATCACAATCATTTACAGGGATGAGTTGGAAAGATCTGACCAATTCTTTCCAAGAGTTTACTGCTTAATGGGGCAGAAATTTGATTAAGGGTGCATTCGTGGCGGTCTCCTACCCTATGACTGCTCTGACCTTGATTTGCGCTTCGGCACAGCGGGGAGTGATACTGACACCGCTCTAAAATGTCTCTCTTCCTGCGATCTTTTCGTCGGGCATGGGGTTGATTAATTCAGTGACAATTTCTCTCCTGGAATTAATGAATTGAAATGTTGAAAGCAATCTTCATGCAATTTTGCGTGATGAAGTTACAAACTTTGACAGCGTATTAAAGCAATCCATTCAACCGTTACTTCTTTGCATGCCCTTTGAATCTTTACATTGCTTTACACAGATTAAGTTTAAAGAAATTGATGACATAAAGATATTTGGATTTCTCTTTACATGCTTTTGAAAAATATAAAAAGCACAAGTTCCAAAATAAATCCTTAGTACACATTTTCTTCAACTTCTTTTCAGCACCAAGTAGGATAATATACTAGTACTCTCTTTTAGCTAGGTATGGGAAGATGATCTATTTTTCAAATAGATTTGTTAATTCAGTGATAACAGTTTGCGGGGAGTTCTGCTGTCATTGCAGAATGTAAAAACAAATTAATGAATTTTTCAGATTGAATGTAGAAATTTCACTCCTTGAGCAATTAATTGAATTGCCCCTTTTCTCTCAAAGAAAGGATTTTCTGTCGTACTCAATATTTAAACATACACTGCAAGTGACGTTTACAGGCAGAGAACATTGTAGGAAGCTCTTGGACCCTCTAGCGTTCCAGATCTCTGGATGTCTTTAGCTGTTTTTTCAGCTGCACTCGGGGTGGGAGAATAAAATGAAAGAAGAAATGCAGTCACAGATCTGCACTGCTTTATGCTTAGTATTACTGAATGTATAATAGCAGAATGCCAGGTATGTGTTAAGAATTGGGCTGACTGATATTACAATCCCCATCACCATCCTGTAGCTTTATCCTACTGCCAAAACCAATGACACACCATAATGCCTTGATCATGCTGTACTTTCTTACAGGTATTCAAAACAGACATGTCATTTAACCGTTTTATAGAGGAGTTTCAGAAATGAAAATTGAGGAGGCAAGAATCACATAGCACAAATACCCTTTTCCTCTGAAAGAAGAGAAATTGATCAAGTTGGAACATTGTCAAAGAAAATAATTTTGTCTTTTATAGAACATACTCAGAATATGAAGATAGGGCATTATAATTTGTAATAAAAAGAGTGGAAATTTCATTCTGTGTACAGGGTTTAATACATGCTATCAATTTTATTGGGATGCACATACTTTCAAGTATCTACTGGATTTGTCACAGAAGCGAAGAAGATGAACAGAAGAAATATGATATGCAAAATCTTTGGAAGATAGGAATTTTTAATAATTCATTTGAGTTAGGATCTGAAAATGTCAACAAGATTAGGAGGAAGCAGAAATTAATAATCTTGGATGTAGAATTAAAGCTTCCTCTGAGCTGTTTCACACAAAATTGTTTGTGAACTTGTGCATGACCTAATGGATGGCAGGAACATAATGCAAACAGTCAATTACTTTTTATTTGTCTCAATCACATTAGCTGAAGTTAGAGAGTATGCATATGGCAATGCACAGTACTCTTCAAACTTATTGCAAAGGAAATTGTTAGTATGTGATGAACAATCTTTGACTTAAATTCAAAACTTCATTTTCCAGTAGTGAGTAAAGTAAAAAAAAAGTAACTTTGTAATCAGCTACTTGTATATGAACCCCCCCCCCCCCCCCCCGGATGTACATGTTGTAGATTGTACATGTATCTAGGACTGGATCAGTGATGCATGCCAGCACAAATTAAATTCCTCTTGAATTCCTTCCTCATGTGACTTATCTATCCTTCAAGTAAATGACTAGAGTTACTTTAGCAGCATTTCCATGAACTGGATAAGTGCCCCATGACATTTTCTCACGTCACAGTTTGAAATTTACATTTTAAACCAAGCCTTTTGAATCAATGATTTGGCCAAACCAATTAATCAAATCTCAGTATTCTTCATACGGTTTGTAAGGGGCATTTTTATTGAGTGTTAAAAAGATTGTGCCAAGATTTAAAGTTTAGTTAACAGTGCTTTTAACGTATTTTTTTTTAATTCATGTTTTTATATAATTTAGATCTGTACTTCAGGTAAAGCTGGGCTCTCTGAGGGAGCAGTTTCAGAAATGTATTTATTTGTGATCATCCTTATCAAATAGGATTGATGTGAATTACAAATTGAAATCTGTTGATTTATGATGGAGGATGGATGCAAAAAACGTAAAGAAAACAAAATGATAATTATTATGTATATATAGCAATTGTTACGATAAACATGATTCTCATCGTTTTAATATATGACACTCCTGGAATAAACATTTTATCTTAAGAATTATCCTTCAGATATTACATACATTGATTATACATAAATAGTAAGATCTCATGCCAGAATATCAACCATATATTCAGGAATGATATTCTCCTGATTAAAATCAGAATTCTTATTTATTTGATAATTTTTTTTCCAGATTTTTTTTTTTTTCATGTGAAATCATTTGCCCAAGAACATTCTCACGCTGTTTTTACTGCTTTTTAAAGTCAAATGATAAAACAATAATGCAGATTCGCCGTGAAAAATCACTTTCGGATTTCGTTGCTATGCAAGAGCTTGTAATCCCGAACGGGGTGCCTCGGACTTTGGCGGTGACTTAGCGACCCTTGGCTATTTTTCATATATTTTTTTCCAGAGGGGAATATCATGCCTGTATAATGTTTACTAAGATTAGATTTATTTCTTTGGATCTGAATTGGCCTGCTGATTGGAAAATGTTGATGGTGTGAAGTAGGCTGATAGTAACATGCCTTTAATATGTAGGGTTCACTAGAGTGATGTATTAAATGGATCTCATGATGATTGAGAAGGTGATTGAGTTGAATGATTCTTTAAACGTAATGACGTTTGAATGATGATCCTAGAGAAATACACTGTTAAAGAGTTTTCTAATGAAGTGACGTTTACTGAGTGACAGTTTGATGGGTCATTTACGGAACATAGTCTTTATATAAGTACAATAAGTTCAATTTTACTTTGATTATTCAAAAGTGAGTAAAGCAATGATAAGTATGAATAATTTCCAAATATATTTATCGTACATACATGTATTTATGGAATATTTCAGCTTATCATTTGTTTCGAATGTGGAAAATCATACTGTCATCAGTACCAGCATAATCATCATCATCGAGAGCGGTGTTAGCTCAGTCGGTAACGCGTCTGCCCGTCGAACCAAAGATCGTGGGTTCGAGTCCACCCAGGGTGGATGACTGAAGCCAGTGGGTTGTGTGTAAACGTCTCTCCCATGTTTCATAGATACAGGCTATGTTACAATGGAAAATACTCTGTCCCTCGGATAGGACGTTAAATGGAGGCCCCATGTAGAGGAGAGTAACCACCTTTGCATGTTAAGAACCCACTGCACTATTCGTATAAGAGTAGGGGGAAACTCTGGTGTAGTGGTCCACCTGCATTCCCCCCAATCAGTTATATCAGGAGGAGAGACATGCGGGTCATAGTGATTCAGTTCGCTTTTTGCCTCCCAGGCACAGTTGACGCCAAACAAATAATAATAATAATAATCACCATTTTTTCTTTTAATCATTTAAAAAAATCAGAAAGGACCTTTTGCAAAGAAAATTTTCTTTTTCCAAAACATTACACTAATCTCTTATTTTTAAAGCCGTGATGGACATAATCCTTATTTTCTTTCACTCATAGAAATTCACTAATTCCTAAAACAGAAATATGTAGCAAAGCAAAAATTGGATATGGATTGGATTTCAAGAGTTATTAGAAAATAAAAATTCAAACCCTGTTTTGACTCTCTCATTTATATGCTGTGCAGTTCCTCTGATTCTTGAATCTCAAGATAATCACCGACACATTAGTTATGAAAATTCTCTTTTATGGAGTAATAATGCCTCTGAATAAAGAATCCCCAGAAAGAGATTAACCTAATCAGGCAATAACCGGTGAAAGCTAAAGTAGATATGAATACAGTCAATATAGTGGTTTACTTGATAATGATTTAAAAAAAGAAACAACAGGCTCAGTACAAAATTCCTTGTTTTCCTCCTGTCAGTATCATTGTAGAAAAGGGAAAGATACTTTTCTTGTACAAGGAAATACAAATTTTCATTGGTCAATACAATGATGTAACTAACAAAGTTAGAACTCTTTGCTTTGTAATGCATTTATGAGGCCCGTCATATTATCATGCATATTATAATAAACTGAACCCCCCCCTCCATTACACAGAATTTTTCAATAGAGGCATGATGTTTGTAATCCTTTCTTCTAAATATTGTGTGTATTTAAATGCAGTGATGGATTTGAAGATCTGAGAGATAAGAGGAAATCCTTCTTGACTACATGAAGTGCAAAAGAAGTAAAGACGTACATATCTCAAATATGTTTTTGGAACCATGATCTCCATGTAAACTTTGTCTTTGAGCTTTGAAATATGATGACAGTTCAATTGAAACATGGAAGAGAAACTACCTGAGAGCATTAGAACACTTATTTGAAAATCTAAAGATAGACCTTAGTTAAACCATGTTTTCAGGATTCTCTGTATGACTGAAGTTATAAATTTGCAGCTGATTTTGATTCAGAAAATTAAATTTAAGACCTAGTAGTTATTTATTTTTTTAATGAGAATAGGAGAATATACATCTGCACCTGATCAACTTAGTATCTTACCAGTACTAAGATTGATATTAGCAACAGTAACACTAACAGCGATGAGGCTGATGACGACGATGATGATATTGGTGATTGTACTGACAATGTTAATTTTTGATGGTGGTGCTTGGAATGATAATAGGAAGAACAATGAAAGATGAATTATTATTACACATAAAATATAGGCAAGCACAAGCTGTACAATTTAGAAAGTTATTCACTGACGGTTCAAGCCTACTTGTCCCTATTTTAATTCATTACTAAATTGTGTGAATGTTCATCCCCTAAAACAGGTATCATGTGTTTCATGGGATGAATTTACAGATCTTACAATTACATCAAAATTTAATTTGATCAGACATTTAGGCCACATTTTTGCCTTGTTTATATAAAACCCCTTCTTAAGCATAGAATGGGCAGAAAATTTCAAGACAAATCTTTGTCTGTAGTTTTCTAATATTTAATTAATATTTTTAAAGTGGGTGCTCAAATAGTTATTTAATATAAATGAAAAAATTACAGAGGGAGGATGCTAGATGCCAAATTTGAATTCTAATAATTAAAAAACCCCAGTATGATAATGACTGTTACACTTTTGTAATATTGGAATATTAGGTGAAAATCGAGTATAATTTACATTACTGACCCTTTACCAAATCCTTGGGTGGGTTTTAATGAATTTTGTTTCACCCAGTAGCATTCTAACTGATTATCATATTGAGATGGATGACACTGAAAAAACACACCTCATTTTGGCATCTCATGCCCTTTGAACACTTAATTAGAAGGAAGTATGTCAGAAAAAGAAATACATTTGTGACATACAAAGGTTTGAACCTATGCCTCCTCTTATTAAGTCAAGTGCTCAAACCTCTTGACAATGACACCTCTAGTGTCTTGTAATGAGTTTGTGTGAATGTATACATACATGAATGAACATGAGCAGGCAGGCCTACTGAGAGTATAAGCCTGACATTTTTTTAAAGCAAACATCAAACTGACACAATGGAATACGTGCACTTCATGGTTGTTACCCGAATATGTCAACATCACTTTGATAGCATTATATTCAGTATGTCGTTCCTTCAAAAGAACAAGTTTCTTAGAATGTCAAACATGATCATTTGACTACATTATAAATCAAGAACTCTTCATTGTTTTCAGAAGAACCATGCCTGGGGTAGTTTTTTAATATTATATTTGAATACTTAATTTCAGTTTAGTTTACTTACAATTAACTTCCTTACAATTGACCTTACTTTGATTATTAGATTTGCTTGCATATCATTCCAAAGGAATTATCCACTTTTACTACACAGGTGTCTTATTGTCCTAAAAACTATAATTGGTTATAGATTATGAAATGTCATCTGACAAATTAGTAGGGATCTAGAGCTGTTACTTTTTGCCATTTACTTAAATTTGTGAAGAAAGGGAAACCTTTTTAACCTCTTACTACTTGCAACAATCTTTTTCATTAATTAAAAGCTATTTCTCTTGAAAAGACTAAATTTGAGAAAGATTTTAAGTGTAAACTCTACCAGTACTAATAAATGTTTCGCTATTAAATTCAAAGGAGGCACATCTTTTCCTCTCTTATTTTTCTTTCTCTTTACTTAACAGCTTTATCTGGCAAATAAGGGTGAAATCAGCCGTTTGATGGCCATAAGGGCTTTAGGTATATTAACTTGTATTAGTCAGTGCCGTTTTGGCATTGTTCCGATTAAATAGAAACAAATGTGCCTACTGGACAGGTGCCTTTTTCCAATCAGTAGACTAGCGGATGTGTTTGTCACATAGATCATTTTCCAGGGAGTGTAGGAACACATTTGAAATGAACACTCCCGCATGAAGTAATAAATGTTACATTAAAAGTGGGAGTATTGAAAGGGACTAGAATGCACAATTTTAGTGCTTTTACTATGGTAGACTTTTGCATTGACTTTTTTTATTTGCATCATGTGATTTTCCTATATTTCTTTTGCTTATCCTCAGTGAAGTTCCAGTTAGATTTTTGTATGTTATTACTTTCTGGGTGTTGGGGGTGGGGGTAGGGTAGTGGGAAAGAAAAACAAATAGAGAGGAAATAAAAATTGAAAGTAACAGGAAGGTGTAGCAAGTGTAAAACTTAAAGCTTGCTATTTTTATGTTCCATAAAAATGTTTCCATAAAAAATGTTCATTCTACCTTAAAATATTGTGAGAAATGAATTATTATTTTTGTTAATGCATTATATTTGTCCTTCATCAGTCACTTTTTCCCTTGTTTATGGCCATTCCTTCCACTCCAGGTGATACAACATTTTCTCCACCATAGGGGTATAGTTAGGATTGTGATAAAGTTTTTTTTTTTCAGATAATGTAAAGATAAGTATTATGGTTTATGTAGTTTTGGAGATTATATTTCATGTTAGGCTTAAGTGCAGATTTTTCATCAGAGAAAATGTCATGGGGCAGATTGCACGAAATGGTCTTTCCAAGGACCGTCTTTTGTGTCACCCATCTTTTATGATACGATATATAAGCGGGGTATTTCTGAAATTTATGATAAAGAATAAGATTAGTTAGCTTGCTTTTAAATGAAATTTTATACAATTTCATGATATATCACATTTTATAAACAAATTTTTTTTTATTTTAACGGACGAATTAAATATGTTTGCAGATGATTTATTTAAAATGCGTTTCACATGGCCCATCATAAAAGATGGGTGTCACGAAAGACGGTCCTTGCAAAGACCCTTTCGTGGAACCGGCCCATGATTCCCATCTCTCTCTCTCTCTCCCTTCCCTCCCTCCTCTTCTCTTTTCTCTCTCATCTTTTTTATGGTCTGTCAGCCTGTCTCCTTGTTCTCCTCTCCACTTCCTCAATCTGTTTTGCTCTCTTTGTTTGAATGTCCCGAATCTCTCCTGTGTATTTCAATAATCCTTGGCTTGAGGATCTAGTATTCACCTCACAGATCCATGAGATACCTCTGGATGAGGAATGATATATCCCGAGCAGTCCATAAAACCCACATGGTTATAGATATGGCAGCTGTCGTGCTCTGCATGCATATAACCCCATTACCATCATGGGATAGAAGGGGGTGGAGAGGTAGTACCATTACTTTGGTCGATGGGGCGTTGGATACTTGTTGAGTGTCTCCAAGACCAAGGAATTCATTCCTTTTTCTTTTTTGTTTTGATTTTCAAAGAGGATCAAATGTCCAGTTGATTGAGATGTGATACTAGTTTTGGGAGTTTATAAGATGGGGAAATCATTTCAGGAGTTCCCAATAATCCATTCAAATTACAGATTTAGGACTTTTCAAAATGGCTTGGGGAAGTTGGGGTGTTCTTCAGCAAAAGTCATTGATGGCATCTTGGTGACGATACAAATTGCAAGCAAGTTTCAAATTTTAACAAGTAGATGGGTATAGAACATTTATCTTACTGTATCTCACCGAAAGTCCCCCCCCCCCCAAAAAAAAAAAAAAGCCCTGTGACTTTAAGTAGATTCCATTTTTGAGAAGTGGCTCTTTATCACTTTTTTTTATTGAATATATATATTATATATTTTTTTTTTTGGGGGGGGTAGGTTAGCATCATGGATTTGCATACATGTTAAGAGTTTGAGAAATATTTTTAGGATTGCTCATTGAATCTTACCCAAATGATAGCAGGGAAATCAATAAATGGAGTCTTCTTTTCTTATTACAGTCTTCAAGTTTTCTTGTACAATCTCACTTTGAGGTGTAGATCAATCTTCTTTTAGATATGTTAACTCCATTTCTTTGGATTCACTGCCATAGAACATATCAGATATAAATGGCACCGTATGAGTGATTCAGCTATTTCCATTTTAGAAATGTAGAATTGTTTGCATGAGGACGTTTTTTCTCAACAACCAAGAAGAATGGAGATAGAACAGACAGGCAGACAAAGAGACAGAGAGGAAGAATGAAAAGAGGGAGGGAATCAGAAATAAACCAAGTTAAGAACAGCATTTTGATAGTATAGGAAAATATGCGTTATGCACAAGAAGATTGTAAAGAAAGAAAGCGATTATAGAAATTTATCTTTAATGATGGCGACTAACATTGAATTGCCAGCCAGAGGAGAGGTGAGTTAGATAGATTTATGTCCTATGTGGCAGAGATTGGTTTGTGATGAAGTATATGGATATTGTATTCTCTGAATTATTCATAACTTGATTTGGGATTTTCATCCGCAGGTCAACCTGAACTATCTGCAGGCTCTTGGGAAGCGATCATTGGTATTAAGAAGGATCCATCTGTCCCATCTTGGCTTAAGGTATTTATCACATCCACAGTATAAGCATTCTTAAAGACAAATCTACCAAAATATTGCGTTCATCATTTGATTAATTGAAATAGAATCAAACGATCATGACTGAAAAGTTAATAAAATTCATTTGGAAATACAGAGGTAATGCATCCTAAGGTTTTGCATTACTTTATAATATATACAGTATATTAGCATGGGCAGTATCCAAATGAGTTAGGTGATGAAGATTTCATTATCACTTTTTCTGAGTATATTTTGATGTATGAAGCTTCAAGTTTCCATTCCATCAAGTAAATCCTAGTTTTCTTACTAAATTCTAATTGGGTATTTTGATACAGGAATTACTTTTTAATTATCACATCTGTAAAATCAATTAGCATAGAACTTGCCTTTAGTATATAGAAATACAGCATGCCAGCCTAATCAAGTAATTCAAACTATATGCAACATTCTTGATACTAAAGGATAAGGTGATGCAACTTACCTCAAATCATCTATTGATTAGACTTATCTTTGTCTAACCCCAGATGCCAAGAGAAAGAGAGAGCCTCTAAAAAAAAATCATAATCTATAAATGTTGTGTACAGTAATGGAAAGTGGTATGACATATTGTAAGAGTAATGTTTTTAAAATAATATGCAGTATTATGTGTTGAAAAGAAATATAAAAACTAAATAAGCCGTGTGAGATACTGAGATCTGAGATAAGATGCCATAACAGATTTGATGCACTCTTGATTCTGATTTTTGCCTTGTTTTATATAAAACCTCTTCTAAAGCATAGAATGGGCTAAAAAATTTCAGGACAAATCTTTGTCTTTAGCTTTCTAAAATTAGAAAAATCTCAGGGTCTTTTATCCATGCCTTATATTTTACTCCTGGGGCGGTATTCTGAAAGCCTTGTTAGCACAAAAAACGGTGTTAGCTAACACAGTTGGTATTCTGAAAATACCGCGCAGGTCATGAAATACGCAGTGCGCAACCCCCATACATGGTGTTAGGGAGGAAGATAACACAGAATTTGGATTTCTAAGAATGGTGTTAGCTAAAATTTTGTTTAAAGATAACACAAACATTTAACAATGCGTTAAGTAGAGGTTAAGGTGGGAATGACGATGGCTGCACTTTTTCTAGCAGACGCAAACATAAAAAAGATCATATATGGGCATATAGCTTTCTTCTGGCAGAATTTACTGTAATTTTTCTTTCCTTTTTCCAGCTTTATTTTCC